>NC_091406.1:915543-1217391 GCF_032191515.1 Phaenicophaeus curvirostris | reverse complement strand
CCATGTACCCCTGCTCTGACTCTGCTGGCCGCTGCCTGCGTGGTGCACGCTGGGGCAGGACCCTGGGTGGCAGCAGGGCTCTGTGAGACGCTTCATTCCCTGGAGCGGGCACAGCCAGAGAAATGGCTTGTGAACATTTCCAAAGGGACTGTTGACAAGGAAAGCAAGGCTGCGGCTCGGCACTGTTGTGCAGGAACTGCTTAGGTTGCAGCTGCCATGGAGCAGCCTGGATGCAGAGCCCCTGCCTGCACCATCCATGGCGCTCAGCTTTGCCGAGCTGATGGACCAGCGATGCTGAGCCCTTTAGGAACAAGCAGTGTGGGTCGCTGGCACCCAGCTGCCTCCTTCCATCTGTGATTATGACTCTCTAGTTGCTGCTGGGAAAGACAGGATCAGACCTCGGAGTTCAGCTCCAACACCCTCCTTGCCGAGATGGGGCCCTGCCAGCGCCTCTGCCGTCTGCGAGGTCCTGTCTCTCTGTGATGCTCATCCCCATCCTCTGCAGTTTTCTCCTGTGTTGACCCTGGTTCAGGTTATAAACCCTCTTCCAGGAAGGGAGAGTACCTGGGAAGGGGCGTGCTGCTGGGCTGCTCCCTGAAACACTTGAGTGGGTCACCCCATGTTGCAGTAAGGAGCCAATACATCACTTTTAAGAGGGCATTTTATTTTGATTATTGGTTGCTGTGGCTACGCAGCTGGGCCTCCAGCACGCGGAGTGTGTGCCTGTTTTCTGTCAAGTGAACTTTCCTTACGGGATCGTGGCGTCCCCGCCAGCGTCGGGGTGTGAGCAGGGAGCTGTAGGGGTGAGGAGGAGAGCTGCGAGAGCAGCCTGCGGGACTGTGGGGCAGGACGGTCCCGTGCTGGAGCGCAGGGGACAGAGAGGTGCAGTGGGGCTGGGGACTGCACGCTTAGTTCGTTAGCACAATATGTATTGACCAGAGGTGAGACTCGGGTGCGCTCACTATGGTCTGTGAGGCAAGGCGTTACCTTGCAGGTGTGATGGAGATGTGCTTTGCTGCTGCTTGGCTGGTGCCTTCTCCATGTAGTTTGTCTCAGATCCTGGGTGCAGGCATGCACGTGGCTCCACAGTGGCTGCACACCAGATCCTCCCAAGGTGGCTGTAGCTTGGGGTGACAGGGACCACCGCTTGCTCTCCAACCCTCCTGGTGTTTCAGCAGCTTGCCCAGGGCTGGTTTTGCCTCCTGGGGTTCATCTGCTGGACACCACGCTTCCCTTGCTGCCCCTGGAAATCTTCAGTGCTCTGTGTGAGACGTGATGGGCGCAGAAAAGGTGTTGGCTGCAGGCTGGGCTCCCATGTCTGGCTGCCACAGCACTGACCCCACAGGTGTGTTGAACATCACTGCTTCTGCAGCACCTCTGTGTCCCTGGATCCATCCCAGCCTGCCCAGCTCCTGTCCCTGCAGAACCACTGTCCTGTGGTGCCCAGACCCTGAGCTGGTCACATTGCTCAGGCAGAAGGATTTTCCTGGCTCTGTGTGGTTTTCCCTGATGTTGCGGTTACTGATGAAGCCAGCGGGAGAGCTTGGAAGCAAAACTTTCACAGCCCTTGGCGCAGCTTTGCTGTGACTCATGTGTGGAGTCCGGGTGGTTTTTAGTTGTGTATGAGAAGAAGCAGAAGTTTCTGTCAAGCCTTTGTAGGATTTTGGGTTTGCTCCTCCACAGCCCTGGGGAAGAAGAAGCCTCAGGAGCTGAGCTGACCTGACCCACGGGGGAGACACCCTGCTTTCCCCACACGTCCACCCGCCCTACGCAACTAGGAGCTTTGGCTGCTTCCACGGGAGGTTTTTTCCCCAAAATATAGATGAGAGGTTCAAGCTTTTAGGAAAACAGGATGCTAGGAGTGTCAGTGGCTCTGACGGTGGCACAGGGAGGACAATGGGGTCCCTCCAGGCTGGCTCCTTGCTTGTCTCCAGATGTGTGGTGTGGGCGCCCCTCTCTCCTTTTCTGTCTAATTTTAGTCTCCGCTCCACCCCTGTGACTTGGCTGCGTCGTGCAGCAAGCGGCTGCCAGTGATCCTCCTTTATCACTGTTGCATGGGGGAATTATCTCCTTCTTCTCCTGCCTCTGCCTTGTTTATTTATAAGCCATGTGGGCCATTGCTGCCGGGCATTGCCAGCTCCGAAAGCTTCTCGGCTTTGCCCTGGCTTGTGCGTGGTGGCTGCAGAGCCCCAGCCTACTCCTCACGCTCAGCAGGGAGAGGTGGCCCTGACAAGGGTGCTGCTCAATCGGTGGCCGTGCTGCCCAGGCCAGGGGAGCTCAGCTCCCTCTGGGGGTTTGCACCCACACTGGGGCACTATCCAACTCGGGATCCTGCCCGCCTGCTGGGCAAGGGTCTGGTGGGGCTGCGGGTGCACTGTGCATGATCATAGACTCATGGAACGCTTTGGGTTGGAAGGAACCTCACAGCCCATCCAGTTCCACTCCCAGCCATGGGCAGGGACACCTCCCACTGGATCAGGAGCTCCAAGCCCCATCCAACCTGGCCTTGAGCAATCTCCAGGGGTGGCGCAGCCGCCGCTGCTCTGGGTGATGTGGGCAGGGAGAGCGTGGCTGGTGGCTGCCGGGCAGCAGGGAGCTGGAGGAGAGGAAATGGCTCCTTAAGTGATTAACGTCATCTTGGTTATTATTCCAGAGAAGGCCACCCAGCTTTGGGGCCAGGGTTAAAGTCCTCTGGCTGCTGCAGCGAGGGCCGGGGGCTGCTCTGCTGTGAGTACGTGGGGTGAGCTGCACCAGTCGTGTGCAGTCAGCCAGGACTGAGCTGTGGGCACGAGTAGCTCCAGGCTCCAAATAAAAAGAGACTCTGGGAGCAGCTTTAATGCTTGGAGAAAGCTTTGAATTCTCTTATCCAACAGGAAAAGCAAAACACTTGGATTCCTTTGTGGTTATCTTTCGGTTGTTGGTGTCTGAGAAGAGGAAATGGCCTTCGTGTGCACATGCATGTTTTCCACCTGTGCTTGCAAAGGGGAAAAGCCACTGAATTTTTGGACTTTGAATGAAGAAACGCACAGGGGAGTCAGCATCACATCTTCCTTGTGCAGTCTCTGTGCCTGCAGTGCCTCACATTGCTCAAGTATAATTCCTCTCCGAGCTAGTAGCCTTGCGGAGCCCGTTTGTGTGTGTGTGCAGGGTTACGGGGCCAGTTTGAAAAGCCAATCCTGGATCCGCTTGGGTCACTGCAAGTAAGAACTTAATAGGATTCAGATCTCGGAAAGAATCTTCATCTTGGAAAGCAATAAACCTCTGCATTATCGCCTGTACCTGGTGCCTCCCCTCGGCAGGACTGGGAGCCTGTGCAGAAGTGCTGGCCCTTGGGCGCTGCTGCTGTGTGTCACCGTTTGCCACTGCCCCATGGCACAAGGCTTGAGCTCCCGCATGTTTCTCAGTGTTTTGAGGTTTCATCTCCTGTAGTATATTTTGGCGGGTGCTGGCCAGGACCCTGCAGAGCCCCGTCCCTGGGGTGGGTGCAGGTGAAGGGCAGGCAGTGCTCTTGGGGCTTCCCAGCACTGGGGACCCCATCGAGCAGGTCTCTCCACAGGGCCTGGCCAGCTGGGGTTATGTATCCACCGACATCGTGCTGTTGATGGGGCTTTTTCCTTTTCTAACATCTGCGTTTCCCCCTCTCCTGCTCTCTTGGCAGACCTGTCGGCGGCTAAGCGCAAGTTTGCAGACTCCCTCAATGAGTTTAAATTCCGGTGTATCGGCGATGCTGAAACAGATGATGAGATCTGCATAGGTGAGTGCTGGGCACTGGTGCCGTGGGTAGCCCTGAGGCTGTGCTCCAGACCCCTGAGCTGAGCAGGGTGCAGGGAATAAACATGCATGAGGGTGCTGAGGGGCCTGGCAGTTTGTCTGGGGGCTTTCCTGCTCTCTGGAAGTGGCATATTTCTCCTGGTTCAGCATCAGCAAAGCCTTCCCAAGGAAATCAGTGGTTGCTTCTTGGCCTAAATCTAGCCCTGCCAGGTACGAAAGGAAGGAGATTGCCCATATCTGAAACCATCTAGATTGTCTGGTCCTTTCCTGTTGGAGAGCAGGGGTCTGGAGATGTGGCCATGGTGAGTTACACTGCGAGGGTCTGTGATCTGCAGGAGAAGAGCAGCAGTCTCGCCACCTGGCTGTGGGAGCAGAGGAGCTAGCAGTGCAGAGCCTGGCAGCGCCCTCCAAACTGAGCCCGACTCCCCCACGGAACGTCTCGTGGTGCTGGGCAGCAGCCTCAGCTGCTTCACTCCATGTTATCCTGCTTCTGGCCCAGCTGAACTTGTAGAGCTTATTGTGCGCATCGTCTGGAGCCAGGAGAGCAAATGAGCTTTAGCCTTGATTTAACTTCACTTATTTATTTGTGCCCAGTCTTTCAGCAAAAAATAGCTTTCTCATCCAAGCCCCCTTGCTGTGATGCACATGCTGGCGAGCTGCTGCTCGCGTGCTGAGCGTGTCTGAGGCTGGGGCTGAGCGGTGAGGCTGAGCGGCAGGCGGCTGCTGGGTGGGGCAGATCTGGGGTGAAGATGCAGCGTTTCTTTCTGGAGGTGGGAACAAGGTACTGGGGATGCTCTGCTGCTGGTTGCTTCTGTAGGCAACTGGAAGCCTTTCTAGGGAAAGAACTCCCCCCCTCCCCGCCACCAACCAGCCCCATGAAGCACAAACAAGCAAAAAACCCCTTGTTCAGTCTCTTTCTTATTTAGAAAGAAGATAAAAATGTTAAATGCTGTCTCTGTGTTCCTTCCAGCTAAGTCTCTGCAGGAATTTGCCACGGTGCTGCGGAACCTGGAGGACGAGCGGATGCGCATGGTACGATCCCGTGCCCGGGGAGCGGGGTGGTGGCAGCAGCGCCGCAGTGGGTGGCACACGTGGCACCATGGGTGCTGCGAGCCCTGGGGCCCCTTCCCTTGCCCAGGACAGAGCCGGAGAGCTGAGCGCAGGGACAGGAGAGTGGACTTGGTAGGGCACAGCTGAACAGCATCAATATCTTGTCTTGCTGTGGAAAATGGCCAGTGCTGGTGCTGGTAGGGCTCACCCTCAGCCAGCGCAGAGCCAAAGGGGGCAAAGCCTGTGGGATTCCAAGTGCTGTGGGAGGGAGGAGCTGATAGGCAGCACCAGGGTGTCTGGAGCTGAGCTGGGCGAAAGGTGGTGGGTGAGTTGTGCCTGTCTTTGCCTGGTAGATCGAGAATGCCAGTGAGGTGCTGATCACGCCGCTGGAGAAGTTTCGCAAGGAACAGATTGGGGCCGCTAAGGTAGGCTGCTGCTGCGTCGAGCCATGCTTCTCCTTTAATGACTTTAAATTGGAAGGGGGAAGATTTACATTAGACATTAGTAAGGAATTCTTCATGATGAGGGTGGGGAGGCCCTGGCCCAGGATGCCCAGGGAGGTCGATGGGGCTTTGAGCAACCTGACCCAGTGGGAGGTAGCCTGCCCGTGGCAGGGGGTGGAACTGGATGGCCCTCGAGGTGAGGGATGCCAACCCAAACCATTCTGTGATTATGTGGTTCCTCTGGGAGCCTCTGCTCCAGGGCAGAGCAGTGGCTGTGGCCGAGGCTGGTGCTGCAGGGCTGGGCAGGGCCACGGGAGGCGAGGGCTACACGCTGCTGTGGGATGGAGATGGGAAGATAACTCGGAGTTCTAAGGTCACCTACAGCCAGGTAACTTGCAAGGCCCAAAAATACCTATTGAAGTGAACTTTTTTTCTTACTCCAAGAATTAGCATTTCCTCAGAGAGGTTCCCTAATGCCTGGGCTCCCTGGTCTGTGATCCCTGCTCTGGCTTCTGGCAGGATGGGTCAGCCTGGGGAGGCACTGGTGAGGCTGAGGGTGGCTCTGAGACAGCCTGCCCCCCCTTTCTTTCCTGCCTTTGTTCTGAAATAAAAACTGCTGTCTGTAGCTCTCCTGTTGTTATAACAACGTGCTGCTGCCTGCAAGAAGCACATGCCAGCCTGGTGGGGCTGTGTTTGCATGGCAGCAGTGTCCTGGTTCATGCAGCTAAAAAAACAAACTACAGAATGGGGTCCTTCGAGAGGAGCTGGTTATTAATGGCTGTCGGTGGTGGATCTTGTGCTGATGGGGTGGGGAGGCTGGAATGGGAGATGCAAAAGAAAAGTTAAGGTTGACGTAGAATCATAGAATGGTTTGGGTTGGAAGGGACTTAAAGCCCATCTAGTTCCACCCCCTGCCATGGGCAGGGACACCTCCCACTGGACCAGATTGCTCAAAGCCCCATCCAACCTGGCCTTGAACACCTCCTGGGACGGGGCAGCCACCCCTTCCCCAGGTCCTGGCCTTCTCCAGTGCAAGCTGCTTTCCTGTCGCTGCCCGATGCTGATCAGGGATAAAAAAAGCAGCTTCACTTGCTTCCAGCTGGTGCCCCTTGGCCTTGGTCCTGTCTTGTGCTGTGCAGAAGGAGGGGAGTTCCTGCCCAGGACTTGTGATCCCACGTGATGCTGTAGGGATGCCATGGATCCTCATGGCTGCCCTGGTGCCGTTGTGTTTGGCATCATCCTTTTTGTTCTATTTTGTAGGATGCCAAAAAGAAGTATGACAAGGAGACGGAGAAATACTGTGGCGTCCTAGAAAAGCACTTAAACTTGTCTTCTAAGAAGAAAGAATCCCAGCTTCAGGAGGTGAGAGAATCCTGTGGTTTTCCATGTCCAGCAGTAACAGTGTTGAGCTTTACAGAGCTTATAGTATCAGTTTTCCTGGCTGTAAAATCAGAGAGATACCAAGATGTATAGTAATAAAAAAAGGAGAGAGAGTTTATAATTAGAGTGTGCAACAGAAGGGAACTGGTTCTGCTGCAAGGCTTCCCTGGTGCCAGCACAAATTACAGATGTCTTTAGTTCTCTTCTCTGGAAGTGACTGGACTGGCTTTGGTCTTCATGGAAGGCGTGATCAGGCTTAGTACTTATAAACAGCTTTGGGAGCCTCTTACTGGCTTGGGACGTTGTTAGCTGCTGTGCCAAATGCTCTTACTGGATGAATTTTCAATCACTTCTTCCTAGTTTGGAATTCCCTGCCTCAGAGCTGGGTTGGTCCCTGCACGTCCTTGCTTTTGGGTGAGATGCTGGTGTGTTGCTGAGCTGTCCCTGGGGAAACTGGAGGGCACTGGTGGTGGCTCCTGCTCTTGGCTAGCTCAGGTGTTACAGGGCCCAGCAGGGGTGGGGACTCAAGATACATCTGTGGCACAAATAATCATCTTCCACCAAACTAGGGCTGAAGAGGGGTAAGGATTCCTGCAAGCCAGCTTTGTCCCCCGCAGATGTTTGGGGTATGTAAATACTTACCGTGTGGAAGCACCTGTACATCTCAGAAGATGGAGAGTCCCATAGTCATGGCTTTTACAGAAGCTTTTAAACCTCAATTTGTGTTTGAAATATGGTTGTGAGACACAAGTGGGAGAACCTCTGGGAGGGACGGAGCCACTTGAGGCTGTCAGGTTGCAGCAGTGACTTGTAGAGGTGTGATTGTGTGCCCCAGCCAGAGTGCAGCCTGCAGGGAGCCCGGAGCAGCAGCCTGGTGGGATGCAGTCTGAGATGCCGTGCAGGGTGATGCTGCCATAGGTGATGGGGCGGCTGGTGCCTGTTGAGCAGCGCTGGCTGCTGGTGCCATCTGCTGGCATCTTCCATGCCGAGCTCTGGCTGTCGCTGTGAAGGCAGCAGCGGGCTGGAGCCAGCAGTGCCTGCTCCCAGGCTCAGGTGTCAGGCCCTTTTGGAGCTCTAGGAAGCATACTCTGGTTTTGGTGGCTCCAGCCCCAGCCAGGGGCTGCCTTTACAAGAGCCGTCCAGGGTGTGGGGCATGGAACGTGGCTGTGGTGCCCAGCAGCCCGTGGGAGCGCTCGCCCCATTGGGCACGTCTCGGGCTTCCCAGGCAGGGACTGCGCTCGTGGCAGCGTGTGTAGGGTGACAATGCTTTAGGACAGTTACCACCACCTGTCTCTAAGCAGCCTGGAGCTTTGCTAAATGCTCCAATACCCTAAGAGCCGAGCATTTGTGTCCAGGACATTTGGTATTTTCTGTTTCCTGACCTCGTCTTGCTGTCTAAATCTGGAGGGTGATAGCGGCCAGATGTGTGACTGATGTGGGGAGGCGGGGTGAGGAGGAAACCATGGGAATTCTCTGCTGCTTTGGCTGTTGACCAATTAAATAGCACATAGAGCCTAGTCTTCTGTTCAACTCTTGGCAAAAAGTTATTGGGTTGCATCATATTTTCTGCATTTTAGAGCTTGGGTTGCTAAACCCCTCAGCCTGCGTGTCGCGGGCACGCAGCACAAGGGCTGCTGGCAGGTTGTGGGCGACACGGGCTGTTTCCCAGCTGTGTTGCACACAAAGTCAGGAGTGACCTGCCGTTCGAACACAAGCGGGTATCTGCCAGCTGAGTCTTGCAGAGCATGGGAGCAGCCACTTGTCCAGCCCTGACGAGATGTATGGTACCACACACCCCGCTCCCTGGAGGTTCTGGCTCTGCCTCAGGCACATCGTGGGCCACGTTGGTGAGGGCAAGGGCATCCCATTGTCCTCAACCAGGACAGAGGAATTTGCCTCCTGTTGAGCAATGATCATGGTTTGTGCTGGGGGCGTGGCTCTGACCAGCTGCGTTTACTAGCGCTGAGGTCAGAGGGATGGGGGTCACCCAGACCGACCTCCTGGTGGGCATTGCAGACCTTGGTGACCCCTGGCTCGCTCTGCACCAAGTCTTGCTTGCAAGCGTAGCAGCAGCGTGTGCTGGGGATGGCAGCCGGGCAATGCTGTGTCCCTCACCCCACTTTGGGGGCAGCAGCTCTGCTCCGCATGCATGCCAAGACTGGCACTGGGATCAGGGCTTATCCCTGCTTTTGCTCACTTTAGCTTCAAAGCAGAGGGGATTTGCTGTCTGCTGATGCACCAAAGGGACGTGCTTGCTGGAGAGGTGAGGGGGGGCTCTGGGCTGTCTCCCATCGTGGTGCTTTCCAGAAAGCGGAGAATTGCCTTTTATTGTCAAGAATGCAGTGACTTCTCATTTGTCTCGCTTCTAATGCACGCTTTTCTGCACAGCTGTCAGGGAGGTGAGAACATGAGTCATCAAACACATTTTTTTCAGCTGAAGAAAGAACCTATTCATGTGAATCAGGTTTATACATAATAGCTGTGCCATCTGTCCAGCCCTAGACTGGGGTCTGAAGCTGAGTTTGTTCTGCATGGACATGTTCCTGTTAGACCCAGATGTCCTCTACTTCCAAGGCCAGCGCTCTCAGTCAGTACTAATGTTGGATTTCCTCTTTAATCTCCCTGGTGCTTGCAGGCAGACAGCCAGGTGGACCTGGTTCGACAGCATTTCTATGAGGTCTCCCTGGAGTACGTCTTCAAGGTGCAAGAGGTCCAGGAGAGGAAGATGTTTGAATTTGTAGAACCTGTAAGTGAGTGCTCAGGGTGCCTTAGCCTGCAAAAAACTGCGGGTTTGCGTGGAGGAGCCGGGGCTGCTGGGGAGTGAGGCTGCACTGGGGTGGCCGCGGGTTCCAGCCTTGTCTCGTAGCCCCTCTCTCGGAGGGGCGTTAGAAGGGAGAAAGCACCTGTGTGAGTGCAGAGCCGTTAGCTCAGTGGCCATGTGCATGCTGGAAACATTTTGTTTTTATTGTGAGGATGTCTCTGTGTTCATGGGCTGGACCGAGAGGCCTGCTGACAATTAGAAGAAAAAAAGGCTTCAATGGAGGAAAAAAAAACCTATTAATTAACAGTCACAAGGGAAAAAGAGTGCACGAGTGACAGAAATAGGAAGAATGTGTTTTCTAAGATCTACCCTTGCTCAGGTGCCAAGTCCTTTAAAAAGTGCCAGACCTCCCTAGCTCTTTGCGGAGGTAATTCCTGCTAAGAGGAACTCTGAGTTGGGAGGGAATGGCAGCGTGCTGCTTGCTTCGCCTGACACCTCCCGGCCCTGCTGTCAGTGGCTTTGGCACCTGGGTGATGCCGGGAGTGGGGCCAGAGGTGGTGAGGACTCCTGGGGCCAGAGCTTGCCTTGGCTTTGGGGGAAGCAAGCACAGGCTTGGCTTTGGGGTCTGTTCAGAGGTTTTGAAAGTGGAATGAGGAATAAGGCATCTTCCTAGGGACTGGCAGCGGTTGCTCTCAAAAGGTTTGTGTGTCTCTACTGACACCTTCTTGATTTGTTTTGCCCCAATGCAGCTGCTGGCCTTTCTGCAGGGGCTCTTCACCTTCTACCACCACGGCTACGAGCTTGCAAAGGACTTCAGTGATTTCAAGACAGAGCTGACAATCAGCATCCAGAACGTAAGTGTGCTGTGTTCCACTATGTCACTGTCCCTGTGCCTGTCCTGCAGAGTTCGCTGGCACTTTTCATAGAGTCCTGGAATGGTTTGTGTTGGAAAGGATCTCAAAGCCCATCCAATTCCAACCCCCTGCCATGCACAGGGACACCTCCCACTGGATCAGGTTGCTCCAAGACCCATCCAACCTGGCCTTGAACCCCTCCAGGGATGGAGCAGCCACCACTGCTCTGGGCAACCTGGGCCAGGGCCTCCCCATCCTCAGCGTGAAGAATTCCTTCCTAATGTCCAATCTCAATCTTCCCCCTTCCAATTCTCTTTGGTAAATCGCACTACATCACACACGCAACCTACAGGGCAGTTCCTTCCCTGCAGCAAACCAGCCTCAGGAAACCCCAGGAGTCAGCCAGCGCAGACAGCGTTGTGTGCCCTGTGATTTTAGTGAGTGTTTCAAACCCTTTTGCAAGTGTTTCAAAGCATTGTTCTTCCTGGGAAGCAGAGCCCTTTTTGCCATCCCCATCTCTGGGCCGTGGAGAAGAGCCCTTCAGCCAGCTGTGTCCTGGCCAGTGCACGTGGTGCCTGCATGTCAGATGTGTTCAGGGCTCTGGCACATTGGCAGGGCAGCTTTGCTTTCCTATCTTCTTGTAAACTTGCTCTTTTTCTCCCTAGGATGTGACTGGTTTCAATCTTTTGAAACAACTTCTTCACAAAATTTGGAATCCAAACAACTTGCCAAATTGTGCTATTTTTGATTTAGCTTAAATCCAGGCCCAGGAAGAAAACCTGTCTTGTGGCTGGCAGTGGTCCCCTTTCCCACATGGGCTGTGGTGACCCGTGGGCTCCCAGCCCTGCTCTGTTCCTCCTCGTTGCAGAGGAGGCCATGGTGCTTGTTGTTTTAATTTGCAGACAAGGAATCGTTTTGAAGGAACGAGGTCAGAGGTTGAATCTTTGATGAAGAAGATGAAGGAGAATCCTCATGAGCACAAAAACATCAGCCCTTACACGATGGAGGGTTATCTGTACGTGCAGGAGAAACGTAGGTGTCGGGGTGGTGGAGCTGCTGGCTGGGGTAGTGCGGCGAGTGGGCACCTGGGGACGGTGGTTTAGGAGGGAATCATTAGGCACAAAGCTTAACTCAGCAGGCTACAGAATCTGTGGAAGAGAGGGATTGGCCCTGTGGGTGGGGTATTAAGGGAGGAATATGGGAGCCAGGTTCTCCCTGGGAGGCAGAATTGCTGCCAGTGCCTGCTAAAAGTCTCTCCCCTGAGCGTACTGATGCATAAATAAATATGTAATAAAGTAACCCACTTGCAAAGTCCAAGAAGGTGCAGAAATCTGTTGTGGTAAATGATTGCTAAACAGAACAGGTTGTAAATGGGGGATGCTGAGAATGTGCTAGTTGTGGGAATCAAAACCACCTTTGCTTTGCAGGTCACTTTGGGACGTCCTGGGTGAAGCATTACTGCACGTACCAGAGGGATTCAAAGCGCATTACGATGGTGCCTTTTGACCAGAAATCTGGGGGAAAAGGGGTGAGTGCCAGCAGGCAGCAGGACTGCATCCCGGGGTCTCTGCTGAGGAGCACTGCGTAGGTGCCAGTGACACGCTCTCCTGGTGCTCCAAGGGAACCATTTTTAGCGAGGTGATCCCAATGTGTGTCACCTTCATTCCAAGCTGAGCGGGTGCCACACAGGGAATTAACTTGGCTCTGTTTTTGAAATAAAGAGACAGGAAAGCCCCACAGATCTTGGGAAGCTGTCAGCTGTGCTGAGAGCAGAGCTGGTTTCCCAAGTGGATAGAGCCCCGTGAACATCACTCTGTTTCATACTCCAGCTCTGTGTTCCAAGCTGGTATGTGCACACAACTTGTAAAGATAAGTTTGCAGCAGCTGCTGCTTAGGCTGAGACTGAGCCTTTTCCCTCTTGCTTTTAGGTCTGTCCTTTCCTTACTTTTTTTCTGTTTGTGCAAGGAAACACCTTTAAAAGCTGAAGCATGCACAGTTGTCTCTTTGGTTCTGCTCTCACTGTTCCTGGCAGCGCTGAGCACACGGTGGGTTGTGCGTCTGCACATGCCCTGCAAGGCCATGGCTGTTCCTGCAGGTGGAGAGGGTGCTGGGGCTGGGAGCAGAGCCCTGCCATGCACACCCAGCCCACTCGAGCTCCAGCGGTGCTGTCCCATGTGCACCCACCCCGCTCAGCTCAGGGATGCCTGCTCCCCAGCTCCTGCTCCACAGCCTTGGAAAAAGAACCTGTTAATTACTTTGCTCTTTCCTCAGTGCTGGTGACTTGATTAATTAAGTTTTGTTCTAGAGCCACAGGAGAGTGTGGAGCCCCCCTTGGCCTGAGGGGGTGTGGAGGAGCAGGGGAGCAGTGGTGTGGGCTGTGGGGGCCACTATTCACCGTGTGGGCTGCTGCTCCCAGGGCAGCTGAAGCCCGGCTGTAACCAGGACTGGCTTTGCTCCTCTAAACAGCAGGAACAATGGACCCCCCTGAAGTGTTCCCGGCTGGGGTGGTTTGCAAACATTATTCCCTTCCAGGGGAGAGCCTCTGGCAGCTGGACAGGCTGCTGCGCAGCTCCCTGCTGGCAAAGGGAGCCAGCTGTGGGGAGGGCAGCTTTTAAAATTAATTTCCTCTTGCCTCAGAGCATCTTCATTATAACTCGGCATTCAAATATCCCAGCCCTGTCATCATCAGCTCCTGCGCTATGTTTCATGTGGTCTCTTCCCACTTCACAGCTTCCCCCGGTGCCCTGGGGTGCGGGTGCTGCTGGCAGGGCAGGAGCCCCAGCCCCGCTCCCATGTGGCTGCTCGCCTCAGGCTCATGGCTCGCACCATCCTGGCATGGAACTGCCTACGCTGGGGCAGCTCTGCAGGGCTGTGGACAGGCTGTCACCGCTGACCCGTGTGGGTGTGAGAGCTCAGAGCAGCCTGGGGGCTCCTGGCTGCACCTTGGAGTGTTTTGGGGTCCGGCTGGAGCAGGCACCAAGCGACAGGCGATGGTGGTGCTGCAGGAGGGGGGCTGTACCTCGTGGGTCACAGAGGACACTGTGTGTTATTAGCCCCTCCTGAACGCCCCTCGGGCTGTGGCTGCAGCCGAATATTTGTGGGTTTGAAGTGGGAGCATTCTCTGAATTCCAGATGGAGAGTTAGGCAGCTTGGGAGCAGCCTCGGGCCCTGCTGCAGGGGAGTGAGTGCAGGTAGGCTCTGCTGATCCCTGGGGAGAAAAAGCTCTCTCGAATTCATCTTCCTGGATCTGTTCTGGGTCCCTAAATGCATTCCCTGGTAAAATGGTGATGTCAGGGAACAGGGTGGTCAGCCAAGGTGTCATCCAGAACAGCGCAGAGAGCACAGAGAAGTGGCCATCTCCAGGAACTCATTCAGGATTCATTTTCTATTGAGTCATCAGTGGGGTTTGAAAATTGCAGGAGAAATGCTGGTGCTGGCAGGGACCGAGCGGGGATTTCCTCCAGCAGAGGACAGCAGTGCACACAGATCCTGCTGGATGGCTGCTTGGCCTGTCCAAATCCAGTGCTACTTGGATGCAGATGCCTGGATGGGAGAATGGTTTTGTTGTTGCTTTGTTCTATAATAAACATTTTAAGACATGTCTGCTCCCAATAAGAGTTCTCGTGTGCAAATTGCTGCCAAAAACGCAGCCTGGAGTGAAAATTGTCAGCCAGGTCTGTGATGCATTGTTCAGCAATGGAAAATAAAGCTGACTTTGCCCAAAAGTTGTGGTCTGACACTCCCTGCCTGCCCGGAGCATGGGTTGTGCGATGCTTAATGTACGAATTTAATCACGTGCTTTCTGAAGGAAGGCTCCTCATGAAAGATTTTGGACTAAACGTGGTTGCAAGAGTGAAAAGACAGACAAGTCCTCGTGTCGGATGTATGAATAGATGTTTCTAGCGTGCAGGTTTTGCCAAATCCCCCCAAGTTTGCACGTGTTCATTGGAAGTGCAGCTGGAGACAGGCATGCAGTCAGTTGGTTATTCTCAGCTTTATCTGCTATTTTGTCTTTTCTCAGGGAGAAGACGAAGCTGTTATCCTCAAATCTTGCACACGGCGGAAAACTGACTCGATTGAGAAGCGGTTTTGCTTTGATGTGGAAGCTGTTGATCGGTGAGTGCCAAGAGGTGCCACAGCCTGGGTTGGTGAAAGGATGCACACGCCAGGGGCTGCACAGGGAGAAGTGGCACTCAGCCCTACATGGCTTCCCTGGGTAGTTTGTGCAGTTTCAGGTTTCTCTCCTCCTTCAGTTATCCCCTCTGTGAATGGAAAGCGTTAGCCCATGGAAACACACTTCTCCCTGCTGCCAGGTGCTCTCAATGTATTGAGTCAGGGCTTTGGTTTACAAGGTGCTGCATTTACTTAACTCTCTCTAATGGTGTTTCAGCACTTCTGCAGTCTCTGGCCACGTGAGGTAAATGGTCGCAAGTGTGGAAAGGATGCTTTGTGGGTGTTTTGGCACGGGTATGGTGCCTCTTTCCAGCATTGGGTACGTGTTGGAATAGCTTCAACTTTTGTGCTGGAGGGTGGCTGGTGCTGGTCCGCCGTGGACGGGCAATAATCCCTGTGGTGGGGGGGCTGGAATTGGATGATCTTTAAGGTCTCTTCTGACCCAGACCATTCTATGACTCTATAACGGAAGGCTGGCTTGCACCTCCGGGTACTTTGCGTTCACTCTGGGGAAGTAAAATGCTTTCTGATGTGATGCGTTGTGTAGCAGCTGAACCAGCTGTACGTGTGGATTCAGTCTACAGCACCCAGGAATGAGAGCCTGTTATCGTATCTAATTAGCATCACGCATCGCTTACATATATAAACAGGAAAACCAGGCTGTGGTTGCTATTCCAAGAGGTATTAGTCACTGCCTCGGATCTTCCTCGCGGCAGGAAGTCTACACGGCTTACAAAAGCTCACTCCAAAGTCGCAAAACGCCTGTGCCCTCCCAGCTGTGTGCTGTTTGTGTTCCAGCTGTCCTCCCTTCTGCTGCCCACTGTGAGAATGCCCAGGAGGTCTTGGGAAAACCCAAGGTCATCAAAAGCTGAACTGTTGAGTAACACTGGAATACCCCGTGGTACTTTTCCCTCCCCAGCCTGTGCTTCCGCAGTGTTTTGGTGCCAGCCCTTCTTGCTGCCAGCCTGGGGCAGGGGAGGGATTGGGGTGATGGAACTTTGCGTTGGCTGAGGGTTCAGATAACCCTGGGGCTGCCTCCTGCTCTCTGGAGCTGCGCTTTCCTCCAGAAAGCTGCAGGATTTCTGATGACATGGGGATTTTTTTCCTTTGCCCTGAGGATGTTTTTTTTTTTTTAATGTGAAAATCAAAATAGAACTGGGAGAAGGATAAACCAGCTACCACAATAGTTTTCTTCTGCAGCGTGCTCAGGGACAGCTGAACCTTCCCTTGATGTCTGGAGCCTGCCAGGCATGGGTTCAAGAGCTGCCTGATAAATGGAGATAATGGCAAAGGCAGGGAAACCTGAGAAATGCTCGTTTCACCTACACATCCCTGCTGCAAGAGGGACAGCGAAAGCAGAAAACGTGAACTAAAAGGCTGTTTTTCTGCCAATATACAGGCAACTCTGCATTTTTTTTGCTCTCAGAATTTGTCATTAGTTATCTAAAATAGTGGTTATTTCCAAAATAGTTAAGTTAAAAGGAAGAGGAGGCAACAGGTTGTGCCAAGGCCAAAAGATTGTGATGTGCGCACCCCATGTCTCCTCAGTACGGTCATGCTGGGAGATCTGGGCACCCTCAGGGCTTCAGGTGATGCTGTCAATGGCCAAGGGTGGCTGGAAATCACCTTCACCTTGCCTGGCAGTCGGGGTTTGGCCTGTTTTACAAAGCAGCGTGTATCGAGGAATGGTTTCCTTGCCAGCAGGGGATTATCGGGGCTTGGCAGGATGAGGGAGCCTGGCCCGCCTTTGCCAAGTGGCCCTGGGGATGTGATGACCTTGGACTCCTCGTGCAGAGATTCTCGTTGCAGACAGAGGTGCTGGGCCTGAGCTGGGCACCACGAGGAGGGAGCCGTGCCCTCCGCTCGGAGGGCAGCTGGGCTTGGGCAGTGGGGAGGTGACACCTTCGGCAGCGCTGCTTCCCTTTTTGTGCTGGAGGAGATTGGCTCTGGCTTAGGGACCCCAGCAAAGCAAAATCCTCGGCCCGTGTTCCCCACCCAAGTCTGCTGCCCACAGATGATGGGATGTCTTTGACAGGAGGCTGGCTGGAGCTGTGTCTGTGTCTGTTCTCGTGGAATGGAGAAGGCTAATTTGTGCAGTGTGCTTTTTGTCTTGGGCGAGGGCTTTTTGTATTGTGTTTTTTTTATTGTCTCTGCTAATAGGGAAGTTACAAACTTGATGTCTTACTCTTCAGCGCTGTGCAGGAAGTCTGGATATGATTAACACAAACATCCTCAAGATGCTTCTCTGTCTCACATATGGGCTGTTTTGGCTTAACAGTAGTTTTCCCCCTTTCTTTTCTGCATGCGACTTCTAAATGAAAATTAGACTTGTAAGCAATGTCCAGTAAGAGTCAAGTATCCTGTAACTGATAGGTGCACGCAGTCACCTGTCACTGAGCCAGCCCAGGAGAACACTCTGGTACTGAGTAAAGCACGTGCATCCATGGTGTTTGGGGCTAAGGGTGAATAGTGCCACCAGAGTGTGCTTCTCCTCAGGTTTGAAACCGCCTTCCGAAAGGTTAGCTTGGAAACAGATGGATTAAGAGAGCAGGAAGACTTTTCTCTACAGGTCGCTTGCTTCCTACAGACAGTTACATTGGATTGTCCCTGTGGAAGCACGTGTGGAGAGAGAATGCGCTTGGCTGCGCGTGTGCCTCCCTCAGCAGGAGCAAGGGACCACGTGCACGTTTAAGTACATATGAGGAAATTTCATTTAATACTCAAGTATTTTGATCTCCCACCACCATAAAATCTATGCGGCTCCTCAGGCCCTGGCCGTAGCTTGGTGGGATGCCGCACAGTGCCCGTGCTGCGGTGCTAACGCAGACGTGCAGCTCAGGCTCCGGCTTTGCCCTACAGCCTAGAGGTGGCAGCCTCGGCTGCTTCTTCCCGGCTCATGTTCATCGGTGCAGAAATGGGCCCGTTGTCAGCGTTGCGTTTTGGGAAAGTGGCGAGTGTGCAGCATGGGGCGCAGTCTCGCAGCTTTATGAGCAACACCCAGAGAAACTGTTGCTTGTTAGGTGTGTGGGGGGGAAAAAAATCTGCTTTTTCTCCTGTACAGATCATTCAGTGCTGTTGAGGGAAAGTCTTGGGTCTAATCTGGTATTACAACATCGGCTCCTTTTCCTGTTGTCTGATATAGAGGTGCTGGAGCACTGTGGTACTGGTGTTTGTGAGGTCCAAGAAATCCCTGACACTGCACGTGCGAAGAGTTCTGGTTGTAGCTGTGGGAAGCCAGGAGTATTTTGTTACTTTATTGAAGCAGAATTAGCCCCAGAATGGTGTCCCAGCGTCTGGTTGGAAAACACTCCCAGTGTGGCGGATACTGGGTTTTACTGTTAATGCTCTTTTTTCTAAGTAGACTTATTCGTAGTCTCTGTGCATTAAATCAGTTTTGTGAACAAGGCAAACAGGGTTGATGGGTGGTGTCTTACCAAATGGGCCTGAGGAGAAGTGTCTTGTTGGGCTGACTGGCTTTGTAATTTAGGATGATGTCGGTCATTACTCTGGGCCAGGAGTGAGGTGCTTCTAATACCAACTGGCTTTTCTGGAAGCAGAAAGTATTCAAAATGTGAGGTTTTGGTCTCGTAGTCGTTTATAAAGGCAGTAAATCCTGCACACAGTGCCCTTCTGTGGGGCTGCTGCCTGCGTGCCCCGAGGGGGCTGGCACTGCTCTTGCTCGGGCTGCGCGATGGTTGGCATCGGGTGGGCGAGCTGTGATGCACCAGCCCAGGTGCTTCCCCAACCAGATGGTGTTTGATGAGGGCTGTTGGCCTTGCTCGGGGCATGCGTGTTGCAGAGCTGCATGTTCCTTTGAGTGGTGTCCTGACTGCACGGGGACATGCTGCCTGCTTCCCAGAGCCAGGGCTGGTTGTGCTGGGGGGCTGGTGGCCACCCCACCTCTGCTGGTGTTCCCCACGGTTGGCTGGTAGCTCTCGTGGAATCATGGAATGATTTGGGTTAGAAGGGACTCAAAGCCCGTCCAGTCCCACCCCTGCCATGGGCAGGGACACCTCCCACTGGATCAGGGGCTCCAAGCCCCATCCAGCCTGGCCTTGAACCCCTCCAGGGATGGGGCAGCCAGGACTTCTGTGGGCAACCTGGGCCAGGGCCTCGCCACCCTCAAAGGAAAATGTTTCTACATAAAATCTCGTCTGAATCTCCCCTCTTTCAACTTCAAACTGCTCCCCTTGTCCTGTCCCTGCACTACTGTCACTCTTGCTGGTGCCTTGGACAGCACGTGCAATACAACCTGTACTTGTTCCTCTGCTGGTGTCGCCTTTCCAGTGACCTTTTCAACAAACCAATTTGTGGGGTTTTCACAGGCGGGCTGGCAGCGAGCAAATGAAGCTCCTTCCTTCCTCCCTTGGTGGCCACAGACCCATGGAGGCTCCTGCCCTGCAGAACGTGCTGGCAGTGGTGGTGCTACTGGTGCTTTACACTTTATATGGACAACTGAGACTTTCTGAATTCAGGAACAAAGTCTTCCCAATTATTGATGTCTTTTCTCATCTTCATTTTGGGGCCACGTTTGGCTGCTGGTGCCTGAACCAGCGCCCTGTGACCGGGGTTCCTGCCTGAGGTTGTAGAAGCATGGGATCATGAAATCATTATAGTTGGAAGAGACCTCTAAGCTCCTCCAGTCCAACTGTCAGCCCAGCCTCACGGTGCCTACCAAACCTGAATTATATGCTTTTTGAACCCCTTCAGGGAAAGGTCCCCGCAGCCCGTGGGGATGCTGCTCTGCTCCAGCCAGGATTGAAAACTTCTCAATGTGCTCAACCTCACTCCTCGAAACCCTGTTATTGCTCTGCCCTTAGGTTTTTCATTCAGCAGTTTAGATTGTCTCGGTGTGATAAGCTGCTACAGGAGTTGAAAGTTCTTATCTGCTCCTATTGCTTTCATAATTTGTTTGTTTTTCTGGTAGAAGGAAAAGCTATTGGACTTTCTCATTTTCTCTGCCTGCTTAGTCATAGCTCCTTAAAACTGGGCTGTTTTTCACAAAAGCTGAGATATTGAGAAAATTCAAATTTCCTGTGTGGTCTGGTGTGGAAAAATCTCTGTAGTTTTTAGATTGCGGCATATTGAAAATATACTTTCTTGCAAAGTGCTTGCCACGTTCTACTCTGATCTTAAGCATCCGCATCCACTTAGTTTAGAAATGGGTTCCTGCTGATCACACAATGTCCCCTTCCCCCCTTCCATCCCAGAAGAAGGCAGAGGGGTTTGGTGCATGGAGGGTGAAATGTGTGATGCAGCAGGAACCAGCAAGTCCTTTCCCCTCATTTTCTACATGGTTGATGTTTGTGTCTTAGATGTCAGTCCCAGGAGGGTGTCCTGCTGCGGGGGTCTCAGGTGGGCAGACCCAGTGGGGCAGAGCCGGCGGGTGTCTGCGTGTGCCATGTCGGCGTGGGAGGGGATGTGGGCTGCCCAACAGCAGAACCTAGAGAAGCATCAGTGGTCAGGGTCGTGTGTGCAAGGTGAGGGCACAGAGACAGACTCCTTGTGTTTATCTCTTGGGAAAGGAAGGCAGAGAAGGACCTTCCCTGTCTCAGGCTCTACACGGAATAATTGAGATATCCGTAATCCAACGAGCGTGCTTTTGGAAGCTGTTGATCTTCAAGGAAACCCCATGGAGGTGAGGCTGGCTGCAGCCAGCCACGGCGGCGTGGTGATAGTGTTTGTAGGATGCTGTTCAGTGCCAGCCATCCTACCTATTACGCACGTTGTAGCCCGTAGGCATCGTCCAAATAAGTCATGAATGAGGTGCAATGTGTGGGGCGCCTTTTAAAGGGATCACAACCAGGAAGACTGTTCTGCTGAGGAACGCGGTGGGATGGATACCTTGGCAAGTGAAGGCTGTGGGAGGAAGTGCTGAGCTATTTGCAATGTAAATAGGGTTTTAATTCAGTTTCACAGCTCTTCCCCTCATGCTGTTGAATAAGTTTCACTTTGAAGTGAAGCCTGAAGAGGTGTTATCTGCTCAAAGGCAGAGCAAACACTTTCACCTTATCACCTTTTTGCCCTGTGCCTGCAGGAACCTGGCATGCCAGATACCAGTATTGTTTCCCTAGGACCTCGCCGGCTTGGCTGGGAGTCCAATGTGGAGTTTAACACAAATGAACAATTTAAAGGGCTTTGTTTTAACGACTCTGCTAAAGAGACAGAAATCCCCATATTTACTTTTCCCATGGCTCCCTGGTTGAGCTAGAGCCCTTCCAGGGCTTTCTGCCTTTAGCAGCAGCTTGCCCCAAACTCAGACTTAAGCCTCAGCTGACAGCGGTGCAGCTGAAACCTGGGGTTGTCTGAGGAAAAGCCTTCTCCTGCCATTGGCAATGGATTTGCTTTCAGCCCATAGCCAGTGCCACTGCAGCTCCTCAGCTACCAGGGACTCTTGAATCGCTTTGTCTCTGCATTGAGGAGCTTTGTTCAGTGTGTTGAAAGAATTTGGCACTGGATGTTGAACATTTTCATTCTCAAATGGGGCAATGGTGAAGTGTTTTCCTCTTCCCTTTGAGACGAGTAAACTTCCAAACCACTAAGCTGGTGAATACTGCCTGACTCACCAATGGGATTAGCAGAGATCAAACACATTATGTCTGGTTTACTGGGACCCAGGCTTGTCGCAAGCCTGAATGCACGGCTTCTGCTGGCAAAACAGGGCAGAGCTGCCATGTGTGTGCCAAAAGCCAACTGGGGGGTGGGTTGGTCAAGGAGTGGAGCTGGGGACAAGGGTTAATCATTTGCTCTGTGCTCATACCTACCACAGGAGCAACAAAAGATGGGCCAAACCCACCGTTATGAGAGCCCCTGTTCATGTTTTCTTTTCTAACAGAGATCAGCGCTTATCAAGGACTAAAGGACTTCTGCAGAATGTTGTTGCAACTCAGTCTCCTCCTGGATGGCTGATGTGAATTACAGAAATCGCCTGTCTTCCCAGGCCTTATCAGTTCCTGAGGATTTAGTACTGAAAAGAGCCTACGTGCTCTGCTGTACGTGGTCTGTAGGCACTTGGCAGCTAAACACAGTTTAAAACACAGTTAAGTCTCTCTTTCCCTCCTTATGCCATGGCAGCCCAGAGATCCTGGCTCTCCGCTGCCTTTCTGGAGCTGCTGTGCTTTGCTGTGGCTGGGAAGAGCCGTGTCAGAGGTTCTCTGCTGTTGGATTGCAATGGATGAAACCCCACAAGCATTGCTGCAGAGAGAGCACTGATAACCCCCCGAGCTGGGCAGTGCTCTGGCCGTGCCTGCATCTCCCGCATTGCCAGGGCTCTGCCCGCTCTCCTCTGGCAGAAATAGCTGCCGCGCTCTGCTCACATGTCTGAAAATAGCCCATGAGGAAGCAGGATGACCAGACCAAACAAACAGAATAGATCCCAGCCACCTCACCCACACATCCTGACCTGGGCCATCATGCTTATCAGAGCTAGACAATTACGATTTTCAGGCTGGACATCAGAAAAAAAATTTTCACAGAAAGGGTCATTGGGCACTGGCAGAGGCTGCCCAGGGAGGGGATTGAGTCACTATCCCTGGAGGGGTTTAAGGGACAGGTGGATGACGTGCTGAGGGGCATGGTTTAGTGGTTGATAGGAATGGTTGGACTCAATGATCCTGGGGGTCTTTTCCAACCTGGTGATTCTGTGATTTAACGCCTCGTATGGAAAGGGCAGTCCAGGAGTGGACTTAGGAATGGTGGAGGTTGTCCCCTGGCTCCCTGGGCTTTGTTTGCAGGCACTTGGGCCTATTCTTTCACCTTCTCATTAAAATAAGTAAGCACACACAGAGTTATTTTTTAGAGGCTGGATTTACAGCTCAAGGGCTGGTGTGAGTGTGGTGGCGAGGGGCTGGTAGGGCTCGGTGGGACCAGCCGGCGCAGGAGCGAGCACCTTGGGGCTGGGGGCATGCAAACTAGGGTGATGGTCCTGCTATTACTGCATAGAACATCAAGATATGGCATGGTCAAGGGAAGTAGCACAGCCATGCTGGTGTGAGTGTGTTGGGGTTAAAGTCTTCACACAGCAAGAGGTCCCCTGCCACGAGCTTGGGGTGGAGGTGGGACCTGATGGGCTGGAATGTGTGAGCCTCCTGCTTACTCGGTTGCCTTCCTTTCCCTCTCCTGCTCTGCTTAGGCCAAATGCAGGTGAGTTACCTGGCTGAAAGCCAGGGGAAGAATTTGGTGTCCAGCTCTCTTACACTGAAACCTCTGAAAAGGTGTGTCTATCATTGGTGATATCCTCTGCTCATATGCTGGTCTCGATTAGGACCTTCAGGGACATCCCTAGAGAGGACAGGCTGGGCTAGGATGAAGGTTTTCCTCTTTTTATCTCTCTCTCATGGAAAATTTATCTTTGTCATCTTTGTTTTCCATCCTACAGTTTATTTATGGTGTCGTCTTTATCTCCACAGGCCTGGTGTGATCACTATGCAGGCACTTTCAGAAGAGGACCGCAGGCTGTGGATGGAGGCGATGGACGGCCGGGAACCGGTGAGCAGAAATATTAGCAAAAAAGCATCGGAGAAAATTGCGGAGAGCTTTTCATAGCCCAGGGCAGATTGTTCGCTGCGAAGCAGGCTGTCACGCAGCGCCTGCCAGCCGGTGCGAGAGCTGTATCTGTGGGGCAGGTCGCACCTTCTGCCAAGAGAATAGTTTAATCCCTTGGTTAAATATTTGAGGTAATACTGTATCTCCTGTGCTTGGATTGCTTGAAGGTGCGGTGGAAAGGAGGAGGGTAGGCTTGGCCGGCACAAACATGCTACTGTGCTGTGCTGAAAGGAAAACGTGGCAAAAAGAGCAGTGGAAGAAAATACACTGAAGATTTCCAGGGCTTTTTGAGTCCTGCAACTCATGTGGCAGGTCTTTCTGGGTCTTGAGAACTGCAGATTTCATGTCAGCAAAGGACCGCTGTCCCTGTTCTTTGTACTCAGCGACAGGCTCCTTGCTGCTGGGTTTGCTCCTGCTGTGCCAAAACTGCACGGGCTTCCTCACCTCGGGAAGGGATTACAGTGGCTTTCAGAAAAATCGGAACTGTTCGTTTTGGTATTTTTTAATGCATATGTGAACTTCACTGCTAAGCTGGGAGAGCTGTGGCTGCTCCTGACTGGGTGTCCTCGGAGCAGTGCTGGTGCGGGTCCTCCCCAGTTTCAGCGTGGCAAACGCAGCAGAGCGAGACTAAACTGTGGGTCTCTGTGCTTGTCCAGGCTTGAGTGAGGCTCTGGCAGTCGCAGCAGACCCCAGGTGGGGAGCAGGGGTGGAACTGAATGGGCTTTGAGGTCCCTTCCAACCCAAACCATTCCGTGATCTTAGGATTTTCAGTTTCTTCAGGAACAAAATGTGTACTCTTGCTCCTAGTTGGAATCGGGCCTTGTCCCCCTTGCACCTGCTCACCTCCTTCCTACCCCCTTGCCTCCCCTGGGAACTGCTGTGGCAAGGATGCGAATCCAGTCACCTGCAATGGGTGCTGCGTGAATTCTGTCATCCAGCTGCATGGTGACCTGCTGGTGTTATTGGGATGTGGCACAACAGCAGAGCCGGGCTGTCAGGCTCGGCGTGCCGGAGTGCAGCCAGAGACTCCGTGTGCTTGCTGCCTGTGAAAGGTGCTGTGAAGAAACTAGTGCCGGGCTGCCTGGATTATCCAGTTTCAGAATCTGGTTATGCGAACTCCTTCAAAGACACACACAGCTCTTCCTGCAGCTGCCTGGGTGTTTCTGTTCCTCCCTATCGCGCCCATCAGCTTTGGGTACCCTGCTCATCCAGCACGTCAAGCGTTGTTGCTGCGCGTTAATGCATCACCTCATGGCACTGAAATGCCAGTGGCGTTCAAACCTGGCCTTCCAGGTGTGGTGGGGGAACCATGGGAATGAAGGTTGTATGGAAGTAGATCCCAAAGGCGTCTTACTGATATAGATGGTGCATGTTGAGAGGCGAGGTAGCGCCTTGTCCTCAGCTGTCCTTCTCAATTCATCAGTTGTGGAATGGTTGGTCTGTTCTTTTTGGGTTCTTATTTTGTGATGCCAGGGTGTGGGATGCTACCTACTCTTACCTACTGATTCTATGATTCTTTGGACTCCTAGAAATATCCATTATATGCTTTGACTATATTTCTGTAACCAAAGAAACCCTACTGGAAAGAATGCCTGGTTCCTTTGATTTCAACATTGAGTGTGGGAAAGATTGGCACAGCGGGGTCAGTAATTCCATGTGCAAATTCAGGCTAGGGGGGATTAAAGTAGACTGAAGTTTGTTTCTTAATTAAAATTGAAAAAGTAAAACCAAATGTTGTATTACATTTTAGTAAGGTCTAAACATAGAATGCAGGCTGCGTTAGCCAAGACATTTGTCACAACTTGCTGAGATTTATTATATATGTTACAGTCAACACAGTCTCCAGATAGCTATCATCAGGCTGTTAACTCTTACCACTTGTCATTTGGCTACAAACCCTGTGTTGACTTTGGGTTTTTCCTCTTTATTACAGAGGCTGGAAATAGGGGAAAATACTGACTCCATAACAGAGCAATTGCATTGGGTTTTGTTTGTATACTCCTATGGTTTCTCTCCTTGTGATACAGTTTATGAATGTATACGGCCTTGAACCCCTCCAGGGATGGGGCAGCCACAACTTCCCTGAGCGACCTGTTCCCGTGCCTCACCACTCTCATCATGAAGAAATTCCTCCATACGTTTAGTCTACATCTGCCCCGTCTTTGTGGGAACAGCAACATAACTTGGGATCATGTTCTTCTTCCTTATCTCTGTAGAAGCGGAGCTCGGGCTCAACCTCCTTGTCCTTCATCTCTGTAGGAGCAGGATTGGAGCTCAGACTCAGCCTCCTCATCCCTCATATGTATGGGAAGAAGAGCAGAACTTGGGATCACCTCTTCGAACTCCATCTCTGAGGGAGTAGGAGCAGAGCTTAGGCTCAACCTCCTCATCCCTCATCTGCATGGGAGCAAGAGCTGAGCTCATCTATCTCCTTGTCCCCCTGTGCCCTAGGCAGCACAAAATAGAGCGAGACCCTGGGGGGAGCCTTCGTGGCTGCTCTCCACTAGGTGGCAAGCTGAGACCAGCCCCCTCATTGCACTTGTGCCCTGGTTTGTGCTGCAGTGGCTGGGGAGCACTCACTTCCCAGTTTTGTCCCCAAAACCTGGCACAGCCTAAAACTGGAGCTGTTTTCCTCCTCTGTTCCTGTCTTTCTTCTGCTGCTGCCCCAAAAGGAGGAACTGATAATTCTGGGAGCAGGCAGGGTTTACTCATGGTTTAACTAGAGGAGGTGAGCACAGACCTTCAAAAAGTGTGAGGTCCCTTGGCTTCTCCCTTCTTCCCCTCTCTATGGCCTCCAGGTGTGCCATGGGGCTCGGCATTCCATGGTGACCGCTGCCACCATCCCGTGTCACTCTGGTTTGTGACTGGGGTGTCCTGGGGGGAGGTCAGGGTCTGTGCTGTGGTGGGGACTTCACCCTCCTCAGAGCTGGCCCCTGGTGCTGCTTGATTTGGTTGTAGGAGAGGAACACGAGGGAAATAGCCAGCAGCACAGCGGCACGGGCCCCTTCCGTGTGGTGTTTCCACCCTCATAGTCTCCAGCGGTTCCTCCCTTCGACAGCTCTGGCTGTGCAGCTCGGAGCCTCGTGGCAGTGGGATGCTGCCCCACAGTGCAGCGTGCCGGGAGATGCTTCTGGAGCTGCCTCCCCTTGGCCGCGCTGCCAGCTGTGCGCCGGTGCTGGAGCTCGCTCTGCCTTGCTCCTTGGGAAGCCTCGTGGTGTGTTTCTGTAGCAAACCCCAGCGTAACAACGCAGCCCAGCCTTGCATTCCTGTCCAATGCGCAGCACCCCTGCCTCCGCCTCCTCCCTGGATATTGCTTCTGGGAATTCTTTCTGAAATTGTTTTTCATTTTCCTTGTCTAATTATACCAAATGGTGAGAGATTAATTTCCCAGTGGAAATGATGTCTTTTGAACTCATTCCAGGGCTTTCAACCTCGGCATTCCTGTAATTTTGGCTCATTCAAAAAAATAAATTAACTTGAAGGACCCGAGTCCCAGCATCCGCGCTGCTGCGGGGGGATGGATGGGCACCAGCCGTGCACCTCCCCAACCTTCCTGTTGTGCCAGGACTCTCTGGAACCTGCAGGTCTGCTTTATCATTCTAATTCATTTCAGCTCTGACTCCTCAGGGGTCACTTACTTCTTCTGCACTGGTTTTGGTATTGCAGTCATTACCTCTGCAGCAGAATGTTTCCAGCAGAGCTTGAAAACCCCTCTTTGATGGAGACGGGGCCAGCAATTTGTGCTCAGGATGCAGCGTTTGTGCTGGCACCAGGCAGGGTGTGGGGAGCAGCCGCTCCCCTTAGCAATGAAGTCAGCAGCACTTTTCTTTGGGGGTGCTGGCTGTGAACTGGAGTCACTGAGAACAGAGAGTTATTAGGAAAGCCTTCCCCTAGAACAGCTTTGGCCACAGATGGTGGCCTTGGGCTGTTTTCTCTTTGTATCTTTGCCTGTGGGCGAGATGTCAGAGTGATGATCGCGTTTGCTCTCCTGGTGCTCGGTCTGGGTCTGTCTCTCCAGTATCCTTCCTCACAGCCTGCTCCACACTGATGGTTTCACTGCTTGGTCCCACAGCCGTGTGCCTGTGAGCCTTTCAGAGGAAGGTGGTTATTTGCATGTGTTTTGTCTTTCAGCTTTTTCATGGCCTTTGTCCTGTCTGACAAGTTCTTTCTGTTCCGATTTCCAGGACCTGACCCATTCCAGTTGCTGCTTCTCCATCTCCCTGTCTCTCTTTACTGAACAGAAAAATCTTCTCCCCCTCTGTCCCTCCTAAATCTTGATGTTTCTATTGTTTGCTTTTTCTCTTTGCCTCTAATCTGCTCCCTGACCCAGACAACCCAGTGAACTTCCCATGAACCGGAGCAGCAGTCTCGCCCGCCTGGGAGCGCTGGCACCGCGCGAGCGGCACTGCTGCCTGGGGAAAGGTCCGGCTGCCACGGCGAGCCCCGCTGCCCGGCCAGCGGCAAAACCTGCCCCGGTGGGACTCCTGCTTGGCTTTTGTGTCCCATAGTTTGAGATTTCTGCCAGAAAGGTCCTTTCAGGGGACAGGGTGGTGGAAGAGGATGCTCAGCTTTTGACTGAACGCTCGTCTGTCGTGTTCCACGTTGGCTTTTGCATCTTGTGCTCTTAGCGTTGTTCCCGTCTTCTCCCTGTCCTGTTTTGCCAACCTATTTTAAGCATGTAATAGCAGTGATTTTTGTTGAGTTTATAAGCTTTTATTTTGTTTCTAAAGCACTTAAGCCAGTCCTAAGCCTTGACTTCAGGCCTTTATTTATGGTTCCAGCCAATGCCGCTGCAGTGGTTGATGCTTACCCAGCTGGAGTCACTGCTGCTGCAGGCTGACAGATTCTCATCGTTTGCTTAAGCAGGTCTTTGGGTCATAAAGAGAAAAGTACCAAGGGAACCATTCTAGATGATCTTAAAAAGGGAAGAGAGCCCTCTGGGCTGCCTTTACACACCTGAAAGTGCTATGCCGCCCACTCCCAGCAAGTTTGTGACCTTCTCTCTTTCTTCTATCTCTGTCACCGGGGTCACGCAGGAGCAGAGCAGCGGCTCGTCTCTGGTGTTTGTCTCTCACGCATGAATGCCTCGTCATTTCTTTAATGTGGCCTCTGCTGCAGCCAGCTTTGCCACAGCTCTCTGCGTTGTGCTCTGGGCTGCACGAATGGGCTTTACTTGGAGACGAGGATGGCTGGATCCATGACACGAGCTGGGTTTTGCTCTCCCCTTGGGAGAAGTTGTTGGTTCTGAGTCCCTGGGGAAAGATGGTTAGTGGGGCTGGAATCGAAGTGTGCTGACGCCGAGCGCAGCACGTGTGGAACAGGATCGATGAGCTGACGACGTGTGGGGACTTGCTTGTGAGTCTGGGCCCAAACAGGCAAAACAGCTTCAGGAAAGGTTGTGGAGTGGTTGCATCAAGTGATTTCATTATACAGCTTTGGTATGAGCTTGGCTGCCCACCCTCCAGGCACATCTGCCCAGCTGTGCTGGCAGCCTCTGCAGGGAGGCACAGAGCGCTCAGCTGGAATGAAAGGCCAGAGAGAGTATGTTTGCTTTCCTTTTCGCTCTGCTCTTACATCACCTCTGCTTAGAATTATTAGAGCAGGCAATTCAAGAAGTGTGGGAACAGCACCGTGTTAGTAGGACAAACTTCTCTGACAATTTGAGTAGACTATTAGAGTGCTTTTTTCCACTCTAAATTAAAAATTAAAGTAGATGGTTCATTGTACAATCAGTTGCAAAACTAGCCTCTTTCTTTATTTCCCCCTTTATTGATGCTTGCATTTCATTTTAAACAGTGATCTACTGTCCTGCTACGGTCCATGACCTCGGCTTTTTTCTTCTTAGCTGTAGCCTCAGAATAAAGTCTGTCCTTCGAAACTCCACACATTTTAATCACCTGATTTCTGGTCTCTCTCCCATCCCACCTTGGGTTTGTTGTTCCCAGCAGGCCCCGTGCGGGGCAACTGGGCAGAGGAAAAACTCTTCACAGCGTGAGGCATGGCTGTGTTACGGTTATTTTAAAAAGAAAGATGACACTGTCATTTAAAATTAGGTTGGTTTTGATGCGTTCAGACTCCTTGTTCATCAGGAGATGTTGAAAGGAGGAAGGGCGTGTGTGCTTGCAGGAGAGAGGGAGAGTGAGAAGCTGGCTGGGCTCCAGCGCAGAGAGTTGGCGGAGGAGGATGTGCGAGCTGTTGCTCAAGCATCCTAGAAAACTTACGGGAAGCTGTTAAACTGGTAGAAGTTTTCGCTTTTTATCAGCCGCTTGAGTGATCTGAACATATCTGCTCTGCTGGACTGGCTTAGAAATGCTGCTCTCTGAAAGTTTAAGCACTTCAGTGATTCCAAAAATGTGTTTTTCTAAGCTAGTTGACCTTTAGTTACATTATTCGAGAGGCTGCTGTGTATCTAGCGTGCTCTGTTCCCCATTGCCCCTGCCTACCCACTGAGTTTTCCTTCCAGACTCTCTGCTGCTTGATCTTCTTTTAACATATAGGCACGGCAGGTCCATAGTTTGACCAAGGTGATTTTTTTTCCCTTGGCCCAGGTGGTTTTTCCCTGGGTGACAAGTGCGGTGGGTTGTGTAACTGCGCTGAGCTCAGCACTCCAGATGGCTGGCGGGCAGCCCGGGTGGCTTCGGCTCCGGAGGCTCTTGGGAATGCCTGCACTTGTAATAAACGTGGGGTTGTTTTTAATTAGAACCATCATTTAGTTCAGCTCACAGTGGCAGAAGAGCAAGACCTGTGTGGAGGATTCAAGCCCCCAGAAGCTCCACTTCTGATAGATATTTTTTTTTCTCTTAATCAGGCTCAGGCATCAGTGGAAGCACCGAGATGAAATTTATGTTGGAAGGAAGGAGAGGGAGAGGGAGACAGGGAAGCAGGAGGTGGCTCTGGCTGCAATGCATTAGTTCAGCACTGAACAGTAGGTTGGGAGGGAAGGAAGGAAGGAAGGAGTGAGCTGCCAGGGACCCTGGGCCACCCTCTTCCAAATGAACAGCCCTCGTTTGAATGACATAAACCAGCATTTCGCAGCGGGTTTCTGCTGCCCTGCCAAGTCTTTCACTTGGGAAGCAAGGCATATTTTTTCCTCCCCTCCCCCTGCAGGGAGGTTTGCAGGGATATGGGCTGGGAAAGATCTTGCTCCTATCTATATCACTCTGGCTCAGAGAGCAAGGAAGGTTATTTCTAGCCACAACACAGTGTAGTCTAGCTCTGAAGATCCTGCTTATAGTATGAAAACCTGGCTCTCTGACAAAAATAGAGCAGAGTTGATAAGGCAGAGCCAGAAACAAGGGCTGATTTCATCTAGGTTGCCAGGTGTCCTGCTTTTAACAAGGAAATTTGCTTTTTTGTACATGAGCCTTCCTGCGCTGTGCTTTACTGGCATCCTGCTGCTGGATCGCGTCCCGGCATAGCAGCTCTGCAGCCGTGTGCCAAGCTTGCTGGGGCGTCAGGTGCAGAGGATCCTGCCCTGCGTGGTATGGACCTGTGCCGATCTTGCCCTTTGTTTTATATCTTTCTTCCTTTTTAATTCCCTTCCCTTTCCCCCTTCCCTGTTGCTGCAGGGGACAGGATGCCCATCTCTGGAGGTGTTCGAGGCCAGGCTGGATGGGGCTTGGAGCACGTGGATCCAGTGGGAGGTGTCCCTGGCCATGGCAGGAGTGGAACTGGAGGGGCTTTGAGATCCCTTCCAGCCCAAACTGTTCCATGATTCTATGAAAGGTGCTTGTGGTCTGTGTGACTGAGTGAGGGGAGGTGAGGAGGAGGGTAGGTTGCCTGTCTTCGTGAAGTCCATTTCTGGCAACAACATGGAAAAGACAGAAATGCAGTAACAGGCCCATGAAAACAAAAAGCGAGCGCTAACATGCCTGGCTAGAAGAGGGTAACCCACAGACTGGCCTGTCTCAGAAGTCCCTAAAAGTGCTTGTATCTGACAGCTCTCTAAGGAAGTGAGGAGGTGAGTCCTTATATTCATCACAGAGAAAATGTGCCACCGCATATGCTAAAATTAGGCTTGAAAATGCTGTTTTTTCACTTTATTTTTCTCTTGAATTGCTGTGGAAATAATGGAGTATTTGATGGTAAAAGCAGTGGAAACAAAGCAATGCCATAGCATCTTTTAGACTGAATGTGCTCAATAATTCATTTTTTCACGTTTTGCTCTCATGAAGTCACTTGGAGTTGTGCAAAATCTCCATTCAAAACCTGTTTGTCATCATTTACAGCCCCTGCCGTTTATCAGAGTGGGGTTTGTCTTCTGCCAAAGCTAGGACTGAGTGTGAGAGTTAATCCTTTTGGGCCTCTCTGTGCACCATCATCCTAAAAAGACTTTTGTCCAGGCATTGCAAGATAGTTTCCATAAACCTTTTCCTTGCTGACTCCCAGGCTTCCAGGTCTTTGTACAGCATTGGAAACAAATTCTCCAGGCCTGTTCTTGATGCGTTTCAGTTTCTGTTGTGCTTTGAAAGGACTGGGAACTTCAGGATCTGGACTGCAGGAAGGGATCAGGGGCATTATTGATGTTCAGGTGAGAAAAAGATTTGTTCCCAGCCGATCTTCCATTGTCCCCAGTGTAGGGCAGTTGAACAGATAAGAAGAGGGATGTGTAAGAGTCCCAGAGCAGCTCCTGCTGCTGGGCTAAGTGAGCCCTCATGCAGCCGCTGTTTTGCAGCTTCCCAGTGTGCAGGGTGCTGCAGGCGCCACCCGCCCAGCGCCCTCTGGGTCAATCTGAGTGGAGGGGCTCTGTGCTACTTGCTGGCTTTCACCCCATTTTCCCATTGCGTTTACAGAGATTGCAGAACACCCACGTAACACATCTGTCCACCTCCTCCCCTTGTCTTCACAACCTGTCCTGGGCTGGCAGGCAACTTGGACTACTAATTCTGATGGAATATAATGATTTCTATTTATACTCTTTTTGGTTTGTGCATCTTCTGAGCTGAAAGTTGAAAAATTCGTTCGTGGTTGTTCTGAGGGTTTCTGAGTATGAATCAGAAGGAAATTGCATAACACTGCAGCGTTTCCTCCTATTGCTCAGGGCTCTACAAACACCGTGCTCCTCAGGGAAACCAAGGGAATCTGGCAGCGCCGGCCTGTTTTGCCAGGAGGTTTAGTCCGGGTGGAAACTCTGGCCTTAAGGGGAGTAAAAGTTGGAAGCTTCCATGCTAGAGCAAGGACTAGGTGACTGGAATGGGTTTCTTCTCAAGCGGCAGTTCCTCTGTGCCTGCAAGCCAGGGTTGCTGGTTAAGGCTTTTGGTCAGTCACCGCCAGCTCTGTGGAGCTGGACGATTCTTGCCTCTAGACTGTAGCCGTTCAGGCAGAGTTTCATGCTGGTGTTGGAACCTGAAAGATTTTGGGAACTGTGTTGAACACTGCAGCCTCCAAGGGATGCAGCTTGGGCTGGGCTGTTTCTGAATTAAAAACTACTTGGTATCTGAGGTGTAGAGCCTTCATGGAAAGGGTGTGGGCATGCATGCAGTTGCCCAATGAAAACATAGTTAATTTATTGGGGAGGTTAATGGACATCACAGGCAGGCAGTGTGAACCCTGACATGAGGAAATAAATATCAAATTATTCAACATCATCTTTTCTTAGTTCCCCTTCCAAACACCAGCTACTTCTTTTTTCTTTTCCCACAATCCAGTTTCACCCCAAACAACCCACATTTCCAATTGCTCTTCATGCGTTTTAGTTAGGACCAGGTTGGAAGAAGTTTATGCTTCTGGATTGGTACAGGTGAGTCTGAGAATTGTTCAATAATAGGTTTTAATGCTCTTGTTTTGAGATAGCAGTGATTCTTCAGAAATTAAGCAGCAGTGGCTTCCACAACAAAAGGTTTTGCTCAGGGTGTTTGACTGTCTATGCTGTGAATGTAGAAAACTACACTCAAGGTGTCAAGGTCTACAAGTTTTGTACCAGTTATCAGGTATTTTTTCAATATCTATTGCTTCTGAATTTTCTTAGTAAAGCTATTTTAGCTCTGAAGATACAATCAAATGGGAACAATTAGCGAGAGCATGATATTGGGATGACTGGGGTGCTGCAGGGTCAGGATTTATCTCAAGGTTAGTCATTAGCCCCAATCCTGAGAGTTTTGTATCTGAGCCTGCTCCCACACACAGTCTGTGGGACATGGGCTCATCCTCTCTCAGCAAATGCTTTCTTCTCTCAACTTTCCTACCCTTCACCAGTGACTAATACTGAAAAGTGAGAGAAGCTTTTTACTTCATGAGAAGCTTTCCGGGTTTAGGTCTGTTTTCCCCAGACCGTGTTAACAGCAGGAAAATGGTGTGTGCGTACAAACACCCATTTGCTGTGATGGTTCATCACCCGGCTCCGTCCCGGGTGCTGTGCGTGCTTGCATTTGAGGCTTCATCTTAAATTCCTCCCTGTGCTTTAAGCCCTGCATATTTTCAAGACTCATTTGGAAAGAGTGGAATATTAGTGCGGGTAAAGCGAAGCTGGGCAGGCATGACCTTCACTGGGCCAAGACCCCGAGTGGTCCGTGCGGGCCAGGCCAGCCGGGTCGGGCTGCGGGAAGGGCTCATGTTTGACAGTGGGGCAGAGAGTGGCCTCAGAGGCACTGGAGGAGCATCGCTCTTGGACCCCTTAGACAGCAAACCTTTCACCAAACTTGGCAACTCTCTCTTATCCTAAAAAATCTCTCTGTTCAAAAGGCCTGAGGTGCTATAGGAAAACGATTTATCTTTAAAAGTGATGTTTTTCTTGGAAAAGGAAATGATATTTCAGAATTGGGGCTTGGTTAAAACCTCGGCGCTATAGAGTGGTGCTAATGGCTTAGCACACTGATGGTGGATAAAAGTGTAGGATGTAGGATGACAGTATCTCCTTTTTTCATGGTCACATAGTTGACCTCTGCCTGAAATTTCCTCTTCCCTGTGTGCATGCTTCGCAATTAATGGCTCAAGCATATCGTGTTTCCTTGTCAGTCCTTTCCTCTTTTTTAAGGAGCAGTCTCTGATGATTGACAACCTCTCTATTGTTTCACATAACCAAACTGGAAGAGCGAACATGCAGGCAGGCACATTTTCCCCGTGGCTGGTGAGCTCTGCACCCTAACTGGAGCTGTGTGACGGGTCCTTTAGCAGAGGAGCCAGCTGGCAAAAGGGCAGCAGATAGCGGATCTGTGCCAGGAGCACATCAGGTGTCAGAGCGACTGACCCAGAAGAAATGAAAAGCATTTTGGTGTCCTGAGTGCAGGAGGTGGTGTGCGCTCTGCAAGGGCAGTGGCCAGGCTGGGACTGCAGCCTGGGATGGAGCAGGGGGATTGGGTGGACCTCTTGGGACCAGGGTGACTCAACTCTCACAGCCTTGCTTTCCAATTACCTTTTATTGTGTGTGTAGTGTTAACCTGTGTGTCTGGAGTGAGCTGGGGCAGAGCGCGGGGCTTGGAGTTGGCATGTGATCCCAAGGAAGGGCCACGTGGCTACAAACTTTTGAATAAGAGTTACCCCAAGCTGTCTCTCCCTGGTCCTTTCAGCGAGTCCCTGTAGTGAACCTGGAGAGAAAAACCACTTTAGGGAAAGCTGACTTCATGGCCAGGGCTGCTACTGCTGAGGAGCCCGCTGATGATTTCCTTCCCTCTTTTCACTTACTGTATTTTCTTGATGTGAACACTGTTCCTGGAGGAAAACTCACTTGCTGACTACAGCTCTTTTTGCTGCTGAATCATCCCCCAGTTTCCAGATGTGGGATGATAGTTTTTCTCCTGCAAAAAGAAATCTCTGCATTGTCTTGTGCTGCGTAGCTGGGTGCCCTGGGAGGGGGAGAGGAAAGAAACATCCTCTTTGGGAAACGTTCCAGGATGAGCGGAAAGTAGCGTGAAGGGCTCAGTCTCTGCCCGAATCCCTGGTTTTGAGCTACGTTGTTGGATTTGTGCCTTCCTGAATGTGACCTGGGTGGCAGAGCTGAGACAAGCTATCCTGCTGCCCTCCAGCTGGTGCCAGTGCAGGTGAGACCTTGTGGTTGATGGTAGCAAGGGACACAGGTCTCATTCCGTTTCAGATAAACCTGCAGAAGACAATTGAACAGGTTCCTTTCATTCTTTAATGCTGAATTCCTTCCCTCAGCTCGCTGCCCGTGCTGGAGTGCGGGGCGAGAGCTGCCTTACATCTGCTTTTCCACCAAGGCAGTGTCTGTGGAGCTGCAGCTTTGGTGGCTCCCTGCAAGGTTGGCACCCTGGTGGTGGGCAGGAGGGCACAGGAATAGCCTGTGTTTGGATGAAGGCTGAGGAAGGCATCCGTTTAAGTGGCCTAGTGGTCGTGTGGCTTGTGACACGTAGCCTATTAGTGAGTTTTTGGGCATGGATGATGGGAACGTTTGGAAGAAATTCTTCATGATGAGGATGGGGAGGCCCAGGCTGCCCAGGGAAGCGGTGGCTGCCTCATCCCTGGAGGGGTTCAAGGCCAGGTTGGATGGGGCTTGGAGCCCCTGATCCAGTGGGAGGTGTCCCTGCCCATGCCAGGGGGTGGAACTGGATGTTCCTTCCCGCACCACTCTGTGGTTCAACACTGGGATGGTGTTGGGGCAGCCAGGGTGAGCGCAGTGGCAGGTTCTGCTGTGATCAGCACTGTGCGTGCCTGGCTGCTGCTGGCACTGATCATTTGAGGACATTATACTGTCAGCTTCCCAGGCTCGTGCTTCTGCTGGAGCTCCTGGGGGAAATCCCAAGAGCAGGGACAGACCCTCGCACCCAAAGGAAGCTTCTGAATGTCTGTCCTTGGTGTTAATGTCATTAACTGGGAACCCATGGTGGGAAAGGCTGAGAAACGCTCGCCTGCCTAGTTGCAGAGATGTGTTGGCTGTTGCTGCCCTGTGTGTTGCTATCAACATTGCCTTTGGAAACTTTCCTTCCCTGTGTGCTATTTCTGGAGGTAACATGATCAAATCAGACCCCGCGCCTTGCTCCCCGTGGAAGGGGGCTCCCAGCTTTGTTCGCAGCAGAGGAAGGGTGTGCACACTGCTGGCTTTGTAGCCCTGTTTTCCTGCCTGGATGGATGTGGCCGTGCTCAGCTCCAGTTGTGATGCCGACGGAGCTCCGGATGCGCGTGTTTCTGTTGGGGCTCTGGGTTGATGAAGGGTTATTTTAAAATGTTTTACTCTGTTGGGCTAGAGAAATACACTCTGAAGGCTGATCTTCTTACAGCCGCAGTTTTTATTAGGCGAGGCTTTTAAATTGCCCTCAAACACCTATTAAAGCCTTCTGCCATTGTTTCCTCCCTTTTTATTGTATCCACTGGAACATTAATTTAATCTGCAGTAACCAAGCTGTAGCGGCCGGGACAGGAGGAAAACACTGGTATCTGAAGCCAGGAGCATCCTGGGATGAAGCTGCAGTCGTGGCTGCAGAGGGTGGCTCTGTTGAGGCTCTGTTGCCTCATTGTTCTGGCTTTCAGGTCCTCTCTAAATTTATGACGTTTCTTTTCCTCTCTTACTCTTTGCCTGACCTACTCATTCAGGCTGTAGGTGCTTGTGAGTGAAGGTGGCTTCCTACTTCTTGCCTGAGTTTCACCTACCAGATGTTACTGTGAAGCCCCAAGATGTAGAAGGAATTGTCTGCTTTGCTCTAGGTTTATATCCTTTATGCGCACCTTTGAGAAGAGCCTAGAGGAGAGGAATGGCTACCTTTGTTTTATTTAAAAGCCCCCTTAGTTTCTGCTTTCACCTAGTCCATCTTATTTGCACCCTCTTGTTTTAAGAGGAGTCCTAGTTGTTATTTTAATCCAACTGTTACCACCTGGTGTTTTGGATGCAGAAGACTGTGGGGTCTTTGGGGACCTCGCTGCTGGGGGAGGTCAGAGCAGATCCTGCTGACAGCAGACACCAGTTGGGGTGACAGCAGACATGTCAGCAGTCCCAGGGTCTTCATACGACTTTCTTCTTCTGTTTTCCAGGTCTACAACTCGAACAAGGATAACCAGAGTGAAGGCAGTAAGTATTTCCTTTCAAGCCAGAGTCCTGTGTGATGGGTGGAATTTGGTGGGTCAGCAGGAGGGGCTGAGCTGGGATGACACTGGGCTGTGCTGTGCCTCCCTGGGCCGGGGCTGCAGGGCCTGGCATGGAGACCACAGGGTGACTCCAAGGAGAAGCTGGATGCAGCACCCAGCAGGGAGCTGGTGCAGAAAATTCCTGGTGGGACTTGAGGCCGTGGAGAGCTGTGCTAAGCCATTCCCTTGGCACTCTGGGGTGCTTCCCCTCCTGCCCACCCAGAGGCTGCTATCCCCAGGCCACAGCGGAGGGTGCTGATGGGACAGGCTTCTCTCACTTAGCAGAGTCGACTCGTGCAGGTGGCATCTTGGACTAACCAGCTCTCCTTTCTGAACCAGAATGTGGAGAGTGAATGTGCCTTTTCCGAAGGGGAATTGGAGCAAAATGAGGAGAAAGGAGGCCCTGCCTAATCAGGATTTTCAACAAGAGCCCTTAAAAATAAAAAAAAAGCCCACAACTGTTTTGATTGTACTTGGGACAATTGAAAACTTGAGTCAAGAAAGCTCTTGTCTGTCTTCCTAGAAGAACAGTTGCACCTGGTCCTGGCTTTTACATCCTGTGTTTCAAATCCTTTATTTGAGCCATTTCCCAGCAGGTTTGAATTGTCATAACTGCAGTACTGCAACCTCTGATTCCTTTCCTCCTTCCCTCAGAGTCATGGGTCACGCGGGAGCCCAGCCCGGGTTAACTGTTAGCAAATATTTCATTTTGTGCTGGCTCAGACAGGGTGTTTTCATCTTGAGTAGAAGCATTTTTCTCACAATAAGAGGTATAATTTGCAGATAATGTTCCTTGCACCCCTGTTCAGCCCTTGCACAAACCAGTTTATTCCTCCTCTCTGCTTTCTCTGATGCAGCTTCTCCCTTCCCTGGTGGTGCTGATGTCACCAGCTGCACCTCCACCTTATCCTGCCTGCCCTCCTCTTGACTTTGTGCAACCCAGCTGATCCTCATGGAGTTAAGTGCTGTGCCTCCTGCCCCAGCTGGATATGAAGTCTCTGTAGAGCATGTTTTCTCCTTTATACAGAGGGGCAAAATGAGGTTTGTGAGGCACAGATAACAAGACTTGCTCAACTCTGTCCTGGCCACCCATGAGCTGTCGCCGCTCTGCGTGTTCCCACCTCTGGCTCCGTCAGGACAGTACGTGGTGATTTGGCTCAAGAAACGTCTTAAAATAACCATTTTCTAAACTTTGTTGAGGGCTGATGCAAAAGCAGGGAAAGCACTCAGGATGGGGGTGGGAGGAAGGATTGGTGAAGCAATTGGTGAGGTAATTGCCGCTTCTGAAAGAAGCGCTTGTCAAACCTTCCCATCTTACGTGCTGTCAGCCAGAAACCCTCGTGGGGGTGTGACTTACGCTGGAGTCATTCTGCAGATGAACAGCAGCTCTTTAGAGGTGGTAAGAGCTCGAGTAAAGTGTGTCCATGGCTTTCCAGAGGTTATTTGTGTTGTCTAATCCCGGTCTTTGGCTGCTAAGCTTGCAACGGATCCCAGGTCAGGTCTCTTAGGTGCCTCTTTAGGGTGTCCTTGGGTGAGGGTTGTCTGGGTGATGGTTCTCCACCCAGGCTCTTCACTGCTTGGCTATTGAGCACAGCCTCAGCGAGGGCCCGTGTTGGCAGAGGAGTGGGCAGGACCAGGCTGAGGCAGTGCGGGGCTGCGGTGGCCGCTGCTGGTGTGGAAATGGTTTGTTTTCCTGGGCTTCATCTGAGATGGGTGTATGTATTGGAAGGGAATGTCTCAGTCAGGCACTGAGCTGGTGGGATGTGGCCCTGTGGTGCAGCCCAGCAGGACGCGCTGCCCACGTTCCCACTGCCTGGAATGGGTCGAGCGGATCTGCTGCTGCTCTTTGGCCACAGTACGCAGGCGCATCACCTCCCCAGCAGACCCCTAGCTGGATGCCCATGTGGGGCGGGCTGGAGGCTGGTGGCTTTGAGGAGGAAACCGCTTTGTCCCCAGGCTGGGGGCAGCTCTCGCGGTTGCCTCCTGTGTCGGTTCCCAGCCCGGCACTGGGCTGCCTGTGCGGCTTTGGAAAGTTGTTTGTTTGTTTGTAGTGCTGGTGGTGACTGCAGCCCACGCGTCGGTCGTGCTTCTCTGAAACAGCCTAGGGTCTGGCAAAGCACAGCGAGACTTTGACAAAGGCACCAAGTGCCAAGTTTTTCCCTGCACGTTTTTTCCAGACGAGTACAAAGCTGGGGTTTAATCAAACTTTGGCGAAGTTCCCTGTCTTCCATTTTGATTGTCCATCTTAAAGATGAGCACAATCCTCCTTTTCTGCTCTGTCAACCCTCCGTCTCCGCTTTGAGGAGCGCATCAGGGCTGCTTACGTAGCAGCACTCCTGGGCCGTCTGGTGGTGATTATTTTCACACAGGCCTCTGGCTGGGGCTGCCGCTGGTGTATTCTGACATCTGAGTCTGCTTTAGCCCTCATTAAAATCTTGTCTGCCATGAACTGCTTGCCTCACCAGCTATGCTTACATTGCTCCTCCTCCTCCTCCTCCTCCTCCTCCTCCTCCTCCTCCTCCTCCTCCTCCTCCTCCTCCTCCTCCTCCTCCTCCTCCTCCTCCTCCTCCTCCTCCTCCTCCTCCTCCTCCTCCTCCTCCTCCTCCTCCTCCTCCTCCTCCTCCTCCTCCTCCTCCTCCTCCTCCTCCTCCTCCTCCTCCTCCTCCTCCTCCTCCTCCTCCTCCTCCTCCTCCTCCTCCTCCTCCTCCTCCTCCTCCTCCTCCTCCTCCTCCTCCTCCTCCTCCTCCTCCTCCTCCTCCTCCTCTCCTCCTCCTCCGTTTCCCTCTCCTTTTACTAAACCTACTTGCTTCCCTATTATTCAGGACCCCATCAAAAACTGTCTTTGTTTCCATGTACTCTTTGCTGCCCTTGAGTCCTTTGACTGCCCCATCTGCTGCTCTGGGTGGCTTGACCCTTCCAGCAACCTTCATTTCTCAATCTTGGCAGCTCACTGGTAGTCTGAGACTTGATATAAGGCTTGTCACCTCATTTCTGTCTGGTCTCTGCTTGATTTCTCCCTTTCTCTGTGGCTCTCAGTACCATAAAGACTTTGAGAGAGTTTGTAACAACAACCCTGGTAGCTCTTCACTGCACAGGAGTGCTTGGTGGGGCACACAGAAGAGCTGGCTTTGACCTTGCAGTGCCATGACCAACACACACAGCTGGAGTCAGCAAGGTTGCCTGAGCAGAGCTGATTCAGTCATCTTGCCCCCTTACCGATGCTTTACTATGCCATATCAGCATAAAGGAAAGGAATTAATAGATTAAATAGAAATAATCTGCTAGGCAAAAATAGAACAGGATGAGACCAGCTCAGTAGCCCTGGAAATACGATGTGATGCGAAGGTCAGATAAGTGTGTTGTGTGTGCAACCGCTGTAATACAGGAGATGCGTATCGCCTTTGCTGATGTGAGATCTTTCTCTGCTAGAGCACAGAATGCTGCATCTCAATTGGGTGTCAAAGTGCTGCTCTTGTTTGAAGAGCCTGTCTTGGCCTGCATGGTGTTTTACGTCTTTCCCCTGGGGAATGGGAGCTCAAGGGAGGGGGAATAGGAGGAGGCAGGGCTGTGGGCTTTACCCCGTGACAGGTTGGGATGCATGAACCGAGGCACATGCTGCTTCTGATGGGGATTTGATGGACCGCCCATGTTTTAATCTTGCTGACCCATTTCCCTGTGCTGATCCTGCTCTCAAGGCATGGAGGAGAGCGAGGATGAGGATGGGGCTGCAACCAGCCAGGCACCCTCTGTCCGATGCTGCTGGCACCACACACCCTGCATTTCCCAAGGGCGTGAGCGTTGCAGGCTCCAGCCCCGAGAGGCCAGTGCTTGCTCCTTTCTTTCTCCTCTCTTCTTAACGTCTTCAAACAGAACTGAAGTGGGGTCTAAGGTGTTGAAGCAAGGCTCAGGGCTGCAGATCACTTTGCTGCTGGAGCGAATGGTGCAAGTGTGAGGACCAGGACAGCAATAGATACAAATCCAACTTTGATCCGTGCTGTAGCTGAACTAAGTCATTGGGTAAATGGATGAGATAAAGAGAAGCTGCTTCTGCAAGAGGGGAAATCAAGCTTTTCCAATGCTCATTAAAAGTTAAATTTAAGGATGAATAAAGGCGCTTTGGATATTTAATCAGATATTATTTCTGGATATAACTACTGCAAATAAATCCCCGACCTTTCCTTATCCAGAGCTCAGCAGCGAGTGGAAGAGCTTATTCATCTACTTGGGAGGATTATGCTTGGTCACTTCCATCCAGAAAGGCTGCTCCTGTTTCTTACCCCTGCTGGTGCTGAGCACAGTCCTGACCCTGTGGAGTGGTGGGCTCTGCAGGGGCAAGGCACACAGTGTGGGTGTCTTCTGCTCAAGTTCAAACGTGCGAGGGCCTGAGGGAAAACTGATGGGTTATGGAAGGGGTTGGTGTTTAAAGTTCACGGCAGAGAGCCTGGAATTGTGATCCCTGTTGGCTGGACAGTGCTGTGCAGGGTGTACCAAAAGATCAGGCTTGTAAGGGCTGGTGAACCGGGTTTGCCTGTACAAAAGGGTTTCTGCACTATGGTTTCTTGTTACTCAGGCACCCTTGTGCTTGTGTCTATCAGTGATCAGCAGTACGGTAGGCTGCTCCACTCTGATTGGTGGTGCAGTGATTTTATGCTGCATCTGTGCTTGGCGAGCGGTTGGGAGCGGTGCTGAAGAACTCTCCGGGTGCCTAGCAAAGGGCCCTGGAGCTTCTGCGTATTCGCACATCCTATGGCAGAGGCATCCAGCAACCCGTGTGCTTATGTTGGCTCAGGACACCAGTGTGCTTGCCTAGGAAAACATAATAGAGCTGTTTTACTGTTTGACTGTTTTCGGGTTCTTGTGCCATTCATCCCACCAGAACCACCACCAGCAGAGAACTCAAACCAAGGGATTAGGAAGGGACTGCACCGTGCAAGCCACAGGCAGGCAGTGAGCTGGCAGCTTAGTGTGCACCAGCAGTGAATCTGTGTTTGAATAAGTGATGTGAACAGGGGGAACACGCAGAAGTGACATTACCCATGCCTTGCTGTGAGGTCACTGCCAACCTTGCGCTCGGATCCCTTCCTGCTGTGCTCTCTGCAAAATGCAGTTTTGTGTCTCTTGCCACACAGCCCAGGATGCTCATCCCAGCCCTGGGCCTGGGGTGTCTCTGCACCCTTCTCTGTGGGGCTTCTGCCATATGAAAGTTTTCCAAACCTTTATAAAAGGAGGAAGTAATTTTCCTTTACAAATAGCTGTCTGTGGGCTGTTTCCCACCTGGCCATAGGTTCTTCCAGCAGATACTTGGATCTGCATATTAGTAATTCCTTGAAATTCTGTGTGGGAACCTGCGACAGCCTGAGCTAACACAGGTCTACATTCCATTAACACAAATGTTTTAAGTCTTACTCTTGGGCAGAGTTAGCTGCCTTCAGGACATCCTCATTTGCACCAAATAAATATTTCATTTGTGCTAAAAAAAGAAGAGGCTGTGCTTGAACTGTGCAGAGTGAGGCTAAAGGGGGTGTGATGAGCAGTGTTTGAGACAATATTGTTTTGCCACTGGGGCGGGAGTGTCTGCCTCAAGTGTGGTGTGGGCAGGGTGCAGGTAGCTGTGGGTGCCAGGGCTGGTGCTGCCTGGCTCCTCAGGGACAGATCCATCCTGCTGGGCACAAGAGATGCTTTGGAGAGAGGCTTGACCTGAAATTTGTTCCCATCTCTCAGTCCCTGTTGGTCTTCCACTGCCATGTGCTGTCAGCTCTCTCCTCTTTGTTATGTTTCCACCTCTGTGCCCCTGGGACTCGCCAGGCAAGCTGCCTCATGTGGCGTTTTCAAGGTTTTGTTGTGTAAAAAATATGCATCTCAGAATCCTGGAACGGTTTGGGTTGGAAGGGGACCTCAAAGCCCATCCAGTTTCAACCCCTGCCATGGGCACTGGCACCTCCCACTGGATCAGGGGCTCCAAGCCCCATCCAACCTGGCCTTGCCTTGGACCCCTCCAGGGATGGGGCAGCCACCACTGCTCTGGGAAACCTGGGCCAGGGCCTCCCAATCCTCACAGGAAAACATTTCTCCCTAAGATCTCACCTCGATCTCCCCTCTTTCTGCTTAAGAAAAATATGATATATGAAAATATAAAAACATCATTCCTTTTTTCCCCAAGCAACCTGTTGTCAAAGGCAAAGGTCTCTTCAGGTTCTCTCACCTTCATCCTTAATTACTCCTTTGACTGTGGATGTAAATCTCTGACAGAGCCCGGGGCTGTGCCGCTCATGAGCGTGGGAGATGCCGGTTCCGAGGGCTGCGGAGGCTGCAATGACAGATTAATGTTCTGTGCTCGCCTGGGTTACACCTGGTGCAAGCTACTGTACTTGTGCCTTTCTGCCACGAACACCTAATTTATCTCCCTCCTCCCCCTCGTTGGAGCGGTGGCGCGGCGTGGCTGAGAATGAGACTGTCAGCGCTGGCTGCAGGGCGGGCGCAGGGCTCGGCATGAAGCCATCCCTCTGCTAGGTGTTTATTGCTTCTCTCTTCTCTTCCCTTTCAGCTGCCCAGTTGGATAGTATCGGCTTCAGCATTATCAAGAAATGCATACACGCTGTCGAAACAAGAGGTAGAGCGGTTCTCCAGATGGTCTTGGCTTGGGGGATGGCCAGTGTCTCGCAGTGGAGCACTGGCTTACCTGCTCTTTCCATGAACAGAAGTGATTCGTTAACCCTTGGAGACCCATGGCAGCTCCTGCCTGTTGTACACAAAGATGCTTTTGCTGAGAGATGTGTTTGCAGGGGCAGAATTAGGAAATAACCCGCTGGACATGCAAGGCAGGGGAAGGGGCAAAGCTGGGGACTGCATCTGAGCATCCCTTTGTGCGGCAGCACTGCAAAGCATCCCCTCTCGTGTGGGGCAACAAATAGATCTATGCTTCATTCCTTTCCCTAAAACTCTGTTTATACACAGGTTATCTTGTTGGCATCTAGATTCCATCAAAACTAAATTTTGCCCTTTTCTGTATTTTTCTATGTAGTTGGCAAAGGGGTTTAATTGTTTTTGTTATTAGAGAAGCCAAAGAATTGAAAGCGATGTTAGTAGCTCTTTTGACGTTCTAATAAGGTTTTTATCCTTCCTAGGGATCAACGAGCAAGGACTGTACCGAATCGTTGGAGTAAACTCCAGAGTTCAAAAGCTGTTGAGCATATTAATGGGTGAGTATCTTGCATTTTGTTAAGAGCACAGATATCGTGCTGCTTTGAAGTCTTGCCAGCTGAGAATGGAGGTTCTTGCCAGGCTACCTAATTGTGGTGAATGTGCTCTTAGGACCACATGCTGTTAGAGGCCGGAGGTCCCAGGGCACCACTGGCAGGTTCTTAAGGTAGGACTTGCATAGGACATGGCTTTAAAAGATCTTCTGGTGCAGTCACTGGTGTCCTGCTCACGTGCACTATGAGGTTTGGCAGCCTTCCCAAATGCAGACTAAAATCTTCAAAGAAATAGCTGAAAGCTTTGGTTTGTAATCTCGTACCTGCTACGTTGTTCCTAGAATACTTAATTATTTTCTTTTGTGTGTTGCATGCTGCTTGTGGCTCCTACATTCCCCTTGGACCTTCTTGTGCCTGTTCTAACATGGTTGTGTGATGGCCTTTCAAGTGTGTGTTTCCCTTATGCCTGAGGCATTGGGTCCTGCGGTTCTGGGTGCTTGGGAGGAGAGAAGGTGTTGGCTCATACCACAACAGAGCTTGGTGTTGACATTGTGGGCTCCTTGAACACTGGCCACCCTGAGCAGCTGCCCTGCAGCCCTCAGAAACCTCTCGTACCTCTGAGCTGATGTGGTGGCAAGAAGGAGGCTGTGGTGTTTGCTCTAAGTGCCCTGAACCAGTGTTCCCATGGGCCTCACTTGAGCCTCGAAACGTGTAGGAGCAAACAGGTCTCGTGGTTATTGGTGAGCTGGTAGTTGTTCCTGGTGCAGGGTAGGACTGGGACTGCTTCAGCTGACTTTTCCTGGAGAGCTTCCTTGTCAGTGGTTTTGGGCTTCCGTCACCCTGTAGCCATGCAAAGCAGTATGTGTTTGCTTCTTTCTGAGGGAAACAAGTGGCATTTGAGGTCTTCTTCCTCTTCCCATTCACTTACTGTCATTCCTTTGCAATGTGACTTCCTTTTCCTTGCCTTCACAAAAAGCCCGGGCTCCTTTCTTCATGTATTTCTCCTTGTAAAAAGTTGTAATCTGTTGAGTTTCACTTTCAACATCTTTCCTTCTCTTCTAATTCCTCCTTCTTTTCCCACTGTTAAATGTTCTCTGAGCAAAGCCCATGGTGGCTGTTAGAGTTGTCAGCGTTGACCTATGCAGACTTGATAGTCCGGGGATAACGAGGAAACAGAAGGGTAAGGCTCTAAATCAGAGCCTGACGCAAGGGGACTGCTCTGCAACTGTTTTGATGTGGCCTTTGGAAAGTTCATTGCAGTCACAAGAGCTGGTGGCTGACTCTCTTTTATTAGTAGAAGTTTGGCACAGGTTGTGGGGCGCGTGAACATGTCTTGCTTGCCACCTGGTACAGCAGATAACCAGGGCTGTCTCGTGGCACACACTTTTGGGACTGTTGCATTAGAGCATGGGTTAAAGAGCATTGCTGCCCACCGATAAAAATAAGCTGGGGACTGGGTGCCCCGCGGTGCAGCAGCTCTAATGTGCTGGGTCCTCTGCTTGTGCTCTTCATCCTGCAAGCCTGCAGAGCTACTGATCCGGCTCTCTTCTCTCGGGCTGTGTCAGTTCTGGGTCGAGGTGGTGGGGCTGTGACAGATGGCAAAACTTCCTTGGTTTAAGAACTCTGCGGAGCTGGAAGAACTCGAAGTTTTGGACACTGTCCAACATCCATTATCTCCTCAGTGTCTGAAGCCACTCAGCTGTCGACCTCGTGTCTCATAGTGTGGTGATAAATTGTCGGTGGCTTTCTTTCTCCTGGCATGTTTCCTTTAGGTGTCAGGGCTGGAAGCCCCACCAGGGGAGAGTGCGTGCCGGGGGCTGCCACGCAGGTCACCTGGTGGGTTCTGGCAGTGGGACCCCCCCTGGAAATCGATTACTGGGATGCTTTGCAAACCCATGACTCTCTGTCTTTATCCAAAACGCAGGCAATTAATTCCATCTCCAGTAGTCCCAACGTTCAGGCTGCCTGAAATCGGTGTCAAATGGAAACCTGTCCATTTCTGTCCTGGGTTGCCCCTCAAGGCTCTGGTGTCCTGGTGCAGTAGCACCGCTCCGCTTGAACGCTCTTGTTTGGATCCAGCCTTCATGAACGGAGGAGCCAAACTCTGCTTGCAACTTCAGGTCTCCCTTATATTTAGAAATGAATGTGGGCAGCCTTACCAATTCACATACAGTTTAAATGGCAAAAAGATCAAGTTCCCGTGAGCGGTGGCTGGTGTCAGTGATGCCGCTGGGAAGGTCTTTGGCACGAGGTGTCTCTGGAGGAGGTTGGTGCTGCGCTCGGCTGACCACGGAGCGGAGCCTTCCTGTGGGCAGCGGCTGGGTTGGGGGCAGTGCAGCTCGCAGGCTTGGGCAACACAACTTGACTTTATCTGAGTTGGGGCGGAGAGGGTGCTGTGGATTTGGGAATGTACAATCAGCCTGGGCTTCCCTCCCACCCGCTGCACTGCTGTGCTGTGGCCAAGCCCCATTCCCTGCCCCGTGGCGCCCATCCCATCATCCAGGGTATGCGGGGACTGAAGTGTGGAGATGAAATGGGCCCCCGTCCGCTCTGCTGCTGCTGCTCTTTGCCTCCAGGAGGAAAATAAACCAGCAAAACTAATTTCTTGGGAATGGGAATGGATTCCTTCTGCCTCTGAATTTCTGTGTGAATCCTGCCATAAAAGAGAATGTTCTGAGTTCTTGATTCAGGTCTGGAGTGCAGCAGCTCTCTCTCCTCAAGCATCCCCTGTATGAGGATGTCAATGATACCCTCTGTGGTCTGACAGCCCCAGGAGAGTGGGAGGCGCTGTCCTGTTCTGCATTTGTGACCGTGCCCAATGAGCCAACAGGAATGGGGGTGATGCTGCCATGGCTGGCGGTGTCAGGGAGTGAGCAAAGCACTTTTTCCAGTCTCGGCTGGAGTAAAAAACTTGTGGAAGTTAATTTTTCACTCCTTTTCCCCTTACCCTTTCAGTTCAGCCATTTCTGCATCACTAACAGACGTCAGATAAGTAGTTTGCAGCAATGAGCCGCTTCAGGCTTAGAGTTGCATTTGCCCTATGGGTGCTTTATGGGCCCTGTTTCACATTTACACCAGTTTGAGTGGAAATGTGTCTTTGTGCAGAGACGCCGCGGTGCTGGCTGCAGCGTTTCTGCCTGGGGAGGCAGATGCTGCGTCTGCAGCCCACAAAGCTAACGTTTTGCAGACTCGTGAATCTGAAGGTCAAGGGGAACTGATTATCAGCTCCCAGCCTTCCTGGGAGACCGACCGCAGGATTCCACCTTGTGTGCCATGAATCACGCCTGTAAACTCTCGGATGGGCTTTTGAAAAGACATCCAGTCTTGAGCTGTTTGTTCAAATTCAGTGAAGGCCTTGCTATTAAAAAGATTTTTTTTTAAAAAAAAAAGCGAGTGGGTTTGGGGGACTTTTTTACTATGCCAGGCTTATTTTTACATCATTAAAATTGCCTCTCTAATAAGGTAGGTCAATAGGAAGTTGCCTTGGTGTTGATGAGGAAGGAGGATGTTCGTTTGTGTGATTACTGGGAGAGGTCTTTGCATGAATATACATTTCCTAAATGTTTAGTTTTCCAAGGGCTCCTTTTGATATTGGGTTTTGTTGTTTTTTTTTAATTACAATAAACCCTTTGCTCTAAGGGAAAGCTGAACTCTTATTTAGTGCATTCTTTTAATTGGTTTTAAAATGACACTGTGCTTACCTATTGCTTTAAAATTCAAAAGCGCATTATGTGCGTCTGCGAAAGGCAAATACCCACTGAGCTGGATCTGCGGGACCAGATGGCGTCGGCAGCTGTATCTGGCGTCAGGCTTGTCCTTGGTTGTGGTGATGCCTCTCTGTGCCTGCTCCGGCTCTCCAGGGACGCTTGGCACTTCCATATCACTGGAAGGACCCATAGCCCTGTCTCCTAGGAGCCCTGCAGGGGTTTCCTAGGGATTTTGGTGGGAGCAGCATCTCTGCTTTGTTTCCAGGTTGCTCACCCAGAGCTCTGTATAAAGTCTTCAGCTCTGGAGCTGCTGAGAGTGGCCAGGACCGAGTTAGCAAAGAGGGTTCATGAAGCAGCATCCAAGCAGGAGACGAGCAATGAGGTTACGCTTGAAAGCAGGGCGCGTTCGTGCCCTGCTCCTCCCCAGCCTGGAGCGGCACAGCGCTCCTCGCATGGAGCGGTCGCTGTCTTTAGTCCTGGTCCTCAGCGCTGTGCGTGGAGTCTCCACGGCCAGGCCACTTCGTGCCGGCTGATGGAATCGCAGGTTTGAGCTGGAAGGGATCTTGCAGATCATCTGATTCCAACCCCCTGCCATGGGCAGGGATGGTGGCTGATGGTAAGTTGGCAGGCTGTAATTGTCGGCAAAGGTTCAAAACCCAGTTTCACCCGCGCTGGTGGCTGCCAGGGGGGTGCGGGCGGCAGCGGTCACCGTCTCTGGGTGGAGGTGCCCACGAAGGGAGCCTCGCTGCTTCCTGATGGCTCTTTTATAGTCAGAGCATTGAGGTGTTTTCACAGAAATCAGTAAAAATAGCACCTTATTGATCTCACTACGGAGCTCTGTGCAAACAAATCTGGCATCCTGACCTGTGCTGGTGGTTTGCGGACAGCAGGGAGAAGCAGAAAGCTGCAGATTCCTGCGAGCACGGTTTGCAGGCAGCTGGTTCAGATCTGCCTTGGGAAGGAATGGGCTGCTGGTCCGGAGCCTCCTATTCACATCGTCCAGAACAGCTGCGTGGGTTTTTGACTTCTTTAGAGGAATTTTTAAAAGGAAAGATAGGAGGGGAAAAATGCGGAAAGGAAGGCAAGGCCCCAGAGGAGATGGAGAAAAATATGCTGCAGCATTGGACCATGGAAACAGAGGCACTTCAGCAGCTCTCTGCCCTCCGACACTCGCACTGCACGGAGCCGCCTCTGCACTCCAGACCCTGTGCTGTACAAAGTGGCCTGAGTGCTTCTCCTCTTCCTCACCACCAGCACATATGGAACCAAGCAGTGTCACTGCTCTCTTCCATGTGCTTTGGCATCAGCAAGAGGCTCCCAGGTTGTCTGTGGGTGTTTCTGCTCTGATGGGCATTGGGAGTTCGTGGTGTCCGCCCCCCCTCGCAGCCAACGTTGAGCTGCTGAAGGCAATGCCTCGTGGGGTCCCCAGGGCGGGCAGCCCAGCAGATAATGTGCCAACACGCAGCGCCGCGTGCAGCAGCCCCGCTTCCTCCCTCCTGTCCAAGTGAAACACAGCTGTGGAGCCGAGGGAGCGCAGAGCTGCCGTCCCACGCCCTCTGCGGCACGTCAGGCGGCTCCAGGGACTCTTCCCTGGAGAACAAGGTGCCTCCTGTACCCACGCACGCCCAGGGCTCCTGCCTTGGCCTCCCCTCCTGTCCCGCCACCTGCCTGACACCCCGCGACTCCCGCAGAGCCCGAGCCGCTGTCCTGCTGCCGCTCACCTTCCCCGAGGCTGTGGCGATGCCTCGCAGCCTCCTTGGGGCTGGCGTTTGCTGCTGAGTCCGGGGGGGCTCTGTTTGTCTGGGTCTATGTTGTGTTTGTGTCCTGCTCTCTCACCACTGCTGCTGAACACCACTGTCTCCTGCACCCTGTGTAATAACACGCTCCGAGTCCAGCTGCCAGTCCCTTTGTTCACGATCAATGTTCTGTTTCTCTTTTTCTCGTTCCATGCGAGTGAGCGTGGCCTGTCTCGTGTAACGAACTCTGCTTCCCTGCAGAACTGCCTGCTGGGGGTCGGCCTGTGGTCACCGGCTGGGCAATAGCAAATAAAATGGGATAAGATTGCCTTTCCCTGCAGTGGAGCTGGTATAAGCTGGAATTATCTTCACTTTGCTTCACTTTTTTTCTTTATTTTTCTTTTTCTTTAGATCCCAAAACAGCCACTGAGACAGAAACAGAGATCTGTGCAGAGTGGGAGATAAAGACCATTACCAGTGCACTGAAAACCTATCTGAGGTGAGGGAGAAAAGCCTTATCTGTCATGGGGTTCAGGACTGACTTGGTGATGGTCCGGGGTTCTGCTGCCTGTGTCTGCAGATCCTCCACAACAGCACTTTACTAGAAACAAAGAAGAAACTGCTGTTGGAGAATTTATTCTGCTTTTTTCTTCCCTTGACCCTCCAGCATGTTTGAGTAGGACTTGGGGAATACAATCAGCTCTCTGAAAGACACGTGTATTATACAAACATCATGTAACACACTCGTTCTTGAGTGTTCTGCCTTGGTTTAAGCTTTTCCCTAAGGTTTATTGATGGGCTTCCACCCATGTGGCAGAAGGCAGCACAGTGCTCCTCTAAGGGCTGTGGCTGTAGGGCTTGCTCAGAACTGGGTGCTGAGCTTTGTTGTAGGGATCATTTCAGTGTGCAGGTTGGTGCCCCTATCATCAAGGGTTCCTTTCTAAAAGGGCTGGTTTGCTGGCAGCAGCCAGCATCTCATTACCCACAACATGCTTCTACGTGTTGCAACTGCGGCATCTTGCTTGCTGCTGCTGTTCTGTGTTGGCTTTTATTTGAGAGAGAGAGTGCAAGAGAGAGGCTAAATCCAATTAGGGTGATGAGTATAATTAGCTTGGTGGATCTCAGCCTAGAAAATCACAAAACACTACATAATTTTGCTTGATTGGCAACCTTTGCTCCAGAGTTTGAACTGTTTGCAAAGCAATGCTGAACGTCAGTAGCACCAAGGTGTCCTGTGAAAAGGGATGGGGGTGTGGAAGTGGAGAATGGGGAATTAACACTGTTAAAGGTTTATGACTGTGCTTATTTATCCTCTTAATTTCTTTTTAAACTGACTTGGAAATCATGGGCTTAAAAGCGTACCAAAACTCCATGTTACCGAAGGAATGCTATAATTAAAACTGAATTTAGTGGAGCACAGGAAAAGAAAGGAGAATAAATCGAAGGTACTTCAATCGATCTTATTCCTTCTGATGAGGGGAATTAATTAAAGCTGCTGTTGCTTAATTCTGCGCTTTTGACAATGGAGCTGAAGTTATGGTAAGGGCAAAGTTTTGCTGCTGTGGATCGTGTTACTCAGCTGTGTTTTGTGCGTGTTACCTTTTCATCTTCCAGAATGCTTCCGGGGCCGCTCATGATGTACCAGTTTCAAAGGAGCTTCATCAAAGCAGCAAGTGAGTTTGTTGATGTTTATGGCTCCTCTGAGAGAGGAGCATAATTTGCAAGTGACTGAGCATAACCTCTGCCCTGCTGCTTCCTCACCAACCTCCTTGTTCTTCAGTCCCGGAAAGTGGAATAAGAACTGGGAGACACGGGGTGTGTTGTTCTCTGGGATTTAGTCAGATGAAAAGGAGCTGCAGATGGTGCCGGGAGTGGAGAGCTGGCTGGTGGCAGGAGCTGCTGCTGCAGATCTCTCCCTTTGACCGTCCTCTGCCAAAATGAGGGAGGCTGTTGTTCAAACACCAGCTATGGGGCTTTGATGAGATCAGTCGTGGTTCTGATGTCTGTGCTGCTCTCCTTTGACCGCCCCGGGAAGCTGCTTTGTATGAGAGCAGGTAACGCAGCCGGCGGCTGGGACCACAGGCCAGGAAGCTCCCGTGGTCCACAACCGCATCAGTGGTGGCCTCCCTGAATGGCTCCCGCATAGGCTGTCGGGGCACAGACTCTGCGGCCTCCCCAGGTGCTGTGCTGAGCACATCCTGGCCGTGCTTGGGAACACGCTGGACGGGAGCGCGCTGCTGCTTCATGTTGCTGAAGTTGGAGAAGCACTGGTTGCCACCAGCCCCTTCCCCGATCACAGCTGGTTTTTCACACGGCTTGCCGCCGCTCGCAGCTCACTGTTTCAGCCTGTTTGTTTCTTCTTTCTGGAAACAACTGGTTGGAGTTGGTAGAAAGGAAAGGTGCTGTGGAGGGTGTCTGCAGCGTGCCTGGGAGGATGGAGCAGGAACCTCAGGTCTGGGATGTCTGTTGGTGTTGATATTTGGGCCTGCATGTCTCTTTCTATAACGACCCCCCTGCTGCAGAGATAAACCTTCTTTTATTTCCAATGCAGAACTGGAGAATCAGGAGTCGAGGGTGTCAGAGATCCACAGCCTCGTTCATCGGCTCCCAGAGAAAAACAGGCAGATGCTGCACTTGCTCATGAACCACTTGGCAAAGTATGTTTATGATTGATATGTTTTTCTCTCCTTTTCCCACTTCCTCTGAAAGTTAATAGCAGTAGAAAAGTTTCCTTGTGTGTGTGTATGTGTGCACGGTTTTGAGTCGTATCTGGTTGGTGAGAAGCTGGAAACCAGTATGAGAATGAAATGAGGGCCGGCTGAGAGAGGGGGCTTCCCTGCTGACCCGTGTCCTGTGCGGCCGTGCCCCAGCCCTGCGGTGGCAGAAGAGACCCTGATGCTGCTGGGAACAGAGCGTTGCTTTTAGTGGCGTGGTGGTGGGGTTTGGCTCACCAGAAGGCAGAGCAGAGGTTAAGCTCCTCACTGGGTTTCAGATCAAGCCTCGTATTAAAGGACTAAAAGCTATTTATTTGCTACAATAGAAGACCACTCCAGGACATATTTTCTACCTTTGTGCAACCAGATTAATCAATACTTGTAGGTCATCTTGAAACTTTTCGACGGCAAAGGAATTGAATAATTTTTTTGCTTTCAGTGGTAGAGTTGACCTATAATTTCCCATCTTCATCTTGCTCCTGCAGGTTACCATAGAAACCTTTGATTAGTGTTTAAAAAATGAAAGCATTATCATGTGTTTGTGCCAGACTCAAGGCTGCGGGGTTGGACCTGCCCTTGGTGTTCGCTCTGGTGCTGCGTGAGCGGGAGGGATTAGGCAGGGCTGGAAAAACTGGGGAATGAGTTAATCGGCATCAACGTTTAGAATAAGGTCTGGGAAAACCTGAAGTTGTCTGTTTAAGAGAAAAAATAACAAATGATACTTGAAATGGACTTAAAAATGATTCCAGATGCTTCCTTATGACACGGGTTTGTATGTGTTCCATGGCCTCTCTGGCAAGGCTGTAAAAAAAAAAATGAAGATCTCTGTTTCAAAGCCTTCTGCATTTCCAAGCCCCAGCTAAGCGCCAGGCGGTTCCAGGTACTGCTGTCGACCAAATATGTGCAAGGAATCTCATAACCACTTAAGTGCTTTTCGTTTAAATGAAACCTGGTGGTGTTTGAGCAAGAGATATGGGGAGGGGAGGCAGGTAATGCAATGGGTTTCATGCTGCTTGAGTGGGGAAGGAACTAAAACAAAACAGAGACAAACAATGAGTACAGCGGTGCATGCTATATTAGGAAAACAGCTCATAGCGGTTATTTAATGGGAAAAAAATTATCTCGGAGAAAGGCAGGAAGCTGAAGAGCGAGAGTCTGCTCTGCTGAGCTTGCTGCCTGCAGAAGCTCGCCTGGCCCTGATGCCCTTCGTGGGGGCAGCTGGGGCTGTGGGGACAGCCGGCCCCCCGTGTCAGTGCTGCAGCCCCAGGGAGCAGCACCTCGCTGCAGAGAACCCGGCCCAGGGCTTCTAGACACACCGGTTGAGGCAGCGGAACCGTGCAGCCCGATTAAGACCTTGTGGTGGAGATAAAGCTGTGTGCGTGCAAATACTTAGAGGGAAGAAAAGAGGCAGGAGGGACAGGGACCTGGCTGCACTGAGTGACCTGTTTGCAGAAGGGAGAAGCTCCAGGGTGGGGACCAGGGACCAGTCTTTGGGGGCTTGGGGGTTGCCCTCACCCCGGTGGGGGATACACAGCTAATGGGGCAAACCCAAAGGGCCCCTGCCTGGGCCTGGCACCGCTTGGAGGCGATTCTCATCTGCCTCTGGGGGCTTTTTTGTTGCCTTACTTTTGTTGTGTTTTCTTTTTTTTTTACTTTATTTTAAGCCATGTAAGAGTAATCAAGATTTGCATTTTTATCAGATGAACTAGAAAAATATTTCTCATGGTATTGCTTCTCTTCGCTCAAAGTAGAACTCAATACCAGTCAAACAGAGAAAGAGAGTCTGTCCCACGTTGTCTTACATCTCCTGGGTTTGGGTAGTGTCCTCACTGTTGTTCACTGCAAGGGGACGTGGGGCTCCTCGCGTGGCCTGGGGCTGCAGTCGGTGAAACTGCTGACACAGACGATATGTTCAAAAACAGCAATTATGAACTTAAATGAGATACCAGCCGGGATAAGTGGGGCTGAGGTGGTGGAGCCGAGGCCTTCCCTCCCTGCAGCAGGGGAGCGTCGCGGTTCCCTGCCGCAGCTGGGTGCTCGCTGCCGTTCGGCACGGGGCGAGAGGGGCTCACACCCCACATTCCCCGCACAGGAGGGAGGCGCTGGCGCTCTGGCTCCGGGCAAAGCTCAGCTGCTCCTGGGGTTCGTCCCTCTGCACAGGAGATGACAGAAGAGCTGGAGACCAGGGAGGACAGACCCAGGCACAGGCAGGGCAGATGGAGAAGAGTGTGTGAACAGAAAATGAAGCTTTTTTCTGCATCTTGCTGTATTTATTAAGCCAGTTTCAGCCGCTTCTTCTCTTACGTTCAGGTGCCCAGGCAATTATCCACTGTGAAATACAGTCCATGCTCCTTCATCAGGAATGTAATGCTGCATATTTCCTCCTCTTCTCTACAGACCCTGATCCTTGTGAAAGTTGCTATTACAATGTTATTCTTTGCCCCGTGAGTAGGTGAAACCTTTAATTTTCCTTCATAGGACATGTTCACACTGTCAGGATTCCTGTGGTACACTCAGCTGTGATTTAACATTCCAGAAGGAGAGGAAAGCTCTTTGTTCTGATGCTTTTCCAAGGCAACCTCTGCAGGAAAGCCTTGGCACCCGCAGTCCTGGTTTCTCCTGTCTCAGGCCAGAATAGCCCATCTCTTTCAAAGAATTGAAAGGCAAATGCAGCACTTGTCTTCTCCTGTTGCTTGTAGCTGTTTAGTTGCCAGAGTCGCTGTTGCTTGGTCAATCTGTTAATTCATAAAATCATAGAATTGTTTGGTTGGAAAAGACCTTTGAGATCATTGAGCCCAGCTGTACCTGTCCACTACTAAACTGTATCTCTGAGCACCTTGGCTACCTGTCTTTTAAACCCCTCCAGGATGGTGACTGCTCTGCCTTCCTGGGCAGCCTCTGCCAGTGCCTGAGAACCCTTTCAGTGAAGAAATCTCTCCTGATGTCCAATCTGGACCTGCCCTGGCACAACTTCCTGGGCTGTTGGGTGTTTGCAGGGGGTGGTTGGTGAGACAGCTCCTCATCCCCTGCTTTAAAAAGAAGAAATACATTTTTTATAGCTACATGAAGCACTGGTGCCAGGAGATGTGGTGAGCTCGCTGTGCATGGTAACCGGGCACCCATGACAGTGACGTTGCTCCTCATCACCACATACTCACCACTCTCCAAAATAGCTTTTCCAGTATCATTATTGAGACATTTGTCCAGCCTTCCCCTGGCCTGCTGGGGCAGCAGGCTCAAGCTCCGCACCCTGCAAGATTCCTCACACCATCTTCAGGGTTTTCTCTTTTTATTCTGGGATATTTTTCCCAGAAAGGAGGAAAACAATCATTCCTCAGTGCTGCCGAGCCCCTTGGGTGCAGCAGGCTGGCCCAGCACATGTCACCTAGCAACGCGCCTGCTTGGTGCTTTGGAGTTGTTTTGCTGCAGCACCCATCTCCACGAGTGGCTACACTGTAGTTTCTAATGCTTTTTTATCAATAGAACGTGCTAGTTCTGATTAAAGCAATTTATTTTTTCCTGCCAAATACATTAAAGCGGTGCAGAGGAAGCAGAGGTACGTGGCGGTGCTGCCGAGCTTGTGGTGCTTGCAGTGATGGGACTGCCAGGAGCGGAGCTGGTTGCAGAAAATTGCCATTTTTGTTAGTGGAGCTGCGATAGCAGACCTGCCTTTTTTTCCTTTTTCAAGATTTTTTCTCGTGAAGTAATAGATGCTCTGGAGTTGTAGAGCAGGAGGATTTCACTCTGATTATCTTTGGGAATTTAGGAATTGTTTGTTTTGCATGGGCATAATTTGACACCTGAGCCTTGCTTTCCTCTTGCAGCAGCGAGATCCAGGTTCTCCAGCACAGATGGAGATGCTTGTGCCCCCTTCAGCGGGGCTCCCGCAGCCCTACCTCGCTCCGGTGCCGCTGCTGCTGCTCCACGTGCCCCCGGCCTCGGCCTGTGCCTCTACTCCTCTCATAGCAAAAGGTCAAAACCTCTGAGGAGGCTGCAGAAGAGATGCCTGGATGTGTATTTAGCAGAATTAATAATCTGTAATCATTCTCAGCTGCAGCCTGGCCAGCAGTCACTGGTTCCCTTTGTTTTTGCTGTGGTGGTGTTCTGTAGTTTACGTGTTTTAACCAACATGATAGTGATTGCTATCTCTAGCACAAGTTGTTTTCCACTTATCAGTGCTGATGGTTTCCATGGGCTCCGCAGGGCAGCTGCTATCGGCCACAGCCCCACAGATCCAGCACATGCCCCTCCGTTAGAGCCCCTCGGCGGCCAGGGCAGGGGGTGACACGGGGCAAAGCACGGTTCGGAGCGCTCTGTGCTGCACGAGGGAGCGTTGGCAAAAGGGAAGGAGCAAAAAATCCTCTAGGTCTTCTGCCTAAAAATACAACCCAGCACTTGTTTTCCTTCTCATGGAGCAACCCCGTCCTTGGCAGCCCCGCGCCGTGCTCTCGGTCTGTGCTGCCCGCGCAGAGCCCCGCAGGAGCTGGGGTCTCCGGCAGCGGCACGGTGCTCACCGTGGCAAACTCTGTGCCCGGTGGCTTCGGGAAACCCACCGAGACACCTGGGCGGGCCCCAGGGTGGCTGCTTCCCCTGACATGTGCTTTTCCTTGGGTTGTTTTCCCCGTTTCCCCCCGAAGGTGCAGCCGGCAAGGAGGCTGACGCCTCTTGGCACAGCAGGTCTGATTTCATCCCCGTGGCAGCTGTTTATGCTGCTGTCTGGTAACTATTCATTTGCTTGATTTATGTATTACTTCCAGTAAGTCATTCTTGTTCAGGACGTTCTGGAAATTTCCACTAGCCGCTTTGGCCTCTGAGATGCTCTTCTCTCGTATGCTTCTCGCCTGACTTGGCTGCCAAAGGGAAACAGCAAGCGAGTTCTGACCTCGCGCAGCAGGCCCGGCAGCGGTTCCCTGTGCTTCTGCCCACCCGCTGTCCCTCAGAAATGCCATTTTTATGCCCGGTGCCTCTTTCTGATTCTTTTAGGTCATGGCACCACCAGCTCCTTCGTGAATCCCCAAGGGTTTGAGTGGCTCGAAAGGATCTGGGTGCTCCCATAGGTGGAAAAAGGCACAGCACATGAGAGGTGACTCCCCGTAGGCATGCTCAGCCTTGCAGGAGCTGGGAGAATCCTGCCTGACCTTTGTCTATCCTGTGTCTGGCTCTTGATGTGTTTTTTTTTTCCCCCTCTTTCCTTTTGTTCCTTTTTCTTCTCCTGTTTTTTTTCTCCGCTTTGTGTCTTGGGTTGGAGCATTGAGTCCTGGTACCCAGGGAGCTGGGATGGGTGCAGCCTGGTGAGCGCCGTGCCAGGATCCCATGCGAGACCCAGTCCTGAGCTGGTGCTCGTGCCACTGGTGCTGCTGGGCAGCCCCAGAGCTGCTGTGCTGAGGCTTCCTCGGTCCAATCTAACCCATGATGCTTGGTGCGGGTGGTTTAAGGGGGATGCGGAGAGGGGATGCCCCAGGCTGTGAGCCCAGCCTGGCTGCAGCTGCCCAGAGCTTCGTCCCTGCCCTGGTGGCCAGTGAGTGCCGGTGCTTGTCCAAGCAGGGCAAAGGGTGTGAGCCAGCCTACAGAGTAAGGAAGAAGGGAAGATTAGGCTGAGGATGCCAAAACAAAGCAAGAGCATCATTTGGTTTTGAAAATAGTTATAAGCAACTATTTTAAATCATCCTCTTCCCGATTGGAGCCAAGCCCACTCAGATCAATAAAATCTCTTTTGTTTTAATGCTCTGACATGCTTAACAATTATAACCAGTTATCTGTGTGTTCCTGGTCCTGCCTGGGGAAAGCTGCTCAAGGTGGCAGCAGCGCAGCGGGCTCCGTGCTGACAGTGGGAGCAGGGGTGGAAGGAGCAGCCTGGGAGCGCGGCTGAACGGTAAGTGATGGCTTTGGCCAGACCTCCGTGGCTGCTGCAGGCAGACTCTTAAATGCTTTTGATCTCTTTGCAAATGGCCTTTGTCCAGTTTTCTTTGCCTTCTGCAAAATAATCCACTGGATTATTGGGAATATGCCAGTAGATTGGCACCTTCCTCGTGCTGGAGCCTGGAGGGCCTGACACCAGGTACACCAGGTACACGGCAGCGGCACAGCCAGTGCCTCCCGAGCTGCGCCTGCAACGCACCTGGGGTAATGATGACGCTGGGAATGCCTTCCCTTGCTTTCCTGGTATTTTTGCTGCTCGAGACTTGCGGTGAGGGGATTTATTCCCACCACTGGAGCGATGCTGCGGGAGGCAGCCCCTGTGTACGGGGCAATGGGCCCTTATTGACCATCCTCGCTTTGGAGCTGGAGGGAGCGGAACCTTGTGGGGCAGAGCAGCACCTCTGTGAGCTTTACTGAGGTTGCTGGTGATGCCCTGTGCGGTGCACAGCCCGGTGAGGCTTAGCAGGCCCTGGCGGGGGCATGGACTCAATGGAGGTGTGCGACCTGCCTCCCTCGTACTGCTCTGGTTTTGATTTTAATATGAGATTCTGCAGAATTACAAACCAAAACACAAAAAACTGTAGGTGTTTGCTGTATTTTTTTGGGCTTGGCTTCCTGTAATGTGTAAATTAGCAAAAGGTTTTGTTCTCCTTCTGCAAATGAACTTTTAACCTCCTCAGCCTGGATTGCCGCTAGATTAGCTGTTTGCATTTTCTGGTAGCTTTTTCTTCTGTGCTGCTCCAAAAGGTCTTTATGTTTTCTGATGGCTCCCCAGTTTTTAGCTGGAGAGGAATGCACTTTAGAGACCTCAGCATGTCTCTTATCAGATTCTTTGCAGCTCTCATATCTTCATCCCGCATAGAATCATTTCTTGAGATGCGATAGCGGGTGTCTTTAATTAGGTTACAGCTTACCTCACCCACGCTGGTGAGGCCAGTCATTTAGCAGCGTGTGATGCGGGGGACGCTGGGTTTGCTGTGGAGTTTCAGTGGTTGAGCATCCTTGCCGAGCTCCCGCCAGGGAGCCGGGATCTCCGGGACAGGCACCAGGCGTGTTGTGTTACCCCGGCTGGAATTCCTGTAGGCTCGCGCTTAAACTTCGCGTTGTGGGATAGAGGTGGTTGATAACATGTAACCATCTGGATTATTTTTATTTGTTCATCACAGTGAAACTGTGTGCAGAAACAGATTGGATCTAGAGTGAGCAAAAGATTTCCGATAAGTAGCTGCTATCTCTCCCTGGTAGTGTCTCCTGCGTCCCCGCAGAGTGGGACTTGGAGTCTTCAGTGAGAGCTGCTCTGGATTGCCCTTTATGCTGAGCAGTGTTTGTCCCCTGCAGGGAAGGGTGGCAGCTCCTCTGTGATGCCCATCACTGCAGTGATGTTTGAACACCAACGTGTGGCTGTGGCTTTCAGCGAGGGATCAGTGGAAACCAGTGACACTGCCGGGGTTTGGGGAACGTGCCCTGGCCCTGGGCTGGGAGTTGGCCAGTAGGATCCCCACTCAGTGCCCCCCTGAGATCTCGCCTCAAGCTCAGCTTGCCCGAAGCCAGAACTGATGGCTTGGGAAACCCAGGCAACTTGGTTTATAAAGCAGAGGAGCAGCGCAGCACCATGTGTGTTTTCCTTGCAAGTTGCAGCATGCATGGTATTCACGCCAATTATGCTCACCGATACTAAACTTTGCATTTGGCCTCTGCATCTGCTCAGTGTGATATGAGCACTTTTTTTTTTTTTTTCCCCTGGGAGTGAACCCAAGCATCCAGCTGTGGCCAGATTCACCCGGGATAAAAAGAGAGTCTTGTTAGAGCAAGTCAAACCATCCAGAAACGGTGTGGTGCATGTTGTGTCCCAGCTGAGCAGGGAAACCTGAGAGCAATGCGGCTGCTTGCTGAAAACCCCTTTGAATTCTCAGTGTTGCCTCTGAAGGTTTTGTCAGCTGCATTCAGAAAGTTTCTGCTCGTTTTCGCTGGGAGGTTTTGTATTTCCCTGGTGATCTGTCCTCCTTTTGGGTTCGCTGGCCTCCATCTGCATCCGCTGGCCTCCATCTGCATTCCTCAGTGCTTGGCTCTCGGCGATCGAGCAGCCGCGCTTTAGAAGCTGCGATGCTGTCTCTGCAGCCTGCAGAAGGCTCGGGCTGTGTATGGTGTTGTTTTACCCATGCTCCCATCCCTGTTCCTGCGTGCTGAGAACATGCAGTGACCACGTGGCGGCTGAGCAAGCCCTGCGAGCTCATCCCCCCCTGCTCCTCTGGCCCTCACAGAGCTCCACTCATCCAAGAGCAGCACAGAAACGTGCAGGCATATCCAGAGCCTTTGTAAACGTGACAGGATAAGTTACGGTCATGCGATTTGTTGGTGTATCATTTCTGTTTGTGTGTGCCCCTGCCCAGGAGGTGCAGTGGAGCTGGTCATGCTCCCCAGTTCTCCACTCTGCTTTGCCTGCCAGAGGCCACTGCAGATTGATCTCCCTGTCACCTCCTCTTGTGCCTGTGTGAGTTGTAGGAGCGATCATCTGAACATGTGGTTGACAGATTTTTCATGATCATTGTTATGAGGTTTTTTTTTTAAACTTGAATTGTGTCTGTCCTGGCTCAGGTTTGCTTCTGATGAAACTCAGTAGTGGGCTTCTCTGATTTTGGGTACCAGGAACGGCACGGGTGCTGTTGCCATTCAGTCTTCCTTAGAGCAGCCTTCCAGTACAGAGTGGGGCTCCAGGAAAGCTGAGGAGAGGCTCTTTGTCAGGGAGTGCAGGGATAGCACAAGTGGGACAGGTTTTAAGCTGAAAGAGGGGAGATTGAGATGAGACCTTAGGAAGAAGTCTTTTCCTGTGAGGGTGGGGAGGCCCTGGCCCAGGTTGCCCAGAGCAGTGGTGGCTGCGCCATCCCTTTGAGCCCCCTGACCCAGTGGAAGGTGTCCGTGCCCATGGCAGGGGGGTGGAACCGAGTGGGCTTTGAGATCTCTTCCATTCCGAACCATTCCGTGGTTCTCCAAGGTGGTCGTGCTCAGCCAGGCTTGATGAGCTCTGTGTTGCAGCATTTTACAATCGATGCCCCTGCAATGAAACGCCGGCTGTGCTCCCAGCTGCCGGACGGCATTCCCAAGGCACGCGGGCTGTCGGGGCTGGGTAACCCGTGGTGGGTTTGAGCAAGGAGAGAGTGATCCCCAGGGCTCAGCTCCTCCGGCCCCTTGGAGGGGGGCAAAGCTGAGCAGTAGGAGCTGCTGGCGTGGCAGCCAGCCTGGCTCTCCACCTACACGCTCATCAGCTGCAGCCCAATTAAACTCAATAATGTGGAGGGGTGACTCGAATGCACTCAGGAACATTTCCCAGAACTCATTCGATTTTATCTGATAAATACCACCAATTGTGTGTGCCAGCAGCCGCCCGCTCTCTGTCCAGCACCGTGCGCCATCCGAACGAAATGGTTGGAAAAGGGGGGAGCTGGGAGGGCAGGGACACTGCCCGCGGGGTTTCACTGGAATGAAGGCACCTCTGGCAAGCCCAGCAGCCTTGCTGAGCCTCTCTCTCCCCCTGGGTCGGGACCTGGGCTCCCCCTAGGCAGGATTTTCTTTATAGGGACCGGGTGGGAGCACGGCTGCTGCCTTGGCTGGGTCCTGCTCTTCCACGTGCCGGCTCACTCTCCACCGAGCAGATGGTGGATCCAGAGGTGCTGCTCTCTGCGTTCCCTGTGCTTTTTATCTTTCGTTCATGCCCAGAGTTAAATGTAAGTGTTTAATTTGTAAAAAAACTACTTAGAGCAGCCTAAATAACTCTGGGGCTTGCTAGCCCTCTGCACGATTGGCTTTCCATGTGAAACAGGAGCTCTCACGGTGGTACCAGACATGAAGCGTATTTTACCTGTGGCAATACGAATTAGCTGCATTATTTCCCATCCTATAAGGTCTCGTTAGGCCAGCCGTAACAAGCACTTTGCTTTCAATAGTTTGTCCCAGGCATGGAAATAGAAACACTCCAGACTCTGCCTTTGTTCCCTCTCAGATGTTTGTTTTCTCAGAGATTTTTCTTTGAATCAGGGAAGATGTTTGAACCGGTAACAGCACTTTTTGACTGAGGCTTAGATATGTGTGTTTTGTGTATAAAATACATGCACAGAAAGCCAGAGCTCTGCGAGGAGCGCGGCTGGGGCCACGGTGTGTCCCTTGGAGAGGCCCTTGCTGCCCGGGGAGGCGGGCGGTTGCTGGGCTGAGGGAGAACAGCATTGTCACTGAGGAACCAGCACCCACAGGACAGTGTCCACTGCTGCTCGCTCATCCTACTGATGCCAGTTCAAGTCCCCAGTTTGTCTGATTTTGTTGCCCCTGGGGCTGTGCGTGGCGTTCCGCTGCGGTGCCTGCCGGCGCTGCTCCCGCAGTACAGGTTTCTCTGTAGGTCATTGGAGTTCTTTAGTTGGATTGCCAGGAAAGTAAATATAAACTGTTGGCTAGGCTGAAGAAATTTGTATTGTTAAGGTCTGTAAAGTAAAAGAGGGCCAGCACTGCCCTCCCCCAGCCCACAGCACCCCTGCTCCGCTTCACTTCTCCCCTGTTACGCGATGCTGGTTGCCAGCCAGCGCAGCACAGAAATATTTACTGTTCCTCTATGCTTTTTCTGTACTGAGGCTTGACTACCAATTACTCTGTATTAAATTATGTTTGGTCGTGCTGGTGATTATACAGTATCCAAGCAACCCAAGCATAATCTAATTTAACACACAACATGAATTTACTCCTTTCTGTTCTCCTTTGTTTTTCTGAAAGTGAATTTGCAGCGAGAGGGTGACCACGGACAGCCCAGGCTGCAGGGACAGCACTCCCGTGGGAGCCCTGCGCTCCCAGCCCGTCCCCTCGAGTGGCAGAGCTCGGTCCCCAGCTCCTTGGGCTGGGTGCTTGCAGTAGCCTCTTGGGTTTGCAGAGAGTGGGTCAGATCTTCACAGAACGATGTCCGCTTGCAGGGCTGCTTGTTGGCTGAGTGCATCAACGGTCTGGGGGCTCTGGGTCTGACCCATGCTGCCAGGCTGCTCTCCCGCCGATCCCGAGGCACGTGGAGGAAGAACAGCCCAGAGTCCAAAAGTCGGTGATAGCCCAGCACACTGAAAGCACCAACCAGGGGTTAAGAGGTTGATCTGCGTGTTTCTCCATTAGTTGTTGAGTCCCACCTCTTGCTTGTACTGGAAGTGACTTCTGCAAAGTGTGGATGGGGAGAGAACTGAAAAAGGACCCATCTAAATTACCATTAGTGCAATTGCTTTCAGAGTGCACTGGAAGCCAGAAAGAAACAGCAGGTTAAAAGGAAAAGACAGCAAATACTTGGAAACCTTCTAAAGGGCAGCTCCGGAATGGCACTAACAATGCCTGCCGAAAAGCACCGACATTAAGCACACTTTGGGGTGAGAACACCCCGTCTTTAGAAACTGCGGCATTATTTTGTAGTACAAAGGATGATGAAGAGGTATAATTTTTAGTAAATTATAATGTGGGTAATGGATGTGGAATTCGAAGGTTGTGAAAGGTGAATCGTGTGTTGTAGCATAGCTTTGGTAACCGAGTGCTATGAAGATGACTGCTGGAAAAGTACCCGTGGTCCAGATCCGAGGTTCGTGTGCCACCAGACCTTCCCAAACTCAGAGCACAGGCAGTAAAGAGGAGTTTGGTGCTGTCTGAGGGGTGGAGGTGAGGACCCGTGTCTGGGTGCCTGGGCATTCCTCGGGCAAAGGGCTGATTCAGGTCTGCGGCCGGTGCTGCAGGAGCGGGCCCTCGTTGGGAAGCCGTTAATAGTTTAGTCTGAAATAATTAACAGGACGGTGCCCAGGTGCCTCGCTGTAATGAGTCAATGACAATGCAATTTATTAGAGTGATGAATTACACGGTAACGGTAATGAGAAATGGAGGCACGTAATTTTGCAAGACTTCGATCAATTCCGTTGTTTTCTTATAAATGAACATTGTTTTACCAACCACAGAAGATCGTTAAAATTATTATTTTATTAGTACTTTTCAAAACTCTTTGAATTACAGCTGTGCTTTTCAAAGCCCAAATAGCACGTGAGCACGTGTCTGCAACACAGATGTTGCAATGTAAAAATGCCACTGGCATTTGTAAATGTCTTGATAAGGAGGTGGCTTGGAGTGGGGAAAAGGTTTTATCTCCCTATATAAGTAGGTTTTTTTCTGTAAACGAGCAAATTTCTCCCCAAGTAACATTTTGTTTCCTGTTGGACCTCTGCCTTTCTGCTCTGTAAGGTTGACCTCCTAAAGAAAGATTCCTTCTCCCCTCCTGCTCGGTCAGCGTGTGCAGCTCGGCTGGGCAGAGAGTGGGGCTGAGATGCTGTTGTGGGGGGAGCTAAGCCAGCAATCTTGAGCTCCTGAGCATCCCTGGATGATGAGGTTCTCTTCTGCTGCCTGAGGAGCTGTATATAGGGATGAGGAATGAAGAGTTCTTTGCTGGTTCAGGTGGGATTTGGATGAAAAAGGGTGGAAAGTATCTTCTTGTTTAAGCCAGCCCTAGCTTACGTTGTGTTGAATCACAGAATCATGGAAGGGACCTCAAAGCCCATCCAGTTCCACCCCCTGACATGGGCAGGGACACCTCCCACTGGATCGGGTAGCTCAAAGCCCCTTCCAGCCTGGCCTTGAACAACTCCAGGGATGGGGCATAAATAAGCTGAGTGTGCACACAAATGAGCACTGTGGTGTCTTGTCCCTGAGATATAATAGAAGCTCACAGCCATAACTCTTTGGGACAGTCTCAGCCTGCCTTTGTGCTTGCCTTGTGCATTGTCCAGAGAAAACAGGAGATAAAGTGAAGGGAAAAGGCACTTAGAAAGTGCCCCCTCAGCTACAATAGTGCGATTGCACTGCCTGAAGTCATCGAGTTTCCTGGTTGAAGAGGTCAGGAGAAAACCACAAGAATTGCCGAGCTGGGGCTGTAGGGCTTCCACCGCAAGTTCTCGTTGCGTCACCCGTGCACGTGTCACTGCGTTACGTGTGACTCCAGTGTGTGACACAGCTGGAGTCCACGGTACCTGGTGGGGTTGGTCTGTGCTTCAAGCAGGTGTTTGCCACGGAGCAGCTGAGCACCCAGGTCACTCAGCACTCGCAGTCGGCCACGGCACGAGGCCCTCTAGCCTGCGTCCCTCGTTGCAGCGTGCCCTCTCTGCACAGCAGTGGGGCTCTCTGGGCTGAGCTGGAGCAGAGGACGTGCCCCCGTAGGGCGGCTGCTGCTCTGCACCAGGACCAGTGACAGACTGGAGCTCCTCCGCACTAACCCCCCCAAAACACACACTAGACAGGTGCCAGCTCGCAAGTGCGAGCCCTTTCACCTTGCTGAACTGAGCTGCTCCCACCAGTCTGTGATACTTGTGAACATAAAAATAGATGGAGATGACAGGGAGGAAGGCTCGAGTGTCAGTGGGTTCCTGGGAGAGCGGATTCCTTGGTGAGGTGGAGAAGAGCACGTGTGCGTGTATGTGGGTCTGGCGTCAAAGCCTGATCTTCACCGTCCAGCCTGGTTTGGTTGGGCTGGATGGGGCTGACCTCCAGTGCAGACAAAAGCTTAAATGGGTGAGAAGGAATTGGGTTTTGGAACATATTAGGTCACTCGTGCAGCTGGAGAGCAGCATGTGTCAGGTCCAACGATTTGTTTTTAGAGGAGTTTTAAGCATTAATGATTTGAGATGGTTTTTCTAGGCGTGGTTTGCAACATGAGCCTCGGTGGCCGGCGCAGCATTGGAGTTCTATGGGATGAGCCAATTCACTGGGGCTGAGAGGGCTCCAGGAACAGAACAGTTAAATTTGTACTTTTCCACATGGCTGAGCCTTCAAGGAGCTCACCAGGAGTGTAAGAAATGTAAACAGAGTTGGGAACTCTGTGCCAGCCCTGAGGCAGGGAGGGGGTTCCGAGCACATTAGTTCTGTCACCTACTTTTTCCCTTTTTTTTCCCTTTCCAGAGTTGCAAATAATCACAAGCAGAACCTGATGACTGTGGCCAATCTGGGTGTGGTGTTTGGGCCAACGCTGCTTCGACCTCAAGAGGAAACAGTTGCTGCCATTATGGACATCAAGTTTCAGAACATTGTGATTGAAATTTTAATAGAAAACCATGAGAAGGTAATGGCTTTACTTTCTTCTTTCAGTTTATGAATTTGTTTATGAAAACAAATTTGTCTGTCTCTGAGCTGCAGCCCCCTCTGGCAGGGCCCCCCAGCGGAGGTGGCGCGGTGGCAGGCGGTTGGGGCTGTGCCGGGGTGGGGAGCAGCCAGTTCGTGCCGGGCATTCCCACCAGCGATGGACACGGCTCAGGATACGGCACAGAGGCTCCCACAGTGCCGGTTCTTGGGCTGTAGTTGCACAAGCAGCGTGCTGGCCACCAGCCTGTTTTATGGTCATCTCAGTGTGAGTCAGCACATCAGTGTCCCCATTGCAGAAACCCCCCTTTTTTTCCCATTGTTTAACAGGAATTTATCTTTAGTTTCAAGAGATGAGCACTAAAAGAAACTGGTGTGAGATGAAGACCTAGGCTGGCTTCTTGCTTCTCTGACTAAATCTGCGTTTATTCAAGCACTGGCTTTATCTACAGTGTTGGTCACCTAAATTATGGTGTGTTTGTGTTGTCAGTGGTGAGAATGTTCTTGTCTGTGAGCTCAGTGGGGCCGTGGCACCAGCTGTCCCTCCTGGCTGGCCGTGTGGGGTGGCTGCATGCATGAAGCAGCGCTAAAATAATGCCATTTTCTTCTCAAGTCTAACAATTCCCTCTTTACGACTTTTTATTCCTCTGCTTTGATTGGAAAGAAATAATTTGTGCATTCACACTGTGAAGAAGTAGAGGCAGGCTTGCCCCTGGCTGGGTCTGCGGTGACAGGGTGACATCGGCGCTCCGGCATGGGGCTTTGCTGGTAGATGGCTTGAATGCAGAGGGTTTCTTGCATTTTAAAGTGCGAGGCTGAGCCTCAGGTATGTGTGGTGCAGGCAGCAGTCCCAGGGCACGTCTGTGTGGGGCTGCAAAGGGGCATCAAACGTGCGGCCAGCAGGAATGGGGAGACAGTGTCCGTTGTTGTATGTTCTTGGGGAAAGTGCTTCCACCGACACATAAAGGCCATGGTATGTATTTAGGATGAAGGAGCTATTTTCTTCTCTGTATGGAATGTAACGGTGGTGATGGCTTAATAATGAGCTGCTGTGCAGGGGGGTGTGAGCAGCAGTGATGAACAAAATGAACAAAGCTCAGCTCCGCCAGCTCTCGTCCTGCATGGAGGAACCGTCATGAAACCTTACATCGGCCTTTGATGGTCACCTCCATCTATTGGCCATCTCTCTGTTGGTACAGGGAGCATCCACCACCTCTCCCTGGTGGAGATAAGCTCTTTGCCTGCACCACCAGTGTTATGAGCAGCATAGCGTTGCTATGAGCAGCTTTTATATCCTGTCCCCTCACTCTGCTTTATGGAGCCCTTCCCTCGTGGGCCCTTACAGAAACATTTCTTTAGGCATTGATTTTTTTTCTGCCTAATCCGTGTCTCTTGCTTTGCCTGCCGAGCCCTCCATCAGATGGCATCTGTGGAGGATTGATGGGAGGTTTCTGCAATGATTGTGTCTGGGTGGGCTGCAGGGCTTGTCTGTGCTCACCAGCCAACTTACAGCTCCTACCCAAAGATGTCTTGCTGCTCTGATGCTTTCCCCTCCTTAGAAGTACTTTATGGCACCAGCAGAGGGTGAATCTGCAAGGTGGTTTTATGTGTTCGTCACCGATTAGTTCTGCAAGGAGGGTTCCTGCTGCCCTGGGCACGCAGGTGCAGTTGCGGGGTGCTGAGCTGCCCTCGTGGGGCTTGCAGAGCTCATGGGGCCAGGACCATCGGCAGCTGCCGCTTGGCACAAGGATGCTGCGCGTGAAACGCCCGCAATCTCATTTCTCCAGGGCTCTTGGGAGAGCGTCCTGGGAAGGAGGGAGATAGGAAGAGGTGACTGGGGAGAAGAAAACCTCTCAAGTGCAGTGTTAGGGCTGGTTCGGCTCCCACTTTAGGACCGTTTCATTTCAGTGTATTTCTTAATTTCGGTTGATGCGAGCTTGGTGAAGGCTCCCTGCAGGAGCTGCCGGGGTGATTAGCGATGCCGGTTGCCTGCGCCGGTGCTGCTGGGGCTCTATATTGTTTTACCCCGGTGACTCATGGGTGCTGTTTATGATTAAGTGCATTCACAGGGACATCGTAATTGATTTGAATGGTTCCTGGCAATCCGCAACTGTCTGCTCTTAGATTATATTTCCCCCAGGTAAGTGGAATGCCTCTCCCGTCAAAATTACTGTTGTCATTGTGTAACCAGAAAAAGAAAAACAAGCCTGGTGATAACATCTCTTGGTCTGAATAACTGCTGGCAGCTTGTTTACACAGTCGCTTCAGTAGGTTATCTGATTGCCAGGGCAGTGGAGAGGGGCTGGGGTGTTAGGCAGCTCCCTCCTCCTCTGCCAGCATGTGCAGTCACCCCACCTGAGATTTGGCTCCTCTTCCACCTGAGATTATCCCTGGAGAAAAGCATTCATCCCGAAGCCATAAAATTGTGAGAGAAGGATGCTGCAGGATTTGGTGCTGATTATCTGATGACTTCACTGGGTAATGCAAACTTTGCTCCCTTTGGCAGCGCCTCTGGGTTAACGCGTGCCCTGCGTGCCATGTTTCCGATGTGCTTTGGGAGCGAGGTGTGGTTTGGAATCATAGTCAGCAAAACAGGGACTTTCTGAAGGTTCCTGGAAGGACTGGTAAATTATGGTTTGCTCTTCATTGCCAGAGCGTCCGACACAGACCATTAAACCTTGTGTGTGATCCAAAAAGTTGAATTGTTTCTGGAGATTTAACAGGTTTCCAGGTCTCAGATCCAAATTGTTTGTTCTACTCGCAGTAACAGCAATAAACTTTGAGATGTTTTTTAAAGCCTCTCAGACGAGTTGTCCTCGAGGTCTCTACACACCAAGGTGTCACAGCCCTTGCGCTTCTCTATGATTTGAGCTGCCGCAGGTAACTACTGTGCTTTGGGTGCTTTCCCATGGGTTGTACTGACACCACAACTTCTGGAAATGCAGAATGGTGTTGGGATGGGTGTAGGATCAGGGCTTGGCAAGGAGGAGGCAGTGGCTTCATTGCCTGGTAGATGTTCCAGCACAGCAAACAGAAGCCTGGTGCTCCCCAGTGACCCAAGAGAACATCAACTCGCTTCCTGACAAGATTTATCCATTAGTGATTCCCAGCCTTTTCTGTGTAGGTTTGAATACAATACATTACGATAATGTGTTATAGAATATATCCTTGTTAGATATAATTAAATGGATAAAATTTATTTTTCTCCTGTGGCTTTCAATGTTGCCATGACAGGCAAACCAAAAGTGCATCCTGTGCAACAAAGCAAGGATGCTGCGTTGTATGCCTGGTTTCTCAAGTTATTGCCGTTTGACACTTTATTTCTCAATTAAAATTTCAATGGTAGCCAAAACTAATATTGAAATACTGTTACATCTGATGGCCGCAGATGTCCATCCATGTTCTTTTCCAAGGCTTAAATTTTTATGGTTCTCTGGAAAAGGCCATCATTCTGCAGCATTACAAAATTAAGAGATTGATTTACTGTCTTGTTGATGTTCCCTCCAGACAGAAGGCTGACCAGGTGAAATGTTAATGCAGCCAGGATTGGTTAGAGATTAGGAGTGCAGGGGTAGAATGAGGAACAGTTTTAGGCTGAAAGAGGGGAGATTTAGATCAGATCTTAGGAAGAAACATGAGGGTGAGGAGGCCCTGGCCCAGGTTGCCCAGAGCAGGGGTGGCTGCCCCGTTGCTGGAGGGGTTCAGAGTGAGGTTGGATGCGTCGCTCTGGTTTGGGCAGGATTCCTAACCCCTCTGGTTTCCAGCTTCTCTGCAATAAAATGGGCATCATGGAGTAATTAATGCCAAGTGTGAGGAGATCCTGCAGTGTGTGCTGGGGTTTGGGCAGGGAAGGAGGGCTTTGACGGAGGGGACACCATCCCGGCCCCACCAGCATCCCCAGTGCGGGCGTGGGCGACCTGGCAGCAGGCAGTAATTCCTCCAAAACCCATGGGAAGCACGTGTGCCTCCTCCCTCTCCTTGCCCAGAGCAGGCGATGGTGCTGGGGAGATGCCCCAGTCCTCAGCGCTGGTGACAGGCCACACAATGGATGTAGCGGCACCTGGATGTGCTTCGTTCAGATGCAGGAGGGGTATTATAAAAAGCCTTTTCACTGCCATCTGAGATGTGGTGCCGCCAGGTCTTTGCTGTTTGCAGACGAGGGAGAAGGTGTTGTGGAGTCGTGAAAATGCCGCTTGCATCAGACCAAGCGACCGAGCGTGGTGCGGCTGTAAATGTGATTTATGAATCCTGGCTGCTCCTCTCCCACTCTGGCTATTAAACTGTCTCTCTCTCCCCATTAATTGGTCTCTGTGACTGGGAGAGCTGTAACACAGGTTTGTGCGGTGAGGAGCACGTCTCTGCTATTCTTGTTAAATTAAAAAATGAAACGAACCTGAGAAACTTTCCTGTGAAGAAGAGCAGGGGTTTTGTGCAAGCTTTGTCTGAGCTGAGGGACATGGAGTAAGAGGTTTTGGTCCAGCAGTGCCGGCTTCTTTTGCTGCTGAAGAGATCTGTGTCATTTCCCGGTACGTAATGATGGCAAAGCATCTACAAGGAGCTATTTACCTCACTGTTGTTGGGGGCTCAGACTGCTCCCTCCTTAGGCTTCCAAACCCAGTGCTGTGCTTTCTTTTAATGTAGCTGTTGATTGACTTTTCTCCATTGTGAGCAGCTAAACTTAGCCTGTGTGCTTTGTGCTGCTCCAAGGTGGGAGAGAACGGCTTTTAATAGCCCTGCCTCTGCCTCCAGGCTGCTCCTGCTCCCTCCTCTCCAGCTTCATCTCAGTGGAGATGCCCTAGTAGGTGTGGGGCACCATGGAGATTCAGGGCTGAAGGCCATTCTGGAGAAACGCTGGTGTTTCTGCTCCGTCAGGAGCCGCGTGGTGCTGTTGTCCTCGTGGCACACTGGCCATGCCGCCGGGGCAGCCGGCGTTCCTCTGGGAAGCTTGCTGCTCCAGGCCAAAGGGTGTTCATGGAGAGGTTGTAGCTCAGTAGAAGAAGTTTATGAGACAGCCAGAGGTGTGTTTACTGAGCCGTCGCAGTGGTGGCTGTTCCTGAAGCGTGGGCTGCAAACCCAAGGGCTGGAGTGGAGCATGAGCCCATCAGAGCCCAGGACAGGGAGGGCATGGTGAGGCGTGTGTCATGCTGATCAGGCATCGTAACCGAGGTGTAGAGATGGTTGTGACAAGCTGGAGTGCGTAAGATGTCAGGTGATTAAGGTTTGCACTAAAATTGTTTCATAATGATGTTCCAGCTGTGGTTAAAAATGCATCCTCCTTCTAAGCCGAGGCTGGGTTTAGTCACAGAGTTCATAATTTAAGAGTGTATATATTTTCTCTCACTAAAAACCAAAAAAACCCCATAATGAAATCCTGGAAGTTCGTTTTGAAGTGTGCTGTGGGAAATCATTGCATAGAATGCAATTCATAAATCATTACTTTTATCTTCCTTGATTTATATATTTCATTATACTTCCCAAGTCGAATTTACTATTGAAAAGCTTTTTGAAAGCAGAAGTGTGTGTTAAAGCAGGCGGAGGCTGTGCTGGCTGTGGGGAACGGAGCTGGTGGGATGGTGAGGGGGCTGGTGGGGTGCTGGGAGGGCTGGAGGGATGGTGAGGGGGATGGTGGGATGGTGAGGGGGCTGGTGGGGTGCTGAAGGGGCTGGTGGGGTGCTGAGGGGGGTGATGAAGCGCAGAGAGTGGGGTGCAGCAGCCGTGCGAGGGGCTGCGGAGCTGCTGGTACCCAAACTCCATGGGGAGCCTGGGAAACAGCTGCTTTGGAGGTGGGATCGGCTGCAGGCAGGCGTGCGCGGGGTGAAAACAAGCAGAGCTGCAAGCAGAAAGCGCAGCTCGGGCTGCTTCTCCCTCTGTTTGTCCGTAAGCCCAGGAGACATGTGTGAATGAGCTCAGCAGAGCTCTCCGGGAAGGGCTGCCGTAGGACTGCGTGATCCATCCATCTGCTTCGCAGCGTGCTCGGCTGCGCGCAGTCGGGTTCCACTGCTCACTTGGCAGGGCCGGGCTGGCCGTGCGCAGGGGTTCTGTGCGGTGATTCATCGCTGCTCCCTGCGTCTCAGCCCCGCTGCGGGTCAGGGGCCGGACTGGAGCCCACGCAGTGGGTCCCTACAAATAGAAATGATGAGGAGTGTTATCCTTAGCATGAGGGGCTGTATTCTCTGAGAAAGGTTCATAAGTTCCTCCCAAAGCTGTCTCCTAGCCCGCCTCTTCACACTTTTAGGGAGAGATGTGCCATTACCATTCTTGGCTAACGCTTCTTGGCTCCATAGGCATTTATTTGTAGGGATCAGCGCGAGGGATTGTGTGTATGCCTGAGGATTTTGTTGTTGTTACATGAACCAAACAATCAGCAGCTGGCAGCCGCTCTGCTGGCTGGCAGGCGGCGTTTCCTGGCTCTCTGCAGGGCCAGGGTTGCTGGTGACCAGCAGCGATGTCCGTGTGCGCCACAGGGTGACCCTGGTGCTGTGGGGCGCGGCGATCTGCCTCTGAAAAATGGTTTTCATAGCACCATGGAATGGTTTGGTCTGGAAGGGACCTTAAAGATCATGCAGTTCCAATCCCCTGCCATGGGCAGAGACACCTCCCATGGGATCAGGGGGCTCAAACCCCATCCAACCTGGCCTTGAACACCTCCAGGGATGGGGCAGCCACGGCTTCTCAGGGCAACCCGGGCCAGGGACTCCCAGTCCTCATCATTTTCCTCTGGGCCACCCTGGCAGCACTGGTCAGGTCTCTGGCTGGAGCAGGTAGACCAGGAAAGGTGCTGAAGGATGGATTTGGTATCCTCTAGGGAAAGGAGATCTCGAGGGAGCTGGTCTTGTGGCAACACCACTGTTCTCTGAGCCTGGAGTTCCAGAAAAGAGACAATAAATAAGCAAATATCAACAGCAAACAAACCCGCTGCGCTTTTGGTTCGTGCAGATTGAAAATTCCATCCCCTTGAGAAAAATGTGATTACTGAGTTTTCTGACAGCTGTGGCTTGGAGTCACGAAGACTTTCCCAAGCCGGTGGGCGGGCGCCGGGGGATGCGCCGTGGGGATGCGTGCAGGGACCAAGCAGTCTGTCCTGCCTGGGGCACCCTCACCATCACCTGCTGGGGCATCGTGCACCCTCGGGGACTCAGCAGGGTGCCAAGTTACTGGGACTTGTTGCATCTTGTGACATTCGTTTTGGGTGAAGAATAGAGACAGGGAGTGCAGACGTGGCAGCAGTGTGGAATTCAGGGAACTGTGCCCAAAATGTTGGCTTGCTGAATGCGTGTCTTCCTTCGACACTGCCCTGCAGGGAGGTGGCAGAGCAGTGCGGAGCAGGCAGGTAGGCAGCCAGTTCTGTGCGAAGAGGTGGTCATAGAATCATGGAATGGTTTGGGTTGGAAGGAACCTCAAAGCCCATCCAGTCCCACCCCTGCCATGGGCAGGGACATCTCCCACTGGATCAGCGGCTCCAAGCCCCTTCCAGCCTGGCCTTGAGCCCCTCCAGGGATGGGGCAGCCACCCCTGCTCTGGGCAACCTGGGCCAGGGCCTCCCCACCCTCAGCATGAAGAATTTCTTCCTAATGTCTAATCTAAATCCTCCCCCTTCCAATTTAAAGCCATTCCCCCTCATCTTATCCTTGCACTCCCTGTTCCAGAGTCCCTCCCCAGCTTTCCTGTAGCCCCTTCAGGTACTGGAAGCTGCTCTATGGTCTCCCCGGACCCTTCTCCTCTCCAGCTGAACAACCCCAATTCTCTCAGCCTGTCCTGACAGAGGTGCTCCAGCCCTTGGATCGTGATGCCAAAGAACAGCTTGTTTATTCTTTTTAACAGATATTTAACACAGTGCCAGAGACTCCGCCATTGAACTCGCAGCTGCTGTTATCTCGCAAGAAGAGCACGGACTCGAAGCCACCCTCCTGCAGCGAGAGACCGCTAATGCTCTTCCACACGCCGCAGCCCAATGAGAAGCGTAAGTGTGCTGAGCTGCAGCTCAAGCTTTCCCACTTGGCAAGGTTTTTGCCCTAACCATGACTAACGGATTGTAATTCCCATGCCACAAAATGCGATTTTACTGGTATCCATGGATGAGATGTTTCCCGTAACAGGATCGGACTTAGGTTTCCTCTGCTGTTACGTTGATGGGGAGTGTGAAGATTGCCTGGCATCCAAGCCCTTAACCAGGGCCTTGAAATGAGGCTGCGTTAGCGCAGTATAAAGTGTTGCTGCCCCTTCCCCACCTGACGGGCCCCGCGCGTTCCGGTTCTCATGTTCCCCAACCCCTGTCCTCACCAGCATCAGCTGCTGAGATGTGCCCCAGCACGTGGGGAGCAACACATGGCACTCTTAGGTGATTCTTTTTGGATATCCACGGCACTTTGCCTTTTACAGACACAAAACCTCGACCAGGAGGTTCTGCATTTTCTTGGGGATTAGGTACTACAGCAGTTTACAAATGTTGAGGATCATCTTTCTGTTTCTGTCACTAATTGATGCTCCAGATATTTCAGTGGAAGAGTCAGTGCCCCATCCCTGCTCATGGAGCAGCAGCAATGTGTCTACTCAGGCTGTTGCTTTGCGTTCCAGTGTAAACCCAATTCCTAGCTCTCCCGTTCCTCCTGGCCATGGACTCCCAGCCTCTGCCTTGGGTTGCTCCTGGAACTGCCCAGCTGCCCAGGGAACTGTCCCAGTTACCAAAAGCAGGAGAGTGATCTGGTGAACAGAACAAGTGCTCACTCAGATCATTCTGCTGGGGCAGGAAGGGGAATGCGGCGGGGTGAGGAGCAGGGGAAAGCTGGAGTCACCCCATCTTCCCAGGACTTAAAACTGCAGGGTGGGCGGAGTGGCTGCTGTGCACTTTGCTGACTCTTGAATCTTGGGCCTCTCTGCCTCTGATTGAGTTACGGTTAATTATCAGGCACTCATTTCGGAAGATGTCATAATGATACGTGTGGGTTTAAGGAAGCGGTGGCAGTATGAAAGCGTGCTCTGGAAATAGTGTATCAGCCGCCTTTCAGTGGAGCCTCAAATATCAAAAGCTGCTTTTGAAATTTCAGCCTAAGTAATTTATTTGCTGCTAACGAAGCAGTTGCTTGTTAGACTCTAGAGCTGTCCGGCTGCTGGAGCCTCCATGTACCACCCTCCCCTCGCCTAGAGGAGGTATTGAGTTCATTTCTTCATTTCTGCATTTATTTATTCCCACGCAAAGCCATGTTTTCTCAATTTTCCTCCTGACAGTCTGTAATCGATTGCGTCTATGGGAAGCCACTACTATTTTATTCAGTGTTTGCCATCCCTGCTACGTGTGTCAGCTGAGGAATAATGTGAGGTTTCCTTTACTACTGGTCCGGAGAAGGGCCAAGGCTCTATGCCAGGCTGAAGCAGGAGGATTGGACAGTAGCTCAAGCCGAGCCGAGTGCCACGTCTGCATCGTGGCCTGAGCTGCGACACAGCAGCAGCTCTGCTGGGACACAGAAAGAGCTGGCACCTCCGGCAGCCTCCCCGCCGCAGAGCGCTGGCTGCGCCCAGGTTCAGTGAAAGCTCCAGGTCTGGTGGAAGCACCTCTTGCCTTTGTGGGTGGCTCTCTCGGGGGGTGAGAGAGCCCTGGAGTACGTGATCAGTGTGGTGCTTGTGCCTCAAAATATGTATTGGAAGAGGGAAAGAGCTCAGAGGAGCCCCAGGCACAATGGGAGCACCGGAGGCAAGCTGCAGGAGTCATTCATCTATGAAACAAAGACATAACAAGTCTAGTAGCTGGAAATCAAAGTTAGACATGTTCAAAATGGAAAGAGTGCACATTTTTTAAGACTGAGAGTAGTTTAACCATAACAAGAAACTAAGTGGGACAGTGAATTTTCCATTACTTGAAATCTGTTCATCGAAGTCAAATAACCTTCTAAAATTTTCACTAAAATCCATCATACAAAGCTGTGTGTGAGTCAAAAATCACAATGTTCAGCAGACAGCATCATGCAAGAGAGCGGATTAGATGATTGTAGTGGTTATTTTGTTGTTAAATATTCACATTTTTGTCTACAGCTGACCCAGGAAAAGAGTGGATATTGTGAATGAATGTCGTTAACAGTGAACACACCATTTTGTTCCAGTTATTCATCATAAGCAGTATAACTGCTCGGGCAGTGCCCTGGATCAGGTTATCAGCCAGAAGCCGCTGCTCTGCGCTCTGGCGAGGTGCGGTGTTGGCTGGAGGAGAGCCCAGAGAAGCCGGAGGCTTCAGCGAGGCTCCTGTGGCTCTGCTCTACTTATTTTTCTTTAAGATTCACAAGAGTTTGGGTAGGTGGTGAAAACTCAACCTCGCTCCAGCGTGTTGCTTTGCCTTGAGCTGGAGGAGCGGGAGCTGAGGCTGGCTGAGAGTTCAGCAATGGGAGCGTTTCTTGTTGAGGGAAGGGAGGATTGCACAAGATGTATGAGCCCAGCTGTCCCTTAGGCCTTTCTTTCCAGCAAGGTGGTTTTGAGGGTCTTGGGGAGAAGTGGCTGGTTTGGTTTATTAACGGTAGCGCTCTCAGGGGTGGGGATTAGCCGTGGTGCCAGCAGAGAGGATGCAGCCGGGGTCGGTGTCAGGGGCTGGGGCTGTGCTGCAAGGTGCTGATGCTCTGCAGCCAGCCTGTGTCCAGCTGTGACCCCCTCACACCCGGCTCTGTAGGCACTTTGCAAAGCAGCTCCTCTGCCTGATGGAGAGGAATCACTCCTCAGCCCATGGGCAGTCCTGCTCTTGTAGCTGTGACACCAAATTAAATCTCATAGCAAAGAATCCTTCACATAAGCTTTTAAAAACATGAAGCAAAGTACAGTACCAGCTTTTTAAAAATGAGGAAGTAAAATGAAGCGAGAGTTTCAGATTCTGCCATTTGTCTCCATTCCTCTGTAGATGAAACACTTCCAGTTGCTTGGCTGATAGGGACTTTAATTCAATATTGGCTGCTAGCTGGCTCTGAGATTAGGCAGACAATTGACACTGATTTGTTAGGCTTACGGAGCTTATTTTCAGACTTCAGCCTTAGGCAGAAAATATTTGGAAATAATAAGACATGGTCACACTCCAGCAGCTCAGGTCCATGCTCCTCACAGTTCTGGTACGACCGTTCTGCCCGGTGGGGCTCAGCGTGGGCGGCCCCTGGGCTTGGCCACCTTTGGGGGCTACAGATGTGTCTCTTGTGGCTCAGTGCAAAACCTGTTCTGGCAAATGCAGAAATAGAGATGTGATTTAGGTTGGTCTTTGGGGGTTTTCAGGTCTGCAGGCAGACTAATTTCTCTCTTATTTCATCTGCAGCCTCCCGCGTCTGCCTGTCAATACTGGTGGAGGCAGCACTCCGCTTTCCGTAGGATCACAGAGTCATGGAATGGTTTGGGTTGGAAGGGACCTCAAAGCCCATCCAGTCCCACCCTCTGCCACAGGCAGGGACACCTCCCACTGGATCAGGGGCTCCAAGCCTCATCCAACCTGGCCTTGAACACCTCCAGGGATGGGGCAGCCACCCCTGCTCTGGGCAACCTGGGCCAGGGCCTCCCCACTCTCAGAAGAGAACATTTCTTCCTAAGATCTCATCTCAATCTCCCCTCTTTCAACTGAAAACCATTCCCCCTTGTCCTATCTACAGGGATAATCTTTTTCATCCCAAAGTTCTCATGCTTTTGGAGTCTCGGGTGGGCTTTCGTGAGCTCATAGCTTCTTATCTGTAGGAGCTGCCTTGGCTCCAGCTGGGTTTGTGTGCTCTCCTCAGCCCGTCCTACTGCGCGACTCCTCGGGCCTCCAGCTGAATTGTGGCTCCAGCACCAAATTCAGCACCTGCTGCTGGGATTGGGCAAAAAGCATAGTCCATTAAATACCTTTAAATTGGGCACCCCAGGGACATCACTGTTGTTTATGAGCTTTTCTGACTGGGTTGAGGGAAAGTATATCTTGGACTTTGAGCCACCATATGGCTCAAAGCTGATGAGATGGTTTGTATTTTCCTTTTGGTGTGTCAGACAGTGGCAAGGTGGAAACCGTGGCTGGGCCAACAATGCAAATCCAACTAGGCACATCGCAGGGATGAAGTTGGGGACAGAGAGGCTTATGCGGTGCTTGTTCACTTGGAGGCTTATTTGAGATCAGGATTAATTAACGGCAGCTTCAGGAACTTTGACATGTATCAACACAATGAACACACCCTTAGCTTATCTCTGGAAGACAAGCTCAGCCTGGGGTGAGCCAGGTTTTAGCCCTGTCCAGGTACCAGGAAAATGCCCAGACCCCCCAGCAAAGGAGCGTGGCGAGGAGCATTAGACCCTGCTCTTCCCCTTGCATCCACAAACCTTTTCCTGATGTAGACTTTTCTCTTTGAAGTGGTGATGAAGAATTGCTGCAGCGCTGTGCTCCCCTGTGCCCAAGACAACACGACTGCTAGGCTGTTTTACAGAAGTGCAGGCAGATTCTTTCTGCTATGTGATCAGATTAAGTTTTCATATATCCCAGGAGTTCCTCTGGTGCTTTTTTATCTTTCTTCAACTGTGTATAGGATACGAGTGTGTATGACATGTCCTCCTTCTAACTCAAGCAGAGGTGTAAAGGGATTTGGACTGCACTACTGCTGTGTGCTTTTTGGTAGGAATTTGATCAGTGTGCACTGGAAAAATAAGTTTTGAAAGATTTATCATGGGAGTAGGATTCATTACGTTTTCCAGCAGGTGCCCATCTTTCAGGAAAGCAGCATCCCAGAAGTAGCAGTTCTCAGCAACAGGGAGTGATGATACCATCAGTGATGATAATTGTTTCTCACAATTACAATTACTTCTTATACGGAAAAGGCATCTCACAAAAATGAATTAAAGTGATTTTAGGTAATTTGGCATCGAGCTGAGGAGGGAGCCCATGCTGCCGATGATGGTTTGAGCTGCGTAATATTTTCACTCCTCACTGCTGAAGTTACATAAATAAGGGGAAATTCTCACAGCAGAGTAAGATCAAGGGAAAGAAGGAGCTCCAAGGAACCTCCAGACAATCTGCAGAGCAGTGCCAGCGTATCATAGAACTACAGAATGGTTTGGGTTGGGTTAAAAGGAACCTCAAAGCCCATAGAGTGCTGCCCCATGCCATGGACAGGGACACCTCCCACAGGACGAGGCTGGAGTGCAACCAGCACGTATGGAGCAGGCATGAGGCATTAATTTGGGTGAGGTATAAAGCCCAGTTTCTCACCCGCAGCTGCTCTGCATTTCAGAAGAGCTGGGCTGAAACGGGGCAGAGACTGCATCCTCTTTCTCCTTACAGACCTGGCCAGGAAAGGGTGAGAGCAGTTCAGATCAAGTCCTAGGCTGAAGCATATTTTGCTGGGATAAACTTTAATGAGGTGATCTGTCCTTTTCTTCTTCTCAAATGCGATCCTGCTCTCACACAGATGGGTGTCTCTTGGCAGCTGATTTCAGTCACAGAGAAATCCACAGCTCTATGGAGTTTGCATTTAAATTCTTTCTGGGTTGTGTGGCACTTTGGATGTCTCTGGGAGTACAAAATATTAATGCCCTGAGAAAAAAAGGAATATTTTCATACTAAAATTGTGTTAATTTTAAGAATAGCTGAGAACCTGGTATTTCTTGTGGTATAACATATAATATCTCTGTAAACTAACTGGGGTCTGGTGAGACACTGCCCTGCATCCGGGCAGGGGTTATCAGGAGCGTTCGATGCCTTTGCAGCAGCGTGCTCTTTACTTTTGTGTGCCACAGCAGCTGTGTGTGATAGCTGATGCTTCTTGGGTTTTGATGTTTTTTAGAGGAGAACAGGAACAGTATCATCAACTCCAGCCTGGAATCTGTCATCTCTTCAAACGCAAACAGCTTCCTCAACTCCAGCAGCGCTCCCCAGCCCAGCCTGAACTCAAGTGATCTTGAACTAGAAGTAATTAAACCCAACAGGCCAAATTCACTGTAAGTACAGTGGTAATTAGTGTTTTATGGGCTCTCTGTCCTTAATCTTTAATCAGGGCTGTTTCTTGCTCTGAATCCCAGCAGTTTGCTGAAGAATACAATTTAACATTTTAATTTTTAATGGGTGCCGAGCATGTGCCCTGCATTTTTAAGTTGCTTTAAGCGGTGGAATTAGTTACTATGGTTTGTATCTGCCAGTGCGTTTCAGCTCTGATGGTTTTGCACGCGTGGAATATTTTCTGAGCAGAGCTCCACGTTGCTGCTTGAACGGCTCGGCCCATCTGGTGGTAACTCCAGCAAGCACAAAGGACTTTTCTTCTGGGTTAAATTCTCTGACTGTTGTCAGTACAGTTGATCTCTGGCCAAATCTGTGCCATTGCTTCTGCTATTGCTTCCTTCATCTGGAAAGTTCAAGGGAAAAAATAGCGACCTTAGCAATGACTCCCTGGGGATGGCCAAGTTATTTATGAAGTCCCCTGAACTCGACACAGCTGAGCCCTCGCGCCGATGGTCGGCTCTGCTGGGGAATTTCCTTCCTGCTGTGGCTCTGCCAGGCCTGATAGCATTTTCCCACAGAACCTCCCCTCCTTGTACATGTGAAGATCTGCTCAGATCTTCAAGAGCCATCACAGTCCTTGCAAGCCAAAGCCAGTTTCCCCTGCAGCGCTCCTCGGCACGCCCCTGCCCGTCCCTGCACATCGGCCGGGAGGAATGCTGCTCCCATGGCCCTGCCAAGAGCAGCGACCTTCTCGATTAAGGGAGACCTTCCTTCCACTCCTCCAGTCCTCCCGCAGCCTCCAAACACTTCCAATTCCCACTCAGCCATAGAAACCCCCAGTCCCTTGAGAGTAGACGGTAGCATTTTTACTTTAGCTGCTCTCCTCTGGTTATCAGCAGAAGGATTGTCGATACTCAAAATGAAAAAGTGGCAGGGAGGGTAGAGATGGTGAAACTTGTTGCTGTTGGCTCGGTTGACAGCAGGGTTTGGGAGCTCTGGGGACGTGCCTGCAGCTGTTTGGATGGGCAGAAAGGTAAGTACGGTGCGACTGCATCAGCTTGTGTGTGAACACAGGACAGGCTCTGGCTTCCATCCATCCGCTCTGCCTCACTCCTCACCATCGCTGCCGCTAAACCCATGAGCTGTGTGAGTACCAGACAGCCCGACCTCTCCTTGGCCTCACCTGGTGTTGGCTTTGGGAGTAGGGTGTGTGAAGCTCTGCTCCCTGCCTTGCCGGCTCTCTGTGGATTTACCTGCTGTGAGAGAGACACCTGCAAGGAGAGTTTTGGTGGCAGAATAGAGCATCCAAAAGGTAGGATGCCTCTAAATTAAGGTCACGCGTAAGTATGTTATGTGCTGAGTACAGGTGCGTTGGTACCTCATGCCAGTCCTGTTGGCTGAAGCTCTGGAAGTCAGTCACATACGATTCCCCCAACTGGATGTTTTTAGTTTATTTATCCTTCGAGGGGAAAAAAAGTCATGAGATTTGTGATATAGCAAGGTTTGTGAGACTGAGTCTTGCTGTGATCTTATAGGGTTTGTTTGCCAAATTTGCAGTTTTTCAGATTGCAAGAATTGCCTCTTCCTAATAATTTCTTTGTTAAAGGAAATTGCTAAGAAATTCAGCAGAATAAACCACTTAAAGCTCTGTGGGGCTCGTGATGGAGACATCTCGCTGTTACTGATGGAGTAAGCAAGCACCAGCAGTGAAACCATTTACTTGCCAACAGTTAGAAGGCTGTTACAGTTCTGCACAGCGAGGCAGGGGTTAGCAGGGTCACACCAGCAGCTCCTGTGACTCTGGCGGTGTTTGTGGCATTTGGTGCTTTTCCTCAAATCCAGTGATTTTGTGATACTTTTTACACACGCAGGAGTTCATGAATTCTCAATCAATGTTGAGCTAAAGGTTGAAAAATGTGTCTTAAGGTGAATAATACCACAGAGCAAGCATTTTCCACTCCGGAACCCCAGGTATTTAAGTCAAATGTCTTTAATCCAAACTATCAGTGAGAGATAAAGCATCTGACTTGATTTTATTCTTTTTAACCAGTCTGTATATGTGTCATCTCAGTCCCTCTGTGCCCGCTTGCCCACAAGCACAAGGCCGTGCCTGTGGTTTTGGCAGGTCCGTGGTGTTTTGCCCTTGGTGGTCAGTGCTCTGCGAGGGTGTCGGTTTGCAGGGGTGAGGATGAAGAGGGCAAGGAAAGCTGCCAGCAGCAGCTCTGTCTCCAGCCCAGCCCCGTGACTGTTTGCAGGCTGCACTCGGGGTCGGGGCAGGGTCTCTGGTGTGCGTATCCCAGCAGCTTTGTCATTGCTCCTCTGTGGGACTGAGTGGGACTGCTCAACTAATATCTGAATAAAGCTGCTTCTGTCTTTGTAACCAGCTGAGTAATTTGGGCTTTGCAGGAAGCCTCGGGCAGCTACGCACACTGCTATCAGTCCGTACTGTCTGTTATTGCCGTGCAAGGGGCTCTGGTGCTCCCCTGTAATTACAGACCCACAATTAGGGTGCACAGCAGTGGGGGAGGTCTCGGGGTGCCTTGCCCAGCACTCCTTCCAAACCCTGACAAATTCTCCACCAGTCTGAGACCCATTTCTGAGCTCGGCCTCAAGAGTTTGGGGGTTTTCTTGGATTCTTCACCAATTTCTGTAGTTTTTCAGTCAGGGCCCATTCCGGAGGGGCGGCTCTCCCGGCAGCCTGCCCACAGCTGGGAACCTGCCTTGCCAAAATCCAATCCCTGCAGCTGAGGAGCTGCAGAATTCCAGGTGTGCGGAGGCCAGGAAGCCCCGCTTTCCTCCTTTAAAGAAAAAGCGGTTTCTTTCTGAACAAGAAACCCTTTAAGAGAACAAGTACAAAAGAAACCTGGATGTGGTGTTTCCTTCCCTTCAAGAAAGGGACCTCTGCTTCCCCAGTGAGACAACAGCAAAGTTTAGTGAACTAAGAACTGCTCCAGGCCAGAATTTCGCCTAGTCCTTATTTTCTGCTGTCTAAATGCACCGTTGGAAAAGCGGGCTGATGGAGATTTCCGCGCAGGGGAAATGCCTTTGTTAATTAGGGCCTTTTCCTGCCTTATTCTGCGGTTTGGTGCTTGAGGTGTTTATTCATCTCTTGTCCTCCTCCAGCATGGGCAGGGTGACCTCGGTGTCCTGTCCAGCCTCCCCCTCCCACCAGGCCCCAGCCTCCGCTCCCCTGAGATGGATGCCCACCCAGGGAGGGCAGAGAACAAAGCGGGCACACCAGGAGCCTTTTAGTATTAATGTCCCTTTGAATTCTTTGCTTACATTGTCTGGTGGCATCAGTGGGTCACCCGTCAGTGGCTTTGTGTCACTTCTCACGTGTGCTATGGAAGCGGGCAGAGCGTGGCAGCTGTGAAGGGGAAAACACATTTTTTTCTGCTGGTAACCAGGTACCAGACTCTGGTCTGTGCTCAGGAGAATCAGACAATCATAGAATCCCTGGGTTTGACAAGACCTTTGAGATCATAGAGCCCAACCATACCTGCCCACTACTAAGTCACATCTCTAAGCACTTTATCTGCCTGTCTTTTAAACACCTCCAGGGATGGGGACTCCAACACCTCCCTGGGCAGCCTCTGCTGGTGCCCGAGAACCCTTTCTGTGAGGAAGTTTTTCCTAATATCCAATCTGAACCTGCTCTGGCGCACCTTCAGGCCATTCCCTCTCATCCTATCGCCTATCACTTGGGTGAAAAGACCAACACCCACCTCTCCTTCCAGGTAATTGTAGACAGTGTGAGAAGTGGTGATATTGTACAGTGTCCTCCTTGGGGATGCTCTCCAGCCCAGCCAGTGGCAGGGACAGTACCCAAGACCACCACACTTCACTAGTTGTCCCCTCCTCACATGCTGCACCCGGATTCCATGCTTCCACCTCCGTCCTTTAAGCCATGGACACAAGCGGGTTGGTCCCACATGTGACGTTTGGTTTTGGGCACAGTGGCTGCTGCCAGCATGGGATCTGTGGCACAGCTCCTCTCCCACTGCAAAAGCACTTTGGGATGCTGCAGGGAAAGGGCTTGGGACATTTTGATGTTCTTGCTTCTTATTCAGCTGAAAACTAATGTTCTTGTGGAAATAACTCTCATTGATCTCAGTGGGAGACTTGCTGGAGTACAAGCATTATGGGCTGGCTGCAAGTCTGGGGGATTTCTTGTTTACATTTTACTGCAGTGAGCACCGATAAATTCAAAGGTTGCTTTTAAATGTCTAATGCTAAAAACCGCGAGCACTGTCTGTGAAATGAGAGATGTTTGTTTGAGCTTTTGTGTACCAAAGCCTCTTGACTCCCTTCTGAATGCCCTTGTATCCACCAGGTCTGCTCCACGGGGAGCTGAGCCAGTTCCTAAATCGCCCCTGACTGTGTGCTGTGTCCCCAGCCTCTGGGCAGCGACCGCGCCAGGGCTGAGGTCTCCTCGCCTTGGTGCTATTCCCTGTCTTTCTCCCAAGGGGAATGTGCCTGTTCCCAGCCTTGCCTTCCCTCCAGCGTGGTCCTCCTTCACCAACCGGGAGCAAAATTGTTTTACTGTAGGGTGAAGGCTCTTCCTTCCCAGCCACCAATCCGGGTTTTACTATGGGAATGCATTTATTTATTAGGGCTGGTTTTATTTTTATGGAAAAACTGCTCTGGGCTGGAGTTGTACTCGGTGAGTCAGCAGCACTGCTGTCCCCTGCCAGGAGCTGTCACCGCGTGGCAGGGTGTGGGGGGACCAGAGCTGGCTGCCCAGGCCACCGACGCCCCAGGAAGGGGGATTTGTTTGTAAAGAAGCCTTGGGTTTCTTTAGACCTGCAGAAAACACTTCCTTAGAAAACAGGGCAAAACAAGAACCTGAAGTGCTGGCTTTCTAACACTTCAGCTGAAGTTTTCAAACTAAATTGTGCGATCACAAAAGCCAGAAGGTTTAGGATTGCAGGCTTGCTCGGGTGGCTCGGCACTGTGATGTGGGGTGCATCGCTGTGCAAAACCGGCACCTGGTGGGGGTCTGCTTTGTGCTCCTTGTTCTCTATTGTATTGATTTATTGGTCTCATCTGTCTCCCCTGTGTTATTCAGAGACCTGACTGCGTGGGCGGCCGCTCCGAGCGCTTCAGTCTGGCTGAGCCGAAGGCAGAGGTGGGTGCTGCAAACACCAGCACATGTCCTCTTACACAGCCTTGCATGTCACCTCCTGGGGCTTAATAAGTGTAATGCTTTAGTCTTAAACCAGCTGTTGGGTATTACATGGGTTCTTCTGGCTGATGTACTGCCTGCACCTCGCTGCAGGCTGTCACAGTTGTTTGCAGAGCTAAGCAGCTAATGGGTTACAGTTTGGAAAACAAACAGCAGCCAGAACTTACTGGGGGAGGCAGATGGAGTCATGAGGGTTTCAGTTTCTCCTCTCTCCTCGCATGGTTATTTCTAGTCGCGTGGGACTGTTTAGGAGGCAGGGTGGGGCCAGGTGATGCTCAGTCAGTAACTAGATGGGCTGCATTTTTATACCGCGACTCTACAAAATTGCCAGCCTGCGCCCTTACAAGTAGGAATGTGGAAACGATCCCTGGGGGGGCTCCTGCTTCTTCTTTTTGAAGGGGAGGTGAGCGTCAGAAGGGCTGGGCTGGGTAGCAGAGCGCTCAAAATTGCCTGCTATCCCGAGGGACGCTTGCCCGGGTTCTGCAGGTCCTGCTTTTCACTGACAGCCGTGCACCCCTCCGTCAGCTGGCCTCAGGCAAGCACTGGGACAACCTGGATGGGCAAGTGCCTGGGGAACCTGCCCCATCCGCACCATCCTGCTGCTGTTCCCAAGGAGAGCGGTGCCAGTTGGTTGTTGTGGGGAGGAGAGACTGGCTGCTCTTTCATGCCCAGCAAATAGGACTGGAACAACTGGAAACTTATTTTTTTAAGGTCCTTGGCTATGTCTTTGCAGTAATGTTTCCCCGTGGTGGCTCTGAGCACTTATTTTATCCCTCCCCTAGCTCTTCTTAATTGTATGTCTCCACCAAAGGACGGCGCCACTGCCTCTGCTGAAGTGAAGCGCAGCCCAGCAGGACTTCAGGGATGTTTCTGAACAGTTGCTTCTTTCTTACGGGTTTCTAGTGCTCTCTCAGAAACTTGTTGATCTCTGAAGTCATAAGACTGTCTGTCTGTGTTGGAGGATTATTTACCAGCATTCTCAGAGGCAAAACCATCCCATTTCTGGGCTGCCTTTGTGGCAGAGTGCCCCGGGAAGACCTGGTTGTTTCTGGCTCTTTTGCGTGGACCTTTCTCTCCCAGCTGTAGGCAGGGATTCATGTAAACTGTTAGCATCGCAAGTCCCACAGTACGTGATGCGTCGCCATCTGCCACTTCCGTGTGTTGGGTTGAAGAGGCTCTGCCTGTTACCATGCTGGTGGGTAAAAAAGACCTTTGAGATCATCGAATCCAACTATAAACCCAACGCTGACAACCCCACCACTAAACTCTGTCCCTAAGCACCACATCTATATGGCTTTTAATGTAGATGTGGGGACTCCACCACTGTCCTGGGCAGCTGATCCCAGTGCCTGACAACCTTTTCTATGAAGGAATTTTTCCTAATATTTGGTCTAAACCTCCCCTCGTGCAACTTGAGGCCATTTCCTCTCATCCTATTGCTGTGATTTGGTTTAATGACTTGGGTTCAATGCCCTGAGGAAGCACCATGGGTGCAAAGTGTGTGTGTGCTTGGAGGTCGAGCAGGCGGCTGGAGCTGAGGAGGCAGCGCCGGGATCTGGGGTCTGCAGAGCTGGGGTGAGCCTGGGGCCAGCAGGGTGGGAGTGGGGCGAGCTGCAGGAGGAGGCTGTATGAATGCAGAACAGGCACAGAAATATGCCTTTTTCCATGGGGTGGGACTCCAGTGTTGGCTGTGTGAGTGGTTGTCTCTAAAAATAGCAGGAACTGAGCTATCGAATAGCCCGGACCTGAGGCTCTGGCAGGCTCAGCACTGCCCAGGCTGACCCGGCATGACCCTGCTGGGTCTGTTTGCTTCTCTAAAGCCCCGAGAAGCCCCTGACTTTGGAAGGGATCCCCCAAGGTTGGAAGTAATCACGCACAAGGAAATGCCAGAACTAAAGCTTACGGCTTAGTAAGCTGCAGCTCTCATTCCCCTGCCCTCCTGCGTGTGTGCGCTCTCCATTAATGCTGCTTGCTTTCCCTCCCATCAGACAGCCAAAGGATGAAGCTTCACCAGGGTTGTTTCAGTGTTTGGAGTGAATGTTTTGTCTTTTTAACATAGGATGGGTTCCCGTGCCGGTCCGTGTCTGTTTTGTGCTGGTGTGATGATTACAGAGCAGCTCCCTTCACAAAATCAACACCTTTACTGATTGCCACTGGAGTTGGCTTTGTAGGTGCAAAGCAAGTGAAAAATAAGGAATTCAATTAGGAAAACAGCATTTAATGAAGGAAATGTCATCTGTTGCTCCCCCAAAATGCAATATTGTTAGGCATTTTTGCCTGAATTGTAAAGGAGATGCAACCGGCCTCGGGACACTGCCTTTGTTTAATGGTACCTCACCCTCTCAACACCTTTGTGGATCTGCCTGTGATCCCAGCAGAGATCTCCAAAGCCTTCCCCAGGCGATTGGGAAGCGGGGTGGATGAGTGCCATCGTGGGCATCGATGGCAGGGGTCGGCTAAGCACCCCACTTGGCCACCCAGCCCCAACACGTGCTGTTTGCTGCCCTTCCTTCACCCAGGGACTCTGCCTTTAGGGAGACAGTGGCTTTGAGAAACTTGGATTTAGCCATCATGTGTCTATTTGCATTTCACTTTATTGTCTCATTGACCAAGTATGGCTGTTTCTTGCCCTCCATGGGAAAGGAAAGAAATGAGGAGCAGAGCTAAGGTCTATGAAAAAAATAGCCCAGTTAATCTAAGAAGGAGTGGTTATTGCCATGTGCTTTTGATTTACAGGACCAGAATAATTCTTCATTAGGCATCTCAGTTAAAACTTGAACAACTGTTCTCCTTCCCTGCCCCAAAATGAGAGAAAGGTCAAGTATTGATATCTTTGCAAAACAGCTCTGCCAGTGGCTCCATGCTGGGCTGAGTAGTCAGGAGGTATTCAAAAAACATGTAGATGTGGCTCTTCAGGGCATGGTTTAGTGGGCACAGTGGCATTGTGTTGATGGTTGGACTTGATGATCTTAAAGGGCTTTTCCAGCCTTAGCAATTCTATACTCTGAAGCTCCTCACCATCCCAAATCTGTATCTAACGGCCGACAGATCTGTGTAGCATCACCGATGTATCAAACAGGAGAGGAGGCTGGTTTTTGCAGTAAATAATCTCTTAAAATTCAGCAGTTATGAGCTGTGACACACGTAAGCAAAAGCAGGCAAGGAGGAGTAACTAGACCTTTAAAGGCTGCTGGTTCCTTGCAGAATTTAAGTCACTTTTTCCACTCTGAAAAATAACGACGTAAACATGACACAGCCTCATTCAGCAGCTCTGCTCCCCGTACCCACGCAGAGCCCAGATCTATGCAGCACAAATAAATTGTTTAGTTTTGCTTTGCTTTTTTTTTTCCTTAAGCTTTTGTGGAGTTGTCAGTAGTAGGAGGGATGTGAGCATTACTGTACCCTGCTTCGTTAGTCTAATTACTGTAAGAACAAATCCTTCTTATTGCGGTGTCCCTACACTGTCAGCAGGAGATTCACAGGTGCAAAGGGCAGCAGAAGCTGCTGTTGGTGAGGGGTTCAGAGGAGGGTTTCTTGGTTTCTGGATGCCGTGTGAAGCTGGCAGCTGGAATAAACTTCTTTTATTTATAGAAGACCCCCCTAAATTGCACAGTGAGTTTGTCTGGGGAGTCTCTTTCAGGCTGTGAGAGCCCAAGAGGTCTTCACAGCCGTATTCAGCTGTTATTTCATTTGGCACAGGGAGCTGGGAGGCAGTGCCATTTTGTGCTCCGAGCAGAGACGGATGAAAGCGCGGCAGAGAGGTTGAGTGTTCGCGAGTGCTGTGAGGAGCGCTGCGCCCAGAGCGGGTACGACAGTCGCTCTGGCACCCCAGCTCTCGGCCAGTTTAACTCCTAGAGTGGAAGAAGCCTGTCCTCAAGAGTGGATCTGTTTTCCTGTAGAATCCAGTGCTTTAAAACATTGGGAAACTTGTGCAGTCCGGGCAAACAAGTGTTCTCATGGCAGCAGTTGCCCTATCAGTAATGATCTCCAAGCCTGTCACCTGCTGTCACTAAATACTGTCATTTCTACCTTTTTAGCTGAAGTTCTAGAAATGCTCAGCTGCTTTTTTTGACTCTTTGGTGTTTTTTTACAGTTGTTTGTTATCTGTGTGTCCAGTTGGGTCCATGGAGGCAGAGAAGCCCACGTGGTTTGTTGGAGGGGCTGCAGCCAGGAGCAGCAGAAGCAAACTTGTCTTTGCCCTCTGTCTTGCCCTGAGATTTTGCATCCTAAAAGTAAACCCCACCTCTGTCACACTGGATTCAGCAGTAAGAGCCAGGCTGGCAGCTGCTCAGAAGGGTTCAGTTTCAAGCTAGAAAAATGATTGCGGCTGAAGTTACCGATGCCATCAGTGGTGTTGGATGAGCTGGTGGTTGAGGTGGAACCAGCTCGTCTTGCAAGGGAGATGCTCGTTAGTCACTGCTGCATGTTTCACACCTTTAAAATGCAAATGGAGATGGTTAATAACAAACTGCTGCACACACAGGATAACATCTTGCTGGCTTAGCAGAAAGATTTGCCGTCTATGACAACTGGATGCTTCTGCTGGGTGTCAGAAGGAGCAAGGTGAGGTCATCCTGGGGAGATGGATAGGGGGTTTGGTGCCAGCAGAGCCAGCTGTGTCTGTCCCTTGCCGGCAAGCTGGACAGAAAAGGCAGGAGGGGGCAGGCAGCCTCTGCTGCTCTGCGTCTGCCCGGCCGTTCTCTATCCAGAGCAAGTTGTGGTGTGTCAGAAATGAGCCCTTAACCTGCATGACCTCTTCAGTTCCTCTCCCTTTTGCTCACTTGCCCTTGATTTGCAGAGTCTTTCGTGGTTCTATTTTCTTTTACTCATGTTGTTTATCTTAATAAAGAATAATAGCAATTAGAGGTGCAGGAGGTGCAGGAGCGGGTCCCACCCTCATCCTGCCTTCCCGTTAGACTCTTTGGGAATGTCTCTCTGAAATGGTATCTCTGGGACTTCTGTTTAAGAAATTTTCTCATAAATCAAGTATTCCTGTCCCCAAGAAACCTGGATTCTTACAGCTCTCCCACCACCACAATATTCAGCTCCACTTTTATGTTGGAAAAAGACCAAGAAAGGGTATGAGGGTTTTGTATTGATGTGTGTTGCTATAAAAATGTAATTTGTGTCAGGATGGGTCCTCTTCCATCTGGGTGGGAGAACTGGTGCCCAGGAAGGTATCCCAGGGGACAGGGATGGGGCTGCCAGCCTTCTTGGGAGGTTCTCATGTGGCATTGAACTCCTAATGCCATCGGAGCAGTGCTTGCTGTAGTAAAGACATTTCTTATTACTTTAGCTTTATTTTCAGTTTCTCACTGTTTGTACAAAATTGCAAAGAAAACCTTGTGGCCGGCACGGGCTGCCTGGGCTCTTACATGGTGTGGAAACTGCCTGGTGCTTTTGGGGTAGGTGAAGTGAGCCCGTGAGGAAATAGGAACTTGATTAATTGCAAGGCTTTGGGCAAAACAAAGCTGTTTCTTCTTCCTTCCAGTGCATTGTGGCCGGCTGGCCGGGAGCCATGGAGGCTCCAGCGAAAGCCAAGAGCTGGGAGAGGCGTTGTTGGGGCCAGTGGCTCGGGACTAGGGTTTCCCCAGGACGGTGAAGGGTCCTCTGCTGCCCTTCATTTGGGGGGTAAAGCCCCCAGTGCCCGGAGTGTGCTGGCACCAGTAGGTGACACAGAGTGAACCACTGCTGGTATCAGCTCGGGCTGGAGAGAAGTGTCCCCTGCCAGCCCTGCTCCGCGCAGCCAGGAGAAGCTCAACCCAGACCGCAAACACCAGGCTTTTGCCTAATCTGGGTTTTAATTGCGATGGCCTCGAGGGGCGGATCTTCTGACTGCCCGAGAAAATATGGCATTTTTTAGGGATTAGATAAAATCTTGCAATCATAGCCTCTCTGTAAAAGCCTTATCTAGATTTCTTTCTAAGACGAGCAGACCTGTTCCTCACTGCAGTTTTATGCTGGGACTAGAGGTTTACACTGGGCATTTGTGGTCCCAGAGGGGTGGGTGTCCTGGAGCTGGTGTGAGAGGTGCTCTGGGAGGTCCCCAGCCCTGGGTCCCCAGTGAAATTGCTGCTCCAAGCGTTGCCTTCCAAGCAACGGGAGGCAGTTATTTCATCTTTCCTTCCCTCGATCCCTCCTTGAGCGGTTGGTCGGAGTTTGCAACTTTTCCATCTCTCTGCAGAGCTGCAAGGTGCTGCCACATCATTTGTAGAGATGGGGCAGAGCCCTGGAACACCCTTATAACAGATCTGCGCGTCATCTTGTCTGAGGGGAGAGGGTTCTCAGCTGTGAAACTGCCTCAGCAGCAGAGAGTCAGCCTCCGGGGTGAAGTCACCCCAAATGTAAATATTAAAAGGTTGCAGGAGCAAGACTGGGGCCAGCACAGCAGAACTGAGGTGTCGGGAAGCAGTGCTAGGAAGAAAAACGAGTTCGCTGCAGAGGCTCACACGAGCATGGTTTGAAGGGTGTTTGGTGGCACCGGAGGGTGGCTGGGGCAGAGGGGAAAAGGCCCAGTTTCTGCAACAAAAAGGCAGATCCTCCAGCTGGCAAAGCGAGCTTCCGACTCCAGTTACCTGCTGGGGGAGCCGGGGCCCTTCTCTGCAACGGGGCCAGGCAGGAGGATTTGGGGAGACGTCTCTGCGGCTGGGTTGCTCTTTGTATTTTAGATGCAGGGTTGGTGTTGTGCGCCAGAGGAGCAGAGATTATTTCCAGTTTAGAACAGAAACCGCCTATCTCCCAGTTTTCCTATTTGAGAAAGGATCCTACAGTTCCCAGTCTGATGCTTGGCTTATTCCAGATGACATAATAACCAAAGCATCTGATGACTTTTTTGGTGCAGGCTGTTGTGAGGGTGTTGTATGTTTGGGTGTTTTTAAAGCGGTTTTAACTTGGGAGGACTGGGATGTGCCTGCAGTTTGAAAGCTCCGGGCACTTAAGTGATTCCAGGATCTGGCAAACATCCTTAAACCTGTTTCATGGGAAACACAAGTAGCGTACTCTGTAAACTCTGCAGATAAATACACCGGGGACTTGGTTGCTGATGCCAATGCGTTTAAAGTTTGCACAGATATACATGTATATGTATATATTTCATCATCCTTTCCTATGTTGTGTTTAAATAAGCCTGGATTTATCTCCTAAGCATCTGTATGCTTAGGATTTATTTCCAAAGCATCTGTATGCATTTTAAGATACGTGAAAAAGAACAATCCGTCTAGGCCATGAGAGCAGGGACCTTGTTTTGTGCAGGCAGAGGAAAATAACAAACTCCTATTAGAGGTGAGATGTTTACAGCTGCTTGGCCAAGAGGAAAGTCCATTGCTGAAGGGATGCCAGCTCCCCCAGTACCTCTGCTTGGCGGGCTTGTTGCTTTGGGCTTACAGGAGGGAAAGGTCGAAGATGGGTGGTTTATCTGTTTTTCTGCTGTGTGGGCTTTTCAAATGAGCCGGAATTTGGCAAAACAAATTTTCAAAGCTTTAGCTCTTTCACTTTTAAGTTGGCTCTTGGTCTAGAAACTTTCCACAAATTGAACTTGAAAATTAAGCCAAATATTCCTATAAAATAAGTCTCCAGTTCTGTGGCTAACCCCAGGTGAACTAGGAGTCGTATGTCAAAATGTTTTCTACAGGCTCATCCATTAAAACCAAAGTGATGTGTCAGGCTTCCCTTTCTCAGCGGGAATGAGTTCCGGGGCTGCTTTGGAGTTAGTGGGTTATACTCCGCTCTCTGCCACCTGTGGGTGCGTGGGTGCTCACGGACAGATGGACAGACAGACGGCCTCTTCTCTGTGTTCCAGGCAGTCGCGCAGCTCCAGCCTGACTCCCGCTGTCCACAGCTTCTCCCGGTGCTGCCTCCCAGGAGACTCCTCAGCGGCTCCTGCCTTTGAGCAGCACTGCTCTGTGTGATTTGCTCTGGGAACATCTGAGGGTGCTTCTCTCAAACCGAACTAAGTCAGATCTCCTTCCAAGAGATCTGAAAAAGCACCTTAGACCTCAGCGGCGTGTGTGCTTAAAGAGCTTTCTTGAAAGCCTGGGAAAGCAAATACTGACATTGCACTTTCATTGCTTTCTTAATTCATGTAATTAGTGTGGAGATAGCTGTGTAGAAGCATTTGCTTCAAAGACACTGCCTCGGACAAATATTGGCTAATAGAAATTTTACTTTCAGATAGAGCGGTGTTTGAAAATACATTAAGGCTGTTTAGGGGAGATGGGGGCAGGAATCAAGGACGCTTCAACAAAGCCTTCCCTGGGGCAGCCAGCAGAACAGTCTGTGTTTTTTAGGAGTTGATGTGCAGAGCTCAGGCTCATCTTCTTGCTGGCCAGTCCTTTCTTTTTCACTCTCTCCCTTCCTTCCTGCCGTTCCCCTTCTCCCCTTTGGTTTTGGCTGAGCTGCGGGTCCCCGTGTGCGCTTGGCTCCGTGCGACACTCGCCCCAGCCCGCTCGGCCCCTGCACCCAGGCTGTGTTCTGAGTGGCTCTGCTCACTCTGCATCCCAGTTTCTTTTGGGCAGAATCTCTCAAGCGTGAGCCCAGCCAAATTTTTTATTGAGATTGCTGAAAGCGAAATGACAGTAAATTAGGTCTTTCTGCCACCTATAAATGTCACTGCAGTCAAAATATTTTAAAGGAACGGCCGAACGCATTCTTTGGTCCCTCTTTCTGCAGGCAGATTTAATTCAAAATCGAGGATGTAGCCTAGACTCTCCCTTGTAAAAGTCCTTTGACGAATGTGGGAGTGTTTTCTGGAGGCAGCACTGGTTTCCAGCCGTACCACACAGGCACTGAAAATGCTGAAAAAGTACCAAAGCTCCCCAGTCACACAGCAGCTGCCAGGGCTGGGAATGAGCTGGAGGAGCGGCACGTGAGCGGGGTTCAGATGGGGACCACCTCAGGGTGGCTGTCCTGCCACCCCCTCCTCCCTTGCGATCCAATTTCCCAGCAAAAAGCTGACAGTTTCCCCCAGAGGGGCAGGAGGAAAACACGGCTGCTCGCTCACAAAGACATCCTGTCTCCCTCTGAAAGAAGATCCTTGTGCCTAATTAACTTCATAAATTAGCTGGAGCTGTAACGCCACCACTTTAACCTAAACTGGAGGTAACCCAATCTCCTTGGTCCTTTCTGCCACCGCAAGGGATCCTGCCTGCCGATTAATTTGCCCTCGTCCGCGTTCCGTCCAGCTGCATCTTGGCTGCGCACGAGCCGCTGTGCAGACACTGTTGACAGGGCTGTGCTAAGCTGGGAAATTATCAGTAGCATAAGAACCGCCGCCAATTATTTGCCTGCCCCCGCGCGCTGGCATCGCTCCCTGCTTCGCCCGGCTCAGCCCCGCGGCAGCCGGCACCTGGTTGTGGTTCCTACCAGCTCCGGTGAGGCCGGCAGGGTTTGAGGCCATCCGCAGGCTTCCTGCGGTGAAGGTGTCCTGGCTGGGTCTACTGGACAATGCGAAAGGAAATCACGGGAGAAAGGAACAGTATTTAATCTTTTGTTGTTGTCTTTATTGGCATTTGGAAGAAAACAAGCCACGTTCACTGCAGAGAAGAGGAAAATCCCTTCTGACTTCTGGCTAGGCTGAAGGGGTGGGAGTACAGGGAGAGGTGAGGGAGCTGTGGGCTTGGAGAGGGAGCTCCCTGCTTGGAATAAATGCCCATACTTTGCTCCTGGATACCCTGCTGGGGAACTCAGGAGCGGGGAAAATACATCCCCTCTTTAAGCTCGGTCTGCAGGCTGCCATGTGGCATCGTGGTGCTTGGGCAGCTGTCTGCCCTCCGCGTGCTCTTCAGTAGCATCGGCCCTCGGGTCGCAGCGAGGATCTTCCCCCTGCCTCGCTGACAGCCCTGCTGGCGTTTGGAGGAGTGGTGCCACAGTCAGGATGGTTTGTGCAGGCACATTCCTCTAGCTTGAAGGCAAAGAGTCTCAGTGTGACAAAGCCAAGGCTGAGCCCAAGCTGTTTGCTGAGGACCACAGGGAGGTGAGGCTCATATGTAGCTTCTAAGTATGGCAGCCTGGGATGGGACTTAAAATTATGTGCCTTTCTGTGGCTTTAGATATGCTTGACGTGATAAAAGGTGTTCTTAAGGTCTCTTGTAAGAAGCAGGCTCTTCGGTGTGTAATGATGTAATATTGACGTGGTGTCAGTGCCTTCAGTCTCCATCCTCGGAGGTTTCCTGCTCTGGCCTCTCAGCTTGTCCTGCTTGAGCAGGAGGTTGGGTCAGAGACCTCCTGGAGTCCTTCCCAAACACCTCGGTGACTCTGGGCACAGCCATGGGTGCAGGAGGCTTGAGAGAGCTCATGAACTTCTACAAATAGAAATGAAAAAATAACCAGCCAAAAAAAAGTATTCATCTTCATTGTATTTGATTAATGGGAAGGGAGAAAAGGCAATGTTTTCAGCTTGATTGCAGGCAGAGGAGTTGCAGTTGAGCCAGTAAACTGGGAGGGTTGTCGTGCTCACGCCTCCCAGCTGGGCTGCACTGGGAGGGGACGCACGACTGGAGGAGGAGGGTTTTGTGATGAGAGCTGGTGAGGCAAAAATATTATTACAAAGTTTGGTTTTCCAAGTGAGAAAAGATGAAAGCGCAGAACAAAAACTTAACTGCTTTTGATAAATATGATGAAATTGGATCATTTCCATGTTGTAGCCTTTGGGTTTTCGAGTGCAATGCTCCGGTCAGCTCTCCCTAACTGATGTTTGCAGAATACTTGCAAAAGAAAGCAGCGTAAGAACAAATGAACAAAATGAGGTCAGGCAAATTGAGTAAATGCAGAAAATTATTACGCAGTGACTTTACTCACCCATTATTCTCAAATCACTTTTCCAGGCCAAAATATTCCTCATTGGTCTTCCTCGTGTGTGTGACTCCTGTGGGCAGGTGTTGGCTCTTTGCGTTGCATGGAGGATATTTGCACAATACAGAAGGAAGGGGTTTAGCTCATGGTGTGGATAAAGGCATAAATAAATGGTCTTTGTTTTTTTGTTGGGATTTTGGTCTGGAAATGGCCTTCTATCAAGTTATGTAAGGAAGATAACTTAGCCAGGAATGAATTTAATGAATTTTGGTCGATGGGGAGTTGTTTTCTGACCATTTCCAGAAATTACTTAAGAAGTGAAGGAAACTTTTCCTCCTTCAGAGAGCTGACAGTGATGGTTTGTGGGCGGGTTGCTGCTGCCCATCCTGTAATGACTGAGCTCCTTGGGTGTCTATAGACCATCCCTTTTTCTTTGGGGCTTATGTTAGAATCTGAGAGTGTTTGGGCACAGGAGTCATTCCAGGCACTTCCCTCCTTCCCTGCCTCTGCTGCATGCGGACAATCCAGCCGCCCCGCACTGGTTCCCTGCAGCTGAACACCCCTGTCAGCAAAAGGGACTTTTGGTTTTGGAGAAATAACCAATTCCCCTTGCCCTGAGCCCGGAGCCGGGCTGCTGTGGGCTCGTGGGGATGGGGTGACGTGTGGCTGGTCCTCCAGGAGCCTTGGGCAGAGGAGAGGGAGCCCTCCCCTGGGTGCAGGGAGGTGCGGCTGGCAGCGAGGGCAGCCTCCGTATGGATCGGCCAGCATCCCCGCAGCTCCAACTTCCCGTAGGGTTCCCTCAACTCTCTGCAGCAGATTCGAGCTGCATACGGTTGGCAAACTCTGCTCAGTGCCAAAGCAGGGCCACCCTGCGCACAGGATATGTTTACCTCAAATATTTGATCCTACCAAGCACGCGCCAGCTGATGTGGGGGCTGCGATCCCGCAGGGACTTCAATTGCTTTCGTTTTCCAAGAATCCCACACGGTTGCTGGGGTAGCAGGTGGGAGAGTTTTCTTTTCTGAGGGATGTAAGATGGCAGTGGATTAAGTGCCAGAGAAAAATGAGAGATTTCTGGGGGATTGTCGAGTTCTCCTTAATTGTGGATACAATTTGTTGGTGACTAATGCACCCAGGATTACCTCATGTGTTAGAAGCAGTGGCGCGGTGGAAAAGATGTGACTAAGATACTGGCTCCTGATTCATCAACACTTGCCTCCTAAACTGTTGTTTGGCTTCCTACTGGCACATTACAACCTTTTCATTAATAATTAAGAGCTTTAATACTGTTTGAAAGCACTCAGTTCAACATAAAATCTGCCCGCTTGATTTTTAGCCTCCCGGGAGCTTTTGAGCAGGGAGGAGGTAGGGAGGGGGTTCTTAATGGAGCAGAAAATACAGCTGCTGAACAAATGGAGTGAGGTAGAACATGTTGCGCCCGGGCTAGTTGCTGTGGAAGACCCAGTGACACATTTGCATGGAGCTGTGGCTGCCTCTGCTCCACTGCCCTGTCTCTTTCTGCCTTCCCGTGCCCAGTGCTGATGCGACATTCTGTGAGAGCCGTGACTGAGGGGTCGGAAATGTGCTAGCGATTTGCGAATTGTCTGTTATAGCCGAGTTGTGCAACTGCCAATGAAATGCTGTTTCATATTAAGATGGCACGGTGCTCCCACCGCCCGGATCCCACGCGCTGGGGAAGACACCCACGCGCTGGGCACGCTGACGTACACGCCAGTCCAGCAAGCTGCCTGTCTGTGGTGCTTCCAACGCTTACTCATGCGGAAAACGCATCCATTTCTGATTCTTTGCTTATTCACTCCATCTTTCTCCAGTATTAGCATCAGTCTCTAAGCTTCATGCCAGAAGGCTGTACCAAACCAGCAAAGTCATTGCATCCTTTTGAAGCATCAAGCAGCATCTGCCTGTGTGTGGAAAGGTCTATTAAGTGGGACAAGAAAAGCTCCAGCTCTCCTTTCCAAAGTCAGAACTCTTATTTCTCTCCATTTTAGAAGGTTTGTGAAATTACTAAAGTAGAGAAATGTTTCTACGTATGGGAAATAAACCAAGCGGCAAAGTGACAGGACAACAAGATTACAAAGAGGGACACATCCAAATTATCCAAAAAGGAGATCCTATAATCTGTGGTCTTGGAGTCAGAGGAAATAATAAATGGATATGCAGGAAAGTCTGTGCTGAAGAAGTTTATCTTTGTAGAGCCTCTTTGGTCAAGTGATGTTTACCACAGTGCATTTTGGCTGCTTGTTTTCCTGTGTGTCATTTTCCACCTGCATGATTATACAGCAAGATAACTCTTGAGAGAATAACCCTGGAGAGAGATCTAGCATCATTTTTCTTGCATTTCAAGTACCAGACAGAGGAAGAATCCTGCCAACCTGAAGCCGCATGAGCTAGTGGTTATGTGTGGAGTTGTGTGTGGTGCCATCACTAACCTGCAGTGCAACCAGCGCCTCAAGAATTGCTTGCTAGAGCCAATCCATCTACGCTCTGAGCTTTGCTAGGATGTGCAGCGTTGCATGAACTTCATGAGCTTCTCAACCCAAAGCCGCCTCCCATTTCATTTAGGCAACAGAGCCATGTCCACTGGTGAGCTGCGGTCTTCGCCTTCTGTTCATGGAGTTTAAGGCCCAGGCATTAAATGATGCTATAATATTTTTTTCTGGTTATATTTGAAGAGAACCTTGTTTGTTTTTTTTTAATAGGAAAAGATCAGGAGAGAAAGGGCTGGGTGATTCTTGATGTATTTTAATGCAGTCAGACATTGATAATGTCAGAATGGGAATATTGTTATTTATTACTGGGCTGATTTCATGGAAGGGCTTTAACTCATCTGTAGAGTATGCCCATTCCTAGCTGGTAGATGTTCTGTATCAGAAATAGCCCCGAGCTCCACAAAAATAAACAACAAGTTGTAAACATTCTTGAAGTGGAACCGGTGTCCTCTCAGCTAGAAGAACAAAGTGGCAGAAGCTGTCTGGAAACCCTGCTGAGAGTAACTCTTCAGAGCTGTAAATGCCTTGAGGACTCAACCTGTGTAAAGAAAGTGCCAGAGGGGGTGTGGGTGATGAGGAATTGAAAAGACACAGGTTATGAGAAGGGATCAGCAGAGAGGTTCTTTAGCTACAGCAACTGGGAAGGAGACCGGAGTCTGGAAACAAGATTCACTGTTTTTTTCACGTGTTCAGGCAGCAAACTAAACATCAGAGTGGGAAAGGTGTAGTGTGAACAGCAAGCCTGGAAGGCAGGGAGGAGGATTTAACATCCAGGTACATTTCTAAGTACACTCTGTGGCTGGAAGAGTGGGATTGCCAAAGTGAGTTGGAGGCACAGGTGGCTCCACAGTCAGTGAGCTGAGTGCCGTGACACAGCGTCCTCCTGCACCCTGCCCTGTCCTGGACAGTTTTCCCTCCTCGCTGGGCTGCAGGTCATGGCTGTTGCTGTTGAGCGGCGCAGATGGACCCACAGGGAAAGGCACGAGCCTCGGGACACGTTGGGCTACGGTCTCACAGAGTTCCCTCTGCTGCTTCTGTTGGGGAGAAGTCCATTCCGGCCTCTGAAGATGCTAATTTAGCCACTTCTTTGTTTACTGCTTCTGGTTTTTGGTTCTTAGCATGTTTTCTCTGTTTTGTTTCCTGCTCTGCACCCAACAGGAAGAGCCCCTCGCAAAGTCCTCCAGAGTAAGAAGAAGGAAAAAAAAAAAGGGTCCAGATGACATTTGCTTTCTGCAGGCAGAACTGAAAGCCAGGCAGCAGCCAGCATTTCCCCAGTGCCTCTCACCACCTCTGCTCTTTCCATGAGAAACAGAAAGGAAATTGGATCCTAAAGAAAATCATTTTCCAAAATGCCAGAGACCTCAGAACAGTCTATTCTCTCCCATGCACTGACTTCTCCAGTGAGGCAGGACTGAAGTCCTGCAGTCACAGAGCTCAGAAAAGTGATATTCAAGCAGTATAAATACCTGTGTGTCACAGAAGGGAGGTGAACCCTCTGCTTGCATCGTAGCCCCGTGGTCTGTTGGTGCTGGGAGGGCCAGCTCAGGCGATGTCCTGAAACGTCCATTTGTTCTTCTTGAGAAAATGAGCTGGAAGGACTTGCAGAACAGGACTGCAGGGGTAGCTCAGTCATCCTAGGACCACATTCATCTCTTCTGTGAGCAACCTGAGTGAAACAGGATGATCTTCATACTTAAAAATCCAAATACTGTCATTAGTTAATAGTTTTGGTGGGCACAAAGAATGGTTTCTTTGCCACTAAGGATCCAAAGACGCCAAAATCCTGCTTGAAATTATTGCTAGCTTCTTAGATAGAGGCCGGCTCGAGTGCTGGCTCTTGCTGTAAGGCTTTTTTATCACAAGATCACAGAAATAACCCTGTTCTCTGAGAATCCTATTGATTGCATTACGCGCTGTAATTAGTGTAGCAGACTGTGCAGTTGGTGGAGCGATGACAGAGTCAACTTTAGGAGTAGCAAGAGCTGCATTCTTTTAGGATGATTTCATCTCAAAAAGTGCGTTGGGAATTTCTAGTCCCAGAGCCCTGTGCAGTCAGATATTCCTTCTGTTGTGCAGTGAGGAGGGCTGGGGGCAGAGGCAGTGGCCGTCCTGCAGCGTGGGCACAGGATCACTCGCCCATCCAGGCAGGTGTCATCTTGCACCGAGCCCGCTGCCCGCGGAGGAGGTGGGAGCTGCAGCAGAAGAGCTGGTGGGTGGCAGCGGCCGCTCCCAGGGAGATAAGCCCAGCGATGTTTTGGTCAGCAGGTCATCGCCTGTCCCAGGCCCACCTTGACTGGGTCAGGGTCTCTGAGCAGGGCAGTGCTGTGCTGTTCATTTGCCCTCTCTGCCTTTCTGGTCCGTTTGAGGCCACCACTCAGTGGGTTTGTAAGTAGTGAGAAGATGGGCTGATGGCTGGAGGTGTCTAAGCTGTCTTAGGACTCATCCTGCCCTGCAGACACTTCCATGGAAAGGAACCTCGCTGGAGCTGTGGTCTGAAGGCCAGAAGGTCGGCTTCCCAAGGTAACGCTCCTTGCCTACAGGAGATCCCTGCATAGAGCAGGTAACATGCATCTTGATGAAGAGCTTTTGGGGATCACCAGGTTGGAGGAATCTATGTGAGTGCTATGGGGCTGTGGTAAGATGAAAGGCACACCTAGCAGGTCTTCTGGCTTCCAGGTGATAAATCCATGCATTTCATATTCCATTTACCGTGCAGACACGTGTTGTCTTTGAGGCTCTGTTTTGTAGCTTAGTTGTATAAAGCCAGAGAGTGTTTTATACAGGTTATTACGACCAACAAGCTCTGGCTTCCAAAATACTGATTCTTCTTGCATAACAGTGAAGGAAATGTTCTAGTTCCTGCACTCTCCACGTCTTCAAATGCATCCAACGTGCTCTCTCCATTAGAGGGCAGAAGCATGCTTATGCACAGATAAAACAAAACAAAATTACCTGCCCTGTGTGGTATGTGGCTTGTGGGACATCATCATGAATGACCAGACAACTACATCTGCTAAGAAGAAAAGGAAGAAGCAAGAACTGGTTCTTCAAGTATTAATTTCTGCTCTTTGGGCTAACTTGCTGGTCTTTGTAGCACCTCCTTCTGTTTAAAGTTGGAAATAGATTGAACATATGGTAAGTACCAGTGTCTAACAGGTTTGTTAGAGACCGATACTGATTTTTCAGAAGACTGACAATTTTGATGATAGAAAAATGCAAAAAGATTGTTTTTAAATAGTGACAATTATTAGGAGAACATTTTGAGTTCTCCTGTTTCTGAAAGTTGTGATTTGCATCTGTATGTTGTTTCTCTCTGCCTGTAATCCTCTGATGTAATAAAGGTATTGCCCATAATCACTAAGGGGAATCATTAGTTTCTCTTGAATCCAGTGACACAGCTTTTGTAAAGAGTAAAGAAGCCAAGAGTTTGGCCTTAAGCAGATATGGACCTCAGAGGAGTTCAGGCCAACAATTTAACCTTCTTCAGTGTCCTCTAGGTGCCATTGCGATCGTGATATTTATGACATGGACACGTTGCCCCTAGAAATTGGAGCAAATCCACAGACCTATCCTTTCAGTTTTGAGTTGTCACCATCAGCGAATGCCAGGGAGCGCCAGCTGCCAGCTCCGCTCGTGGGGAAGGGCACGCAGGAACCACTGGCCTTCGGCAAGTGCTGATGCTGGTGGAAGACCAGGTACCCGAGATCAGCCTGGAGAAGGTGAGGAAGGCTTCAGGGTGCTGGTTGCACAAATACATGAACTTGAGGGAAGCTGGTGTGCTTCCCAGCTGGTGTGTTGTGAGTGACATTGGAGTTTTAAGGTGCTAAACTGTAACACAGACTGAAGGAAGAAAATTACAGCAAAGCACAGAATTCAGTATTAATCACAAATGTTTCCTGGAGACCCTCTTGGATATTGGTGGAGGTTGGTTCTTTTAAATGATGGAGGCTGAGGTTTTGCATCCAGCTTGAAATGGAAGAAAAACATTTGTTATGTTCTCTTCTCTGCTAATGTGTGAAACATTTCACTCTGGGCTTAAGGAGCAGAATCCGGGGGCTGAAACAATGCCCCTCTGTTATTGTGGTCTAATAGGTATTGAATGATCGTGGGTTCACCCGGTACCCTTTTTACAGAGACTTCATCTTTTTAGTAAAGGCTCAAGAGGCAGCGTGGGTGCCCCTGGCCACTGCCTGCCCACGAGCTGCCCTCGCTTCATCCCATTCCCCGCAGAGAAGTGCCAGTTCCCCAACACAAGGGAGAAGAGATGGAGTGATGGCCTCAGGCACACTATGCTGGTGTGGCTCTTTTTCCCCCTCCAACATCTATTTGGTGTGGTGGGACACATAAAGCTGGGCTAAGGTGTCCCTAAATGCTCTGGAGCTGCCCCCTCCCTGTATTCTTCCTCTCCCTCAGGAGCCACTGGCTCAGGGATGGGGACATCCTAGGGGTTGTCTCTGGGGTCGCATCCTATCCCACCTCATCACAGACCCCTGTGATCGCAGGTACCATCCGTCTCTCAGAGGGGAAAAAAAACTGTGATGCTTTTCCAGAACTTCTTGTTTTTACAGAGGCACTTTTTGGCATGGAGAGGTTTTTCTGGTGTTTTATCAGGGACAGAGTTTACAGTCTTGAATTAGATAGAGAGCATGGATGAGTTGATAAGCATAGAAACAGTAGATGAATCAGACTCCAGCTGGTATTTTAGTACAATAATTGCTTTTTGGTGAACTTGTGAATGACTTGAATCAAACAGTTTTGAAGGAGCCAAACGCTTCTTGCATGGCTTCTGCATATATTTACTAGCTCAGTAATTTGCTCCAACTTCAGCTGACAGCAGTAGCTTCAAGGTGAGAGATTGAGAGCAGTTGGGAGGAAAGAGTTCTTCAGTGTAAAATGTGGAAAACAAATGGATGAAATGCTTGTAGTGGTGATTGTACAAGCACAGTGGGAGCCTGGAGCTCCGTCTGCCTTGGTGTGAGCCATTTGGGTGACCTGCAAGGTGGGCGGCTCGCGCTGGGATCCTGGCACAGCTCTCTGATGCTGCTGAGCCTTGTTGACTGGAGATGTTCTCCTGCTGGTTGTCTCCAGACAGATGATAGCAGGGAAGCGGCAGCTCTGGTCGGCTCTGTCCTGCAGCTAACCAGCTCTTCTGGGCTCCCAGCTGCCATGACCCATTTGGTTCAAAATGCAAACAGGCAGTGGTGGTTGGGCACCATGGATCGGGGTCCAGCTCTGATGCTGCCACAGCTCGTGTACAAAAGGAGCGTGGAGGCTGCTCACGGGCATCGTTAATGTCCAGAAATACCATCACTTATTTCTAGCAGCAGTCAAAGAATAAAACGAGGCAGGTAAGTGGCTGCACTGCTAGCAGCAGCAAGCGAGGCCGCCCTCTGCACGCAGAGTGTGGGTCTCACTGGATGGAGCAGGGGTTAACTAGAAGATCCAGCTCTTGCTGTCCAGAGAAATGCAGATCTGGCCTTGAAACACTTCCCAAGGTCTTGGCACTTCATTTCATAGCTATGTCTCATGCTCTGAATATTCCCAAGGCACTCGCTATCGTCGGATGTCATCTGACTGTCTCTGGGTTGCTGTTTGTTTCTGTGGTTGCATGTTGATAAGGTATCTGGTTATGTCTTGCAGCCCTCAGAATCCAAGCCCAACGTCACCCCTCTCACCGTCCTGGCCCATGTTCTCCGCACCATCAAGTCCTATGCCCACCTCCTCTACGTCCAGCGACTCATCCCCCATCAGGTCTGTTGCAGAATTCGCTTTGCTTTCTGTTGCTTTTGCTATTTTCTGTTTGATTTTCTTGGTTTCCCCCACTTCACTTCCCTTTTCCCTTTGCATCCCGCTCAAGCTCCCCCAACGCAGCTCTCTGTACTCAGCAAGAGCGGAGCTTTCAAACGCCTCCCACCCCAGGAGACCGTTTGATCCGCCAGCCCCCGTGGTCAGGCAGGCAGGAGCTGGTGCTCACAGGTCACACTCGCAGCGTTCGGCGTCGCTGATGGTTTCTGTGGTTTTGCCCAGCCATTTCAGCTCTTGCGGTTTGCTTTCCTCCTCTCTGCTACGAGTAAGTCGCGTGCTGCCTTCCCGCGTGCTGCGAGGAATCACAAGCCTTTGCAAAACACCGTGATGCCTCCTTTTCTGGCCACTTCCCTTTCCTGATCTGGAATCCAAGGACGTGGTGCAACACAGACATTTGCCTCCTGTGTGCCCGTGTCTCAGGTGCTCAGGTGTCGCTGGAGTAAATTGGTCCTCAAGGTTACAAACAGGCTACCAGAAGATTTCCAGTGGGGCCGTGGAGCAGCAGGTGGGGCTGTGCTGTGGTGCAGGAGGGTGCGTGTCCCCCCTGCACCCTGGGGTGTGTGATGCTCCTGGCAGTGGCGCAGCAGGAGCTGCTTGGGTGTCCTGTGGCTTTGGCACTGGAGATGCAGTCGTGCCCTGAGCGCTCAGCGTTCAGGACCTTCCCTGTTGGTACTGGGGGATGCACATGGAGGGGAAACCAGGGCAGCAGCATCTCCATGTGCAGGGTGCCCTTGGATGTGATTTCTCTCCTCCAAGCCCATCCATGGCGCAGTGGAGCAAGAGGCTGTTGTTGTCCCTGGTGGAGTGCAGCTCCCAGCCCCTTGGCAGGCAGAGGCACATGGGGCTGGGGCAGCAATCCCTCCTCTGAAGGAGACGGGTCAAACCTGTTTGGCCATTACAGACACAGACCAAGCTCTTCCCCCACACCTACAGCCTTACAAATGCTGCCTGCACAACCACTGCCTCCTTGGCAAAGTTATTTATTTGTTTTGCTACACATCCACAAAGGCTGACAATGGCACAATGCCACCCGAGCAGCCTTCCTCCTCCTGGGGAGAGAGGCTCATCATCCCCAAAACGGCACAAGGACAGATGGGTGAATCTCTTGAGTGCTTTGCTGGCCTTGTGCCATGCTTGGAGGCAGAAGCCTAACGTGAGCGATGGCTGAGGTCCAGCGTTTTAATCCCTGAAAGCCCCGCAGGGCTCTGAAGGGTGCAGTTGCAGCCAGGCTGGTGGGCAAAGGGGCAGGATAGAGCCAGGCTGCTGGTGTCAGGCAGCTGGAATTTGGAGAGGAGAGACCTCTGCTTTGGGGCTCTCTTCACAGTAAAACCAAAACTGTTCACCGCTTCCCTGGTTTGTGGTTTCTGTGTGAAGGTGCACCACTTTCACCACAAGTTGAAAGCGTGCTACTTACCTGGGCTTGCTCAGAGAGAATTCAGAGTAAGTTCAACTCCTAGGAAAGCTGAAGGTCAGTGAAACTACTGCCCTGAGAAATGATGACACCTTACTCCTTACTCCAGCAGCTCCTGGAGGCAATTCCATCTCTCCATCTCTTTGCTTGGCTGTACTGTAGCCGCGAAGCCCTCCAGAGCGCAGGATGTGCCCGGCTGGGCAGGCAGCTCGGTGCTTGGGCAGGTTTGTGGCCTGGCAGCTCCCAGCTTCCACCAGCCTTGCTCCAGCCCAAACCCAGAAAGAATGGGTGGGAAGCTCTGGGCTGCCTGCTGCTCACCAGACACTGGGCACAGGCTCTGGTTCTGGCCGTGCCGGCTGGGCTCGGACTGGGTTTTGCAGCGTGGTGAAATGTGGTGCCGGGGCTCATCCCTGGGAGCCTTCAGCCTCCTCTGGTGTCTTCCTCACTCTTCTTCCGAGCAGTGCAGCCGTGGACACTTGCAGAGCAGTAGGGGTCCTGGGACCGCTCTTCGGCATGGTGGGAGGGCTGTGCTGTTGTGTACAAGTATGGCATTTTTTTTACACTAATAAATGCTTTCTTTTTCAGCTCGCCGCTGCGGAAAGCCCGAGCGTTGTATGCCTGTAAAGCAGAACACGACTCAGAGCTCTCCTTCACAGCGGGCACTGTGTTTGATAATGGTGAGTACTTGGAGAGAGGGCACAGGGCAGTGCTGGGAGCAGGAGGAGATGGGCTCGTTTTTCAGCAGGATAGTCAAGCTGCAGTTCCTGGTTTGCCAAGTGCTGGTTTTCTTCTTGTGACCCAGGGAATGATATGGACTCTCAGGTCATGAATTTCCTTTCAGTCCTGTGTTAATGTCTATCCCATTTCCACCACGAGAAATCCTGTGGGAGGAGGAAGCAGAAATACTTGAAACACAGGCACAAAATCCGGGGTGTATCTTGCCTTTCTTTTCATATCCGTGCTGAAAACGGCTGCTCATCCAGCCTTTAAGGATCAGTGTGAAAACTGGCTTTTCAGGATCCTGATTTATTTCCTCCTAAGGGAGACACGTAACACAGGAGGGATAGATAGGTGGGATCCCCCTCCTCCTGTCCGGAGTAGAGCAGAGACATCCACTTTGCATGGAGGGCGTGCAGGGGTTCTCTAGGCTACAGTTGGGAGTACCAAGTGCAGGCTTTGATCAGAAAATCAAAGTAAGAAGGGTGGTAGTGCAGGATGTCTCCTTTGTGCCAGTGAGGGAGCAGGGTGCGGTGCCCGGGGCTGACCCCAGCCACCCCTGCTCTTCACCATCCCGGCAGCTGCCCGATGCACCAGCTGCTCACAAAGGTCATTCGAGACCTCGCAGCGCACACCCCAGGTCTTTGCCACAGCCGTACGTGGCACGGCGCCCGTGTCAGACCCCTGGGAGCCTGTGCTGTGCGCTGCGCGGGGCTGCGTCACCGCGTCGCTCCGATGGGCACGGACCCTTCACCCCAACGCGGGGCAGAAACCCAGGAGCGGTTGACTGGCACCAGTGTTTCCCATATACAGAGCTGTGCCTCAGGGGGTTTCTGGGTAGGAGAGATTAGTTTCCGAGTATTAGCACCAGAAATATTCTATGCAGTTGCCATATCGTTTCATGTAGGAGATGCAAAAGTAGCGTGTGCTTTCTTTCCTCTGGATGCCAAGCGCTGGGAGAGGTGGGCTCTGGTTAGTCAGGTTTTTTGGAGACGATGCTAATGAACGTAGACGTTCTGTTTCCTGCATCAAGGGAAAGAGACTGTGCCCCATGGGATTAGGCAGCTCTGTTTTCCCAATGTAAAGAAAAGACTTTTTACTACTTTCCAAGAAGTTCTTGGCTTTTATATGTTAAACACTGTCACTTGGGAAACTGCTACCACATGCACTGTTGCCCTGGGATATACACGAGAATATAGCAGAGAGGGGAAGGGAATGAATTCATGTGAATTAAAGAAAACACTTTTTCTAAGAAGCTCCACCGATATCTTATAAATCAACACAGTGAGAGAGCCTGTGGGAATTAGAGCAGCTAGGAGGGGAACAAGTTTGAATTAAATACATTGTGTTTGCATGATAAAAATCAATGGATTATTCAAGGGAAAAAATATACAGCATGTTCTAATCACTTCGCAGCGTGGCCAAGGCTCACATGAGCTGGGGGAAGCAAGTTAGAAACAGCTCTGCTAGGTAGAAATGGTATTGAGATGAAGGGGTTTTGTAAAACCCAGCAAAAGCAAAGGGATCTTGGAAATACTTAGAGGCAGGGCCTTGTTTGACTTTAGGTTTCCTGAGGCTGTGCATGGCAGAGCAGCATCTCGTTCCGACTGCAGAATTGGGGTGCTGCCACCCACACAGGGCACCCACAGAGCAGATAACACAATGTTTTGAGAGACACTTCCAAACTCCATTGCGTTGTTCCTTTTAGTTATACAGAACTTGGCTTTTCCAGCAGTGCACTTGACCTGTGCACTGATAGTTGTGTGTCCTGTTGTGGAACTAAATGGGAGGAAAGTCCTGGGTCCATGAAGGCCTGAAACTGGGGAAGATGGGAGTCCCGAGTCAAGGAAGGGATGCTTGTGTATGTTTTTAGCTAACAGTCACCCCTGGAATGGAAAACTCCATATCCTGAAGGCGGGGACCCCCACCTGAACCGCTGCTGGCAGCACTGAAACATTAGGAATGTTGTGTTGCATTTGTGCTCCGATTCTGTGGTGGAGAATGAGATCCTCCCTGTCGGTCCGTGTGCCCTGCTCTGTCTGACGGCACCTCGCAGAAATGGATTGCTGTCTTTGAGACTTAAGTGATTTTTCAAGGGAAGAGCAGTAGCTGGGACTCACATGACTTTCAGCTAAAGCACTTTCCCAGCCTATGTGCTGAGACCAGACGGATGGAGACTCTGAAGGCACAGACACACACCACTCACACTTTCTTTTCTCTTGCTGGCCACCGTCCTCTGGCAGGGGCCCTGTAAAGCCTTCACTCCCACCCAAAAGTAGGTAACCCTGTGGCTTCTGGTGCAGTTCAGCCTCTGGGGTCTCTCCTTGCAGGCTGGAGGTGGCGTTTTTCCTCTGAGCAGACAGACCCTAGTGATAGAAAAGCCCCAAGATATGGGCTTGAGAGAGGGTAGGCACAGAGTGAGCTCTGGAATACTGACTTGCCACTGTTTGTTGCAGGGCGTGTGGGGAATATTCCTCTGCCTGCACTGGCGCAACCCTGGTTCCTCTAAAATCAGCACATTTTCAGTAGCTGATTGAATAAAGAAGGAGCATTAAGTCTTTTGAGGACTGGTTGGGTTTCTCATTTCACAGAAATAAGATTGCAGTGTTTGTTTGCCTGCCGGGAGCATTTGCTGATGCGTTTTGTCTCTCACTCTGGTGCGAGGCCAAGCCGGGACATGCAGAGATATGAGGTGATGGAGTTAACCACATCCTCGCGAACTTCAAAGAGGTTTTAGCCCAAATCTGGAGGAAGTTTGAGCCCTTGTTTTTATCCCAAATGCTTCACTGACATCAGCCCAGCAGCACCAACAAGTGCTCGGGAAGCCAGTCCCTAGCTGAGCGTGCAGCTCTCTGGGTTCTGGTGGTCGTTCCACTGTGTGGTCACTGGAGCTTGGTAAAGGGAGGCAGAGGAGTCTCAGGAATGAGCACGTGCAGGCAGACAGAGCACTCAGCTTTCTGAGCTCCTTAGCATGTTCCTTTCTTTAAAATAAACACAAATTAAAGGTCTTGCTCTCTCCCAAGAGCAACTTTGGTGTTGTGCGCACACAAAAAAGCAATGACCCCTACACCATAATCCACCTCCTCAGTAACCTGCCTTTTCTTTCTCTCCTCAGTTCATCCATCCCAGGAGCCTGGCTGGCTGGAAGGGACCCTTAATGGGAAGACAGGCTTAATTCCTGAGAACTATGTTGAGTTCCTATAACTTTGGGCGTGACAAGCACCACTGCTGAGCTTTACATGGTATCCATGGCAGCCGCTGGCGGGAGTCCTGCAGACCATTTTGCTCTTTGCCACTGTGTGACACAGGGTGAAGGACTTCCCTGTCCCCACTGAGATGAATGTTTGTGTGGATTGTACCGTACACGTCTCCTCCCGTGCTCTGTGGTGCGTGCCAGGGCTGTGGGAGAGCGCTCCTGGGGAGATGGCTCGCTCCTCCAGCCCTGAGCAGAGGCAGGGCTGTGCAGAGCCCGTGTCCCAGCTGGGACCCATCACAGCGACGAGAAAAACCAGCAAAGTGGCAGCTCCACGCCGCAGCCCGACTCCTCCGTAGGGGATGAGCCTGCAAACTGAACCAGCACGAGAAAGCCACCAAGTCTGAAGCTCCCCGCAGCGAGGCTGTTTACCAGCTGTAAAGAGCATGAGAGGGAGCTGAGGGACTCCAACCCAGCAGCCTCCGCGCCACAGGAAGCAGCAGCGAGAAGTCCTTTGCTCCCAGGCCCTTCACTGCTTCCTGACCAGCCCGAGTGAAGCTCTCCAGTGCAGCCAGGGAGCCACCCAGCCCCTTCTCGCGCTGCAGGGGAAGGGGCGAGGTGCATTTGGCTGATGTCAGACCGCAGGCTGGGTCTGCGGCAGAAGTTTGCAGGAGGCTGAGCTTCCCTTGGCAGGCAGCGACTGTCCTGCCGTGCCACAGCAGAGCTCGGCTCTTGCAGGCGAGAGCGAGACGCTCGGCGGGCTCTGCAGGGTGGGCACGGCACTGGCTGGCGCTGTCAGAACTCAGCAGGCGTCAGCACAGTGGAAGGGAGAATCTTGGGACCAAACCTCTCAAACGTTTCTTTTTTTACAGATGTAGTTTTTTTGCGAGGTAACCATCTGTGATCTGTGCTGCCTGCGCTTCCTTCCTGGAGGGTGAGATGCAGCTCCAGATAAACACCGCTCCTTCAGTCTGACTGGCTTTGCAGTGCGCGTTGCACAGAGACAACCACGCTTCCGCGAATGCCCAGGCCGATGATGTGCCATTGTGGAGCTCTGTTTGCTACTCTCCACCATTGCTTTTTAGGTGGTCTCCTTGCTTGAAGCCTGGCGTGTAGTCTGTCCGTGCCAAGTCTGTGCAGTGCTCTTTGTGCAAGGTAAATTATTTCCATACTCACAGGACATTTACTGTTGATGTGACCAACCTACGGTCCACAGAAAACAAAGGATGAGCCCATTGGCTCCACCAGCCCCGTGTTCCTGCCCGGGAGAGCACGCTCATGCCTCCGTGGGCATGCGGCGAGTGGTTGGCAGAGGGAGTTTGCAAATCCCTTGCCATTCTGGGTCATTTTGGGTCATCATGAGGCTTTGAGCAACCTGATCCAGTGGGAGGTGTCCCTGCCCATGGCAGGGGTGGAACTGGATGGGCTTTAAGGCCCCTTCCAGCCCAAACCATTCTGTGATTCTGTGACTTTTAAGGGGGAGGGTGGGGGGAGGAGCACTGTGGGACTGCAGAGCCAGGTTTGTCGAAAGCTGGAATGATTATATTTTGTGATAGAAAATGGTGAAAGAAACCCCAGCCTGTTGGCAGAGAGAGACTCTGTTGTGCAGAAGCGGCACTGCCGTGCGCTGCGGGGATGGATGTCGTGTATTTTGTAATAATTTTAAAGAAGCTGAGTGACTGATTTGCTGTGTGTGTCACTTTTTATTTTTGAAAGAATTAATGTATAAATAGAGCATCTTAAAATATTATGAGGGAAAGATCTATATTTGATATTTTTAGAAGACCTGTAACGTGAGAAGAGAAGGACATTTGAAACCAGTTAGAGCAGAGCACTTGCAAACACCCTCGCATCCCAAACCGCCCTCCGGGCCCTGGGCCACCTTCCCGTTTGCTTTGTGGTGTCACTTAGAAATGAGGGAAACTGAAATTTCAGACCTCTTAACATTTCTTTTATGGTAATTAAACTTCCTGGACTTTTGTCTTGGAAAAAGGGGGAAAAAAGGGAAAAATGGATCTTTTTGTTCCTGATTTCTAGCATGGGTACAGTTCAGCTTGTCTCGGGATTGTAGCCACTGCGTAAGGGACACCCGGACCCTGGGGGACGCGCCGGGCACAGTGCAGGCCTGGCTGGTGCTGTTCGGGCAGGGGACCCTCAGCCCAGCCCAGGGTTTGTGCCGCAGGGTGTTGGATGAAGAGGTCTGGAGGGATAAAAGGCAACGTTTCCCTGGCGAGTTGCTGGTGCACGTTCATCCTTGGATTTAATAGTGCACATTCGTATCATCTGTTGGTTCTCGTGGAGCAGGGGACAGGGCTGGGCTCGCTGCGGCGCTGGGACCTCAGGGTGCTTCTCAGAGGTGGGGACAGAACCCCCTTCCAGGCCTGTGGGAGAGGGATGGGAAGGACTAATGGAAAGGAGACAGAAAAAAAGGCTCAGTATTTCATCTGTCAGCACTATTTGCTTGTGTTCAGGGCCGTCCTGTCCCGAGCCGCTCATCCAACGTGCTCCCTCCTGCCTTTGTGGGACGCTGCTGGAGTCGGGGGCTCTCGGCTCCGACGGGGCTTTCCCAGCACGGCCTTGGAACAGAAAGCTATGGACAAATGAGAATGTCAAGCATGACAAAAACACTCTAAAAGGCATATTTAAGGCTACGGCATTTAGGGACCTCGTTAGTAATGCTGCCCGAGCCCCAGTGGTGGCTGCTCTGTGCCAGCAGGCTGCCGCCAGCCCTTATCCCCACAAAACCTTTCCGTGCAGTGTCCCCCCTTTGGCTCTTCAGATGTTCGAGTTATTTTGAGATGGGAGTAAACTCCTTTTCCTAGGCACTTAGGAGCTTTTGAATGTGCTACCTAGAGAGTTACTGGGAACAAAAGTCCCACGCAAACCTATTTACAAGATGTCTTGTGGAGGAAAGGGAAATAAAGCATCAGCAGAAGTTATTGCTCTTACAGGAGAGCTCAGAAAGTATTTTTTTTTAATTATAACTTTCCAAAAAGAAAAATTTGGCTGAAACACTTTACTAATTTTCCCATTTTGGGCCAGATTTAATACTGGAGTAAACACTGGTTTGTTCCAAGAGACATTAAAGATAGAAAATAGTTTTGTAAACCAGCTTTACACAACATTTGATGCTCACTATTGAAGCAATCAGTCACGATTATAAGCAAGCTGGGTGTTCAGTCTTTCTTGTGTTCCCTGTCCCACCATTTTAGGCATTAACACCCCAAAAAAAAGACACGGTGCAGTAGTTGCTGTTGAAACAGAGGTCAAACACGTGTTGGCGTGCATTCCTGCCACGTTTTGAGTCAATGGCACAGGTCCCACGAGTTGGCTGCAGCAGCCTTGGTCCCCGCATCCCAGTGTCCACTAAGAGCTGTGGGATTTCTGAGGTCCCCACGAGCTGCTGGCCCTTGTCTCTTCACCAGTTTCATGGGGTTTTGCAGCGGGAAGTGAAGTGCTTCGAATGGTTTGGGAGAACCCAGGCTGCTGCCAGTGCTCCGGTCACAGCTCCCTGCGCCCTGCTGGGGGCAAGGAATAGATTGGGGTTGGGTTGGGGTTGGGTTGGAGTGGTGGTTGAATTGCACTGCGTTGGGGTTGGGTCAGGGTTGAATTGCATTGGGTTGGGTTTGAGTTGGCTCCGATGCTTTTTTTTTTGAGCAGGCGATTACTCAGTAAAAGCAGCAATTTCGGGCTCTGGCCATGAATTTTTCACATTCCCATCTGGCTCCGCAGTCAGACAAAACATCCTCCTGGTAATTGTCTTGTCTCGAGAAGATTTCTGCTGAGTTCGGTGGCCTGAATAGCAGCCCAGACCATTAAAGCTAATTACAGCCATGCTCCATAGCTGCTCACAGTACTCGGTTATTGCTCTAACACGCAAGAGTGTGGATGCTGACTCCTTCGCGCCAACACGTCGGGCTGCAGACAGGCTCCTGCTGGCCCTGCTGCTGAGGTCAGACAGACCCAATGGGCATCGTTCACTGGACGGACCAGGTACCAAAACATCACAGCTCCTCTGGGCACCAGAGGTGGGTGTGCACACAGCGGTGTGTCCGTCTGCACAGGGATCCGGCAATTCCAACACCTGATCTGGGGCGCGGGCTGCACCACTGATCCTGGCACAGAAGTTTTGTTGTATTGACTTCAGGCTCTGCTGCCTCTTTATGTTGTAAATTGTAGTTGAAGCACTGGAATTGGCCCTGGCAGGTTATCGCTTCTTTTAGTTTCACTTCTGCTGACAGCTTAAAAGAGAGGGCAGGGAGGAGGATGCTGGTTGTCACATCTGGGCCTGGCAGGAGCCAGCGGATGGCTCTATTCTGGGTGATCTGGTTGATTTCACAGCAGGAATCCCAACAGAGCTGCTGCCTCATGAGAATGAGACAGGAATAAGGAAGAAAAACCATCCCTAAACCTGAATTTTCGTATCCCAAATCACTCTCAGAAAGGCTCTTTCCCTCTTTGCAGTTTTGCAGTGACGCATCTTTCTTGTAGTGACGCCCTTTATATCCTTTTCAGCTCTCAAGTGCTTGGCACTGAAAAGGCAAACCAGAACGATTCCTCAGCACCCAGAAACCCTCTTCCCTGCCAGGCTCCACGCTGTCCCTCTGTCACCAGGCAGAGCCACCCCAGCCCCGCGCCTGCCCTGCCTCTGCTCCCCATCCTTCTGGGAAATCGGCCCCCGATCCCTGCCTCATGTCGGTGTGCTCAGTGCCATCTCCCAAAATGATTAAATAGCACAAAACTTGTGATTCCAGTGCTCTTGGGAGCAGCGCACGGTAAATCATGGCCGGCCTGGGATAGCTCTTGGTAATAAAACACCAGTCACAGAAATATCCCCCCAGCACTGCGCCTGCCTTGCGCCTGCATGGAACAGGTACCGGGGGAGGTGCAAACCTGTGTTTCTAGTCAAAACACAAGAACTTTGTTTCCCTGGAGGTGAGTGAAGCCTTGGTTGCACATAAGGTTTTTCCCACTGCCTGGGAAAGCGTTTGCTCTGCGTTGCTCAGGCCGTGTTGTCCCCACCAGCTCTCAGCCTCTGAGCGCCCAGCCCCTTGGCTGCCGATGGCATCTGCCCCGTGGGGCCTGGGATGCAAGTGTTGTCTTTTTTCCTCCTTTTTTTTTTCAGCAGCATTTCAACGTTGCTTCTTGCGTTGGGCCCAGGGACAGAGGCGTGAGCGAGGAAAGCGACGCCAGCGTGAAAAAAAACAGCAGGGTGTTCGCATGTTGCGCCTGCAATCCGTGCCAGTGGGTCGGAGAGGGCTGTGCACGATGTGCCCGAGCAGGGATTAAAAGGGAGTGGAGGCAGGGAAGGAGAAGGCGCTCCCTTGCCCGTGGCCCTGGGCACCCGCGGAGCCGGGGCTGCTGCGCGGCTGCAGGCAGAGGCAGGAGCACCCCACAGCATCCCTCGGGGACAGTTCTGTGTTTTATTTAATAGCTCTTTATGTTTAGTAGCCAAAGAACTGGCTGGTGCGAGATGGAGGGGAGCAGCAACATTGTGGGTTTATATAAGGATGGGTAGATGAGGTACTTGAGGACATGGTTTAGTGGCAGATAGGAGTGGTTGGACTCGATGATCTAAGAGGTCTTTTCCAACCTAGTGATTCTATGATTCTATTAGGTGACCTGGTGGTGCCTGAGCAGGATCCAGCTGGGCCACTCCTGACGGATGGTGGCCTCGCCGGCGTGGCCGCAGCCAGCTGGCACCCAAAGGTGCTCAGTGCAGCACGGGTTGAGTGCAGGTGGCTCTGTAGCTGTGGAAAGTTACCTACGCAGGGAAAGCCAGCCCAGTGCTGCAGGGATGCGTTCTGCTTAGCAAGTGCATGGTATTTTAATTATTCTAACGAACCAGAAACCTCAAAGCAATTATAGTTTGTACATTTGGGCTAATTCAAATTCTTAGCTTTTGGGAAATAAAGATTAAAAGCAAGATTTTTAAAAGAAATAGCTGTTTAAAGTTCTATTCTCTGGGCAAGGAGCTGATTATTTGAAGACAAGCACAGCAAAGCAGCTTGTAATTTAGCACAACTGTTTGACGGCTCACAAGGTAGCACCTAGCTATTACTTATTATAAATCCTCCCTTCTGTTAATGAAGCTTATTCTTGCTTCTAAACCTCAGACAAAAGGGACTAGAGAATCACACCTGGGCTCTAAAACTCACTGACGCACTCAGGAAGGGGGAATAAAAAGAAGTCCTGGCAGCCGGGCACACGGGAAATCTGCTGCAGGGCTCAAATGATATGGGGAAGGCAGGGAAGATGGTCAGGACGTGGGAGCACTGCTGGAGTTTAGAGAAACCTATTTCCATGTCGAGATTTCTGCATCCTCTCTCCCCCAGCTCTACAAGAGCATCACATCCCACATGCTGCGCCCCTTCCCCGTGCAATCTCGGGGTCGAGGAGGTTACCTTAAACGAACGGATAATTAAATCGATCATAGCCTTTGTTAACAACCGCCTGTGAGGCTGAGAAATAGTAACGAGCACTTCCTTGCAGAAGCCGAGCTGTGGCTGTGGAGACGCTGGGACAGACGCTCGCAGCGTACGGGGCCGGTGGGAGCCGTGGTCGGGGCACACGGCGGCTCAGCCACGGCTGTGACCAAAGAGTGACTGGGAACTTAGAAAACGTGAGCCTGTCATTTAATCTGCAGAGAGAAACACCTCAGCACTGTCCTTCTGACAGGGAAATAGTTGTCAAACTGTTTATGAATGTGATTTAGGCAGATTATATTTCTTAATAGCTTATTGGACAAATGTTACGGTTTCAGAGCTCTTGATTCTCTCCGTGGCTTCTGTTTTTCGAAGTCCCTTACAGCATAAGTGACTTCATCCCAGTCCATCTTGCTCGGACAGGCCGTGTCCCTGGCTGTGGCCGTGTGGCTCCTGTGGGACCCAGGGAAGCTCTTCCACGGCCTCACGGCATCATCAGCCACGAGTCCTGCAGGTAAAACACTCCTCCGGTATTTGCTCCCTGGTGTGGTTGGACTCGATCTCAAAGGTCTTTTCCAACCAAATGATTTTATTATGCTGTGACCAGCAAGCGGGGGGCGTGCAGCCACGGCACAGGCGCAACCACTGGCACCTGCCCGCGTCCCCCGTGCCCCGTCCTGCCCCAAAACCCCCTCGCTGTGCAGAGCAGAGGGGCTTCTCGCTGCCGTTGGGGGTGGTTAATGTTCTGCTGGGTTTTACTGTGTTACTCATAACTACTAGGATTCAATTCATGGTGTTTCAGGCCAGTGTTCGTTTTCCCCCTCCTCCTTCTTGCAAATCCTCCGCGCGCTGGGGGCACACGTGTGTGCAGCTGGGCCCAGCTCTGCTCCCTGCTGCGGGCCGGGGGGGGTGCCCTGCCTGTTCTCCCCAGACACCATCTGGGAGCAAACGGGGCTTGTCACCATTATTTGTAAGCTCTCCCAGCTAAAGGGAAGGGAACCCGGCGGCTGTGGGATGCAGGAGGGCTGGGAAGTGCTGGGGGGGGGGTGGCGTGTGCAGCTTGGCTTGTGTTATTACAATGAGGAGGGAAAAGAAGGTGGAGGGGTGGGGGGGATGGAAGGCAAAAAGAAGAAAGGAAGGAGGAAAAAAGAAAAGACAAAAAAATGATGGTCAGAGGGCTGGAGGATGTCCCATCCAAAGACAGGCTGGGAGAGCTGGGGCTGTTCAGCCCGGAGAAGCCTGTGGGGAGGACTTAGAGCAGCTTCCAGCACTGAAAGGGGCTCCAGGAGAGCTGGGGAGGGGCTCTGGATCAGGGAGGGCAGGGACAGGGTGAGAGGGAACGTTTTTCATCTGAAAGAGGGGAGATTGAGACAAGATTTTGGGGAGAAATGTTTTGTTATGAGGATGAGGAGGCCCTGGCCCAGGCTGCCCAGAGCAGGGGTGGCTGCCCCATCCCTGGTGGGGTTCAAGGCCAGGTTGGATGGGGCTTGGAGCCCCTGATCCAGTGGGAGGTGTCCCTGCCCATGGCAGGGGTGGAACTGGATGGGCTTCCATGTCCCTTCCCATCCAAATCATTCCATGATCCCATTAAAAAGAAAAACACTTGAAGAGAGCTTAGGCCTGGTGCCCTGGCCCGGCCGGGTGACTCCCCCAAGCACTGGGGAGTTGGGCTCGGGCGTCCCCATCACGGTGGCTCTCGCAGGGGCTGCTGCCGAGCGGGACTCAGCCGTCCCTGCAGAGCCGAATCCCCCGCTCTGTGCCCAGCAGAGCCCAGCGCTTCGCCAGGGCTGGGCAGAGGCTCCCCGGCAGCGTGGGACCCGCCGCCCCCAGCAGCCCCGTGCCAAGCCCGCTCGCACTCATTCTGCTGAAAACAAAGAAACATCCCACTCGAGCCAAAACCAGAAACCTCCCAGCAAGTGTGAGGAAAGGAAAAAAAAAAAAAAGGCACGCATGGGTTTTCTGAGCTGTCGGAGGGAGCCGAGGCTGCGCTTGGCAGCAGGCTGGGAGGGGATCCAAGTCCCTGGGCTCTGCTCCTCCTGCAGCTGCAGCTCCCGCTCGCCTCGCTGGGCACAATGGGTCACTCTTTTCAGAGTGGATCGCATCGAGCAGAGAGAGGGTAACCCTGTCCTGGAGCCTTCGCAACGCAATTAGTGGCCGCAGGAGATGCTGCGTCAGCAGTTTCCCCTCCATCTTTCGTGTGGTTTGATCTTGAACCAACAGAGCCTATAATTAGAAGGATTCCACTTACTTGTTATTTTTTAAACTTAAAATTCCCTGTTGTGACCTCGGAGAATATCCTTAATTATGCCTGGGAGCTGTGCCAGGCCTGTGATGCGTTGAGTGAGAATATTGACTGTCCTCACCACCGCTCCGGCTTTGCTTCAGAGCAAGTTTTTATCGGTCATTCCATGGGCTTGAGCATTTGATCAACACACTTCAAATCCCTTTCAGAGGGTTTCTCTGGCTCCAGCTCTTCCAGTCCCGCTTTGGCAAGCTGAATATTTACACTTTTTTTTGTTTTACAATGTACATGTCCTTATACAAGATACTTTCAAGTCCAGCAGCCAACACAAAGTCACACGTGCTCAAGCTGGGAGATCTTAAACGACAGGACTGTAAAAATGGCATTTAATGGCATCTTTTCCAAAGCATTCTGAAATTCCATCATTTTATTGGGAAAGCGTGAACAAAACAAAACAAAAAAAAAATCACAAGTTTCAATCTTATGCTGGGTTCCATCCAAATTTCTTGGGAGATGGCGATGGAGCCCAAGAAGGCAGCGGCGAAAGAAGAGAGGAGGGCTGCCCGTCTCCCTGCAGCTCCGCAGCGAACCCACCCGGCGGGGCAGGAGCACCCAGGGATCCTTCAAACACACCCCCGACGTCGTGGCAGGGTGCTGCGGGAGAAGAAGAGCAGAAACCCTGCCCCACCATGGGCTCCAGCTTTGTGCCACTCGGTTCACAAACGCTTTCAATGTCAAGAGTTTTGTAAATGCAACAGGACAAACTGGATTTTGGGTGGAACTGGGGGACGGCTCGTGATGGACATAACCCTGCCACGGAGATGGTGAGTTTGTGCTGTAGCCATAAAGGGGTTATTTTATCTCTTGGAACGGGTCCAGAGGAGGCCACGGAGATGATCTGAGGGCTGGAGCACCTCCTGTACCAGGACAGGCTGGGAGAGTTGGGGTTGTTCAGCTTGGAGAGGAGAAGGCTGTGGGGAGACCTTAGAGCAGCTTCCAGCACTGAAAGGGGCTGCAGGAAGGCTGGGGAGGGGCTGGAGTGACAGGATGAGGGGTAATGGCTTTAAATTGGAAGGGGGAAGATTTAGATCAGACATTAGGAAGAAATTCTTCACTGTGAGGGTGGGGAGGCCCTGGCCCAGGTTTCCCAGAGCAGTGGTGGCTGCCCCATCCCTGGAGGGGTTCAAGGCCGGGTTGGATGATCCTGTGGAAGTGTCCCTTCCCATGGCAGGGGTGGAACTGGATGGTCTTTGAGGTCCCTTCCAAGTGAAATGATTCAGTGATTCCATTCTATAATCTCTAATACCTGATGCATCTCTTTAAAGCATCCTTTCATATTAGTTACACAAAGTGATGTATTTATGATTAATCCCACTATTGTATCTCCTCTGACCCCCATCTCCAGCCACCTAGCTTGGAAACTGCCACAGTGAGATTTATGTAAGCCTTTGTTTTAATTGCAAGCAATTCAAAGAAATTGTTCCCTACTGGGAAGTTGGCATTTTATGTTGCTATTAAATGATATTTTATTATAGCACACATGTCACACTCCTATTCAATGGGGTAAAGATGGAAGTTCTGCTAAGGCAAAAAAAATGCATCAGTTTTATTTACTGATGGTTTGAAGACATGTTGCTTTTTTAAAACCTCAAACAGGGACTCGTCAAGTAAGGAGTTTTATGGCAGTGGATTTTGTTGCAGAGCTGGGAGACTGTGAAGACCCGGCGTGGCGTCCACCACCCTCCCACAGCTGAACAGAGACGCTGCCCAGCGGGACGGCCTAGGAAATAACTTTTTCCATAGTTTCGGTTAAATTTTGCTTTTGGCAAGTTATGACCTTGTCACACAGCATCCCATCCCACTGGCCCAAGGACAGCTTAACCCTGTATCCCTGCAGCCCAGCGCCCCGTATAAATATGAAATCAGCTCCCATTGTTCATTCTGACGCCCCTTTTCTGCTGTTCTCAGCTTACCTGGCCTGGTTTACACCCCTGTGATGCGTGCACAGGCTGGTTGCTCAGAGGCACAGACCTGTTCCAATCTGACTAGAAAACCAATGCAGATTCCCCGCTGGAAAACGGATGTGAGAAAGGCAATGGCAATCCTGGCAAGGTTTGGGATACACAAGTAATAATTTTCAATTAAATTGTTATTCTGAACTTAATTATCAGCAGTTCCCCCACCCCCAAATGTAACTATGGCAGCAACGAGCTTTAGGATAAACCCTTTTTGCATGAGGTCAATAATGAAAATGGCATAAGCAGACAGACGCGGGCGTCAGACCCAGCCCAGCAAACGCTAGAGAAGCATTTTGGAGCCAATTAATGAAAAAAGCAGGATTTTATTATATGGTTTCTGTCCATTATTCGGCATTGCTGTAAATGGCTCACATTTACTGCAACTTCTGTACAGATGTGTGGCTTTGTATTACCAGAACAGCAACTTTAAATGAAAAAATAAATGTTCAACAATTCCACACAAGCTTTTACAGTCCAACATTTCACTGAGTAGGTGAAAACTACAGACTTGTTACTACAGAATTATTCAGCATGAATAAAAAACTACAACTTTTATTCTTAAACAGGAGCCACTGGTTTAATCTTTTTTATGCTGTTTAAAATTACTGTGATAAAAATAATGATTTCTTTAATAATGCCATACACAGGTATGATATAGATTTGTCCCCAGCATATATCTTTCATTGAATATACAAAATAGAATAATGACACATCGCGGACTCTATGCTGTTAATGCAAGTTAGTTTGGAGGTGGGGGGCTATTTTCATACACACAGCCTTCCATCGGAAAACGAGGCCCTAAATCCTTTCCTGAAGATTTGGTTCCTATGTGACATCGATGGCTCAGCTGGGCTGCGCGAAGGGCCGAGCGTAACTCTCGCCCTCGGGTAAGGCCCGTCAGTCCTCGCTCCAGCTCCCCTACGGGACAGGATTGTGCTGATGCTCAGCCAGGCGCTTCCTCCCGTTCCCCACCTTTGCCCGTCACGATGTCGGGGTTGTTTTCTGGCTCCGAGCGGCAGCTCCTGCCACCCCATCCCACCCTCCCAGCACAAAGCTCCCATTGCCACCTCCGCCTGGGCCGCCCGGGCTGTGCGCGACGACAGCGGCTCCCGCTCCATCCCTGCTCCCGGCTTCTCCCATGTCTAAGGCCGTTCCAAGCGCTCGGCACGCCCGTCCTGAGCTGCCGGCGGCAGGCGCCCCTCGGTCGGATGCATGCACTTTGTGATAAGGCACTGAAGAGACGAAGTCAGAATTCTCCCTGCTTTATCCAGAGTGCAGATACTACCCACTGCTACAAGGACTACGGATACACAGAACACGGACTTCTCACTGCTCACTAACGCACTATGTATTTCTAATTGTGAAGTTCAAAACTTAACAGCACATACAGGACAATTGCTTTCTCCCAACATCACAGTTTCCTTTTTTTCCTCTTAAATCCACACCCTAAAAATGAATATACAGGCATAGAGACAAAAAGGGGGTAGAGAGCCTCTCTCCTCCCCCATTTCCAACCCTCTCACGGTGGCGATTTGTTCGTGCTCACGGCAGGTACTATTCTGCTGGCAAACCCTGAAATGCTGTGTCTTTGTGTGTGTGACCGTGCCAGGGGGCACAGGCCCCCCGCTCGCCCTTCCGCACGAGCTCAAATCGAGGTGCCCAGGGACCCAGGTTTTAAAAACGCCCCCGAAAGAACGAACAATTTCCTCGTAACTGCAGACCACACCTGCAAACTCCTATCTGTATCTCAAACAGGTCACGGGAATATTGCCATGGACTTGGCTTGGAAGTTCCGAGTTAAAATACTGAATTTTACCTTAGCTGCTACAAAACGCACAAGTTCTTATAGATCATTCAAAGAGAAGAGAATGAGTGCTTTTTTTTTTTTTTTATTAAAGCTGATATTTTACTCCAAATACTGGATATCTTTGTTTAATAGGTATAATATTCAAAAAGAGATTTAAGAAAGGCTGAAAATTTAGTTTCCTGTTTTGCTTTTGCCAAACTACAGAAATGTCCCGGTTACTGCGAGTGCCCCACTCTCTGTATTTACATATTGCTGGTACCTGTATGCGTTATTATTGCCCAATTTCTTGAAGCGGATTTTGCCGTGGTGCATGGGGCTGTCTGTGACATTAACCCCATGTGTTCTGAGGTGCCACACGTGGGTGTCTCCAGCTTATGTCTTTTGCAGCAGAGGTCTGACCTAGCAGTGACTCGTGAATGGTAACCAACCACACAGACAGGAGCAGCCATCCAAGCTCCAACCGGCATTTCTACACAGTGATTGAATAAACATAAAATTGACCATAACGACATCCACCAAACACAGGTTTTCCTTTCTAACCAGAGTTACTTCTTTGGATCCTGAACACCGATGCCGGCAGTACTACCTCCAGACAAACCACAACTCGTATGAGTTACCATTCAGCATATTTGTGACCCCTACAAAAAATATAATTACATGTATCATGATAAAGCAATCTGTCATCTAAAAATCATCCTTATTATACACTATACAAACTATTTTACAATCATTTAATAAATTGCTTTTAAAGCTGCAGTAGCCCTTCCCTTCTTTTCTCAGATCAGCGAATATACCGATTATACATATTTGAAACTATAACTAAATATAAAAATATATTAGGTTTTGTATTTCATCAGATGATCTTTCTCATTTCTATTACACAAATAATCTGGCCACTTTCAGTAAAAATCAAATTTTAGAGTGGCTTAGTAAATATCGAAATTTTGAGATACAGAAAATTGTTAAGGTGCACGTAGAAAAGGCTACTACAGCTTCTAAATGTTTTAAAATATCATTATCAATGGCAACAAGGAGAAATTCACAAGACTTATGGTAGTTTTATGGCACGCTAGGAATTCGATATGAAATGATGCAGCCTTACAAAGACAAAGTTTGCCATATGACTCTAAGACCACGAAATCAGTAGTGGAGCTTTCCTGCTCCCCATGAAAGAGGATGAACCAGTCACTGACAAGTGGAGATGTGAAAATGGGTCTCTAACCACGCAAGTTTGGAGTCTGTATCTCCAGCGGGACGATGCGCCGGTGCAGCTGCTCTGCTGTTCCGCCTGCCCGGCGGCCAACGTCTCACCCGAGGAAAGATCTCTACAGCGATACAAGAAAACAGAACAAAACCAAACCACTGGGCATAATTACATGTTTGCCTCCTAAGTCAATGGCATTTTTCCCATATATACTTGTGTGATGATAGATTTAAGTGTATAAAATGTGAGTTTCTCCACACAGAAGTAAACTTTTCTTTAGCTATGCATATTTTCCTGAAAGTTTCCTGATGGGCAGTCAGGACTGATCTTCTTGGCATCAATGCAGCCCATGACTCTTGTAGTTATGGCTGTTGCATTATATGCAAAAATCAGGCTTGTTTTTTTTCACTATATAAAATAACCTGCTCATTTACATCCAGGTAGGACTGGGTTAATTTTCTACGAATCTGCATATCCAATGCTTTTGCACGTATACCAAAGGTATTTTGTTTCATTCACATATATTTAAGTTAGATTTGAGTATTCTCCCACCCACCCCGGTCCTTAAAAAATGCCAAATCTTTATGGTCGCTTTGACAGACCAAAGCCATTAGGTTATCAAAGCCCAACCCATTTTCCACATGGATATACTCAAGGATTACTGTCTAGAGGTCATTTAGGAAAGCTACGAGCTGCCCCACCTTAAAAAACCAGCTGTACAATAGGCATCTTGAAGTATTACAAAAAAAATCATGTAAGAAAAAATGAACAAGCCTAGTTCACGGTATATAAAGTTAAAGGAAATTGCTAAAACCAGACAGTAATAGCTATAAAAGGCACAACTTCCCTTTTCTGATATACACTTGTAAACTTTCTTAAGGTTACATGCAGAAACCAAAACACTATCTTAACTTTAAAAAAAAAATCCAGAACACTTTACTAAAAAAAAAAAAAAAACCAAACAAAAGAAGCCTAGAAAATTGTCTCCAGCCAAGTGCAGAAACTCATCAGCAGAGTGTTCGTAACACGGCATCAGCTCTTGTCACCGGTGGCTCGGATGCATCCATGGGTGTTGCACAAGGGGAGAGAGAGAATTTCTGACAAGTGAGATTTATTTTCCTTTCCTTTCTCCCCAGTTATTTACCAAAAGTGAGAAATCCGCCGCTTCTATCGCCTAAATCTTGGCCCTCGGTAAACCACATGTAGTGCATAATTACAAAAGGAACACCGCTGCAAGGACAAAACGAACAAGTTCTGTAGGATTTTTTTCTTCTTTACAAAAAAAAGCTATCGTTTGACGTTTTCTTAAGGCAACCCTTTTATATTAAGGCAGTCACTTCTGATGAAATAAGAGTTTCTTGATATTTCCGTTTGAATATTTTGGTATCTGATTGCTGATGATTTCTGCCAACATTTCTGGGAACTCAATACTCATGGATTTATCCAAAAATGTCTGGAAGCAAAAGCTCAGAAGATTTTCAACCACCTACAAGGGATAAAGCAAAGAATTACTTGCACAGGAATGCATATGAAGAGCTACTCATCGCCATCCTTCCTCCTCCACCACGGCTTGCGGCACGGACCACTGCGGTGCCTGGTTTGCCGGCTCCCCTCACACCCTGCTTGGATAACACGTGCCGTTTAACAGCACTGTAATCACTAAGTCTGAATGGCATTCTAGCAGAAAACAAGTGAACAGACCATGCAAGGGCTTTAGAAGCACTCAAGAGATTTTCTGTCATTCCCATTCTAGCACGTAAATCACATCCCTATGAATGAGTTTAAGAGGTGCTTGGTACATAAAGAGTCAAAAAATAAAATCACTTTTGAGGTCTCTCCGTCTCCCTTGCCTTACCAAGCTTAAACACCACAATTTAAAGTACATGGTGCAAAAGGAGACTGCCTGAATTCTGGAATTCCTTGCAAGATTACACTAATACCAAGCCCGGCACTGATGCATTATTTTAACAAGATTCCAAATCATTCCACAGGTTCTTGAATAGTTTGTCCCCAAGACAACACTGTTGTTAAAACTCCACACCTCTGCTACTACTGCAAAATCATCGAAAATTTCTGAGTTCCCCCATTTTGAAGTAACATAGTATTTAAAAGACCCAAAGAAGTTGAAAATTATATTAGTTATAGTATTAATTGCTGTGGAGTTCACTGCAGAAGTGGTCTGAAAACCCGACAGTCACCTCTTTCGATTAGCTTTTAAATAGACAGTCAGGGAGCATAAGCACCTCCTTCCCCCACCCCATTGATACCTATCCCTTTAAACAAAAAAGAATGATAGAGGAGATCACTGTGACACCCCAGATTTATTTATCTGGACCATCTACAGCGTTCCTTTAAGAACTTACATCATGCATAGAGTCCAGCAGTTTAGTCAGTTGATAAAATCGCTGCCAGTTCTGGCTTGAGTTCCCTTCTCTCTTCACGATCGCCTTCCCCAGCTCTTTAATGTACGTCATACGGATCTCTTCAAACAGAGACTGACTCTTCAGGCCTTCCTTAGGAACTGTAACACAGACACAAACCTTTCAGACGTTGCGCACATCCATGACTGTGTCATTTCAGTTTTCTGACATCAGTTACACAGAAATGACCAAAAGTAAGGAAGCTGAAAGAAATGACAACTGAGAGACAAGGGAAGAGAGTGAAATTGAGATGGATGACTCACTGAACAAATAGCACAGAAATGCTGGTGAAATGAAAATAATAAAACACCCCCCTAGCGAGAACCCAATAAGAAATAAGAGGGAAGGGAACCGCACCATGGAGGCAACAGCACTAAGCCCTGATGAAAGACCAGCAGGGCCAGAGCTTCTGTGTTCTCAGTGTCTGGGGAAACATGACATTGGAAGGATTCCATAAGAACGTCAAGGGAAGACCAAGGAGGACAGGATCACAGGAGGGTTTAGCTTGGAAGGGACCTTGAAAGATCATCTAGTTCCAGCCTTCCTGATGTGGATCAGATAATATGTCCAGGCAAGGCAGTAAAAGAGAGACAGGACAACAAACTGCTTGCCCAAGCCAAGAAGTCGGGTCTCAGCAGAGCTTCTTGGAATAGGGATAGGATGTTGAGCTAGTGCCAGTCTGACAAGGAGCTTTCCTTGGAAACCCAAGGAGTAGAGACTGAGGCCTGTATTCAGTCAGACTCTAATCCATGTTTGTGCCTACACTCTCCTACTAGGATGGTCCTTCCGGTGGCCAAGGACTAATACATAAACTGGGACAAATCAAGCACATGGACTCCAGTGGTCCTTAAGATGTTTGATTTGAAGACTTTGATGAAGTGAATGGAAAGAGCTGAAGATAGGGAAATAAGAGAGCTGAGACTATGCCAACTGAAAGCAAGAGAGGAGGACACAGGCCACCAAAGGACACTCCCTTCTTCTAAAAATCCAACTCTCACTACACTGCCAGCATCTGCAGGGTGTCCAAGTGAGGTATCTTATCTGCCTTGCCTACAAAGGAGGTAACAATACATCAACTGCCACTTCAATAATTTAAATGGAAGAGGTCTATGAGCGACATCTGTGTGTGAGCTACGTGTCTAGATCACGTGGGATTCCCGTTTTACTCCTCCTCTTCTTCCTCTTCTCTTGGAAAACTTACATAGAAACATAATAAACAAATTAAAATTGTGAAGCTATGGATTAAAGAGCTGTACATATTTGAGCTGTTCAGCATTCAGAAGTTCCACAACGTGCGTACCCTAAAGGAGCTGTGAAAACACATTGTCTTTGACTGCGTACAGAACAAAGAGGCCTTCTGCTGCTCCGCGCCAGTGCCTGCCACGCTTCAGCCATGAATGGGCTTAATTCTGCAAGTGTACTCGCTCCCCCATTTCTGCCATGGAAATTCCTGTAAGGAAATTTCCAATTCCTGTAAGGAAAGTTGGCCTCCACCACATCCAAAACATTTGAGGAATTTTCGGGAGAGATTTCAGAAACTGCTTTAAATCCGCAGTTTTTGGGTAAGTTTCAAGTTCCTACAGAGGCCACGGCAGCACGGAGCTGAAATTTCCTCTGAAAAGAGCCCTTGTCCCAGTTCTGGGCTTGGCAGGCGAGGCTGTGCCGTCCCTGCCAGGCCACCGAGGAGAGCAGGGCACCGCAACGTCCTGCGCTCAACACCTCTCCTGCCTGCACTCAGCACCCAGGGCTTTGCAGCACGCAGTGTGGGACCATGAGATCCTCCTGCCTTTACCTGGGAAAAGTCCAAGTTTTCCTTTGTTTGTAAGAATTAACGCTATTATTCTCTGGAAATACTGAAGATAAGGAATGTTTGAGCCCTCTGTGTAATGAACTGCTTAATCTTTTAAAAATATCTACTTTTCATCACATAGAAGCACTATGCTGACAACTCTTGCCTTGCTGCTCTTACTGATACTTCCCAAGCGCACTGGCATACTGGTCACTGCACTGAAACAAAACTAATCTTCTCTCAAGCAGAAGCAGTAATGGCTCCAGGAAAACGCCAACTGCTGTCTTGGATGCAGCTTTCTCCATGCTGTGGGTATCAGTGTGAGGGCTGTGGGACCAGCACAGACAGGCACACGCTCTCATGGCTTGGCCAGGCTGTGCTATCCTCAGAGCATCAGTCTCAGCTGAGCCTCCTCGGGGGCTACAGCCTGACTGAGAAACGTCTCTAGGACTCAGGGAGCAGGAATAAAGCCTAAGCACAAAACTAAGTTATTTGTGTAATGGCTCAGAGTATTTCTGTATATTCCAGAAGGACTATTCTGACACTCTATTTTATCCTTTCAAGCAGTACAGATGACAGATTTTTACTGAGCTGTTGCTTGTTTAACTACTGCATATCCTACCAAGAGACAAAAACCATCATGGAGTTCATTATACACTCTATCTTATGATACCTACCATAAATCCACCATACCCTTTTCAGATGCAAACACAAAAAGCTGTAGCTGTATTTAACTATTTTTAATAACTTCTGGCAGAACTTGATTACTTTTTTTGGGGGAAACCGCTTCTCTGGATGAGAACTTCCTCACAGCTGGTGGCTGGGTTTTCCTTTGTTTGTGGGATTATTTTTGGTGGTGCTGTTTCAAAGTATTTCATGGGCATGAAGTCATAGCTCCCTAACCCTGTGTAGCCAGGTGCCAAGCAGCACATTCTGACTCTTATTTGCCACCAGATATCTAAAACAATTTCAAGCTACCCCTGCACAATCAGAATACCGGCAAGGTAAACTAACGTTGTTCACACAGTATTTAACTGTTCACCTACCTGTAGAGAGGAGAAGCAAGGTTTTCATGCAGAGATACTCTTCATATGAGACTTGGAGCCGGGAGAGCTCTCGGGCAACCATAAGCATATGTTTGCACTGTTCATACATACATGGTAGATTCATTCTCTGCCTGAGAAATAAGAGCGTAAAAAAAAAATTTAAAAAAAACAGTTAAATGCCTAGATATCCAGAAGTTTTAAGTTAAGTTTTTCCACATGTTCTTCAGGAGCAGCAGGGGTGGCAGAGGCAGATGACAAGCTAATCGGTGATCTATCTCACCGCTAGAATGTTTGCTTTTCCTCCAGTGAACCCATTCAGAGTAACTGCCTTTGTCACCACACACAAACACTGGCCTAGAACTGCAGCACAAGGGGAGCTCGACATATTAAACCCCAGTGTTATTAAGAAAGCTCATCTTTACCAAGGGTCAATAGCTCCGTTAGCAACAGTCAACACAACAGATCAGCACAAACTTGACATAAAAATCACTTATTCAATATTGTACTCTAAACAAAGACACAGATAAAACTGAATCACAATATAAGTTAAGACTTGGCTATTCAACTACACCAATTCTTCCAAAGCTGCTATCAGCTTTCAGTTCCCCCTGCCTTAGATCTGAGAGAGAATTGTATGACGTACCCTCACAGGCATCCCAAAAAACCCCAAGTGAAAACAAGGAGGAAAACACACCTTTCTCAAGGTGCAAAAAACTAAGAATAATCAGAATTCTGTTGAGAAACTCAAGCTACTCAAACTGCACTGAAACCAAATCAGGCTCAAGTCTAAAGCCCATCGTTTCCAAACATGTGCTGCTGGACAATGCCTTTGAGTGCAACAGGACTACGTGCGGCACTGCCGTATGCCCGTATGGGATCTGAAGCTATAGGCACACACACACATACACAAACCCACAAACACTGGTGTTCCAGCAGGCTTTGATAATCAGGGAGTAAGAGCGAGAACGCAAAGTGCCCAGGAGGCACCTCACATGAAACAGGAACGAGGGTAAAATTGTCGGTGCTTGTCAGGGCACCGACACAAAGCCAGTACTTGGCTGCTTGGCACATTTTCTCTGGGCTGTATCAAAGGGCATCTTACACATCTCACATGGAGTAAATTAAACAGACTCTATGACAGGGCTCAGCAATTTTCCTCATGTAAAACTGTTACCATTTCTGGGCAGAAGGTTAAAATAAACATTATGAAATGGGTCAGCCTGTTGTTTATTTGTATCTGCTGCAAATGCAATCGCATCTGTGTGGCTGAGGGCCTGTATGAACACACAGAGATTGTTGCTTATGCTAAGATTCTGCTCACTGTGGTCCTCAGAAACCAAATGTACAACACAGCCCCCCTCCCTTCAGAGAGGTGAGGGTGCACGGGTGAGCTCTGCACTGCGCCCTGCACTGCGCCCCGGAGGGCAGCGGACCCAGGCTGCGTCAGAACAACAGGGAAGCTGAATCATTGGAGAGGCCTTAACGCTGGCAAAGGGTCTGGGAAGAGGTCCCAGACATTCCCCTCGCAGATCTTCTGGCCGGAGCATATCAGATGATCTCAGCTGCTGCAGGGCTGTGTGCAGAGGGCGGCTGTGCAAGGATCTGGGCCGAGTCGTGGCCCAGGAGCTGTGGGGGTCTCTCCTTACACCTGGCTTGGTGTCCCTGGTGCCCTTCCCTACAGGGGGCATTTAGCAGGGTTGGGAAGCCCAGGGAAGCTGCAAGGTCTGGCAGTCGCTTCACTCCACAGAAGCTGGGGAGCTGCTGATGCAGGAGGCAGAGCCGGCACCGAGGCCCCAAGGAGCACCAGGGAGCTCCTCAGAGGTGTGGAGTGGAGCACAGTGGTTCAACTCTCTTGCAATTCTTGCCATTCATATGAATTGAGACTTAAACAGCCGAGTAACAGCATTTTATTGCTTGTGAAGCGATCCTGCTTTAGTGATTGTAAATCCAGCCCTATTTGAACCACCCTCTTGTTCTGGAAGTAGCTAATATTCTTCTGTTTTTGTAAGCAGCTGCCTCAGAGAAGAACGCGCGTGGAAGCCCATGCAGCATACACGAGATGTACACATGCATTCTGGGTGGGATGCGCGTTGATGACAAAAGCATGTGATTATTTCCAACACTGCTGTGAGTCATTTAGTTCAGCTAAGTCTACAGAAGAATACAATCAGTAAATAAGACGCTGGAATTCTGAAAACCAGATGCTACTGACCCTACAGAGCTAGTTACAAAAGAATGTGAGGAAAAAACATCTGGGAATAAGAGAACTGATAAAACATTGAATATAAACTGTAATGGCTCCTAACTAGAATGAATTGGAGAATTAATATTTACTATAACAAGATTACCCTGGTGGGTTTTTTTAGGAGCACCAACACATACTTTACTGTAAAGTGCTGGGGTTTTGACCCATTGAAGAAACAGCAGGAGACCTCTGATTTAAAGCAAATTAAATGTTATTAACCTTATTAGTGACAACATCAATTATTTAAATTCCACCACATGGAGACTGTTTAAAAATTGTAAGAACGCAGATAGCCGCTCACCCCTCACCTGCTGCTCACCTTGTTTTGCAAAGCCCTTACTATAAAGAAATGATTACAGATGGTGGCCATCATCTCTGCAACTGCATGACTAAAAGATCACTTATAAACCCTATCACAAACTACTATGCTAACCAATGCTATTCTGCTTGCTTGAAGAAGTGGCATTTTAAAACATGAGATGAAGGACACAATTGCTGAAATGGCTTCAGAGTAAACACTGAAACAGATTGTCCAGAGAAGCCGTGGCTGCCCCATCCCTGGAGGTGTTCAAGGCCAGGTTGGAAGGGGCTTTGAGCAACATGGTCCAGTGGGAGGCATCCCTTCCCATGGCAGGAGCATGGAACTGGATGGGCTTTGAGGTTCCTTCCAACCCAAACCATTCTGTGATTCTGTGGTAAAAGGCAGCAGGGCATGACAGTCCACGGGGACTGACTGCAGAACCCATCCCAAAAGAAGGAGGTGCGACACAGAGAATTTGCTCTCCAGACTGCAGGCAGAAAGGTGTAACCCAACCTAATCCGCTACTGCACCTTTGAAATAGTATGTGGAAAGTAATACAACTGCATATGTCTGCGCAATAGGTTTGCACCCCCTGCATCTCAAATCAGGCCTTCTGCCCATCAGCTGAACAATCCAAATTCGCTGTTCTACTCCTCTACCACACAGAATCACTGCACAACACGAGTTCAAAATATACAAGGAAAATGATGCACAGAGCAAGAAAAACGAGGCCCAAACATTCCAGCAGATTCAGTTTTTCTTGAAAACTGATAACAAAGTTCAATAGAAAAAAAACCCCAGACATGTTCTTCCATTTGTAAAACTGTCTTTTTAGCCAGATTTTAATCAGGCTCAGACATTAATGCTTAACTGAGCCAGAACTCAGTGAATCTGGTAGGATCACACTATCGCTTTTGTGCAATAAACACACAGAACATTATGCAATTTGCCAAAACTTTTCTCTCCACCCCAGATATATCCCCAGCTTCAGAGCTGGCTTTGATAAAATGACTGATTATAATGAATGGTCGAGAAACGGTTACAATATGGAACATTTTAGTGCAAACACATCCTGCAAAAACTTCTTGATATAAATACACTTAATATCTAAAATACTTTTCTTCCATTTGACTTAAAATCTCTGAGAAATCTGCTAGAAGAGAAAGAAGTGGCAAATGACAGACTGATGTGTGACATCTGCAAGCATTTGGTCCCCTGTGGTTCACCTCTCATACCCAGGAAAACTGCATGGAGTCTAGCATCATCCTGAGAAACCTAGGAATTATTTGCATCTCACTTACTCGTTAATAATCAGATCTGGTGCAAAGCACAGCAGGTTTCCATTTGATTGTTTGTATGATCTCCACCCCAAAGCAAAAGCCATTAGGAACATCCATGAGTACTGCAGAAGGGTCATTTGGTCATCCAGGTGCAAGTTTCGGAAACCTGGAAAAATAAGTACAGAGGTGTGACGGTACTGGTTGGAAAAGAAACGAAAACAGCCTGCCATAACTTGAGACAGGACTGTCTGGACATACAGATTTGAGTTTACTCTCTCTTTCCTACGTTAATTCAGATGTCCTGCCCCTAAAGAGAGACCATTCTGACTCATGAATTCCATTATCAGACTTTTTTCTCCCAGCAGAACCATTACGTGATGCAATGCCTGGGCAACACAGGAATCACAGAGATGTTTGTGCTTGTTTTTTTTGAAACCAGGTCGGGAATGGTACTGACCAGAAGTGACCACCAGTCTCTGTCCTGTCAGGAACAAACAGATCGGCAGCTTTCCTTTCAGCTCCAGCCTCTCCCAAAGCCATTCCCTGTGCCACGTCCAAGGCTGAGATCTGACATCACTTCTGTAAGGCAATTGCTGTCTGCGCCTTCAGGTGGGAGCTGGAATAGCCACAACCCTTCTGTGTTCCCTAGGTCAGCTTAACTATGCAGCTACACTGCTTGAGAAAAAATGAACATCTTGACTCCCAAGCTGGATGCCAAAATGCCAATACCCAGCCAAAAATCCCTACAGACAGGGCGAAGAGTAGACAAGAAGGAAGCACCCACCCATGAACATGGACCCAGACAAGCTGGTACGGCAGCACGGGCCTCTAGAAATCAAAAGAGCCTCATTGCTAAAATTACTGAGGACATAATTATCTAAGAGACAGAACTAGTGCTAATAAAAAGTCAAATCTCGCATTTTCTTCTGAATTTTAGCACTCAATGGTCAAAAGGTTCAAGAAAAATGACCTAATTTGTAATAGTAGCAAATACATTTTTGCATCTGTACCTGAGGCACAAATAAGCCCAGCTATTACTAAAACTTCACCTGCGAAGGCTTTGAAGGATCCCAAAGACAGATTTTAGGCACAATAAACACTGCACTTTGTAATAAACGTGTGTATTACCTGGTATTGCCTTTGCCCACTTCACTGCAGCCACCACTTGCCGCCCACCCAGCATGTTGAGGGTGGAGAGGATGCGCCAGCTGGAGTCCGGCAGCGAGCTGTCATAGCCCGAGTACATCACCTCTGGCTCGATCACCTCCAGCAGGGACACCAGCGTGGGAGTCAGCTGTGGCAGGGTGGCAGGGACGATGCTCTTGTTGCCAGGCGTCTCAGAGACATCCCGTGTTCCCGTCACGCCAGTCTGCTGGGTTCCTTTGATCTTCTTCTTTGTTTTTCGAGCTAGGAACATTGTGGTAAGCCAGGTTAGATAATGGAAAGTGACCACATGGCAATAAAAACGCGACAGCAGAAACACGGCTCTCGATTTCCTGCAGCTCAGGCAGACGGAACTTTGAAAGCGTTTTCTGTAACTTCACTTTGATTCTAGTGAAGCTTCCAGTGGAAATGAGTTTATTTCATTTTTTAATGAAAGTCCCATTTCCATCAATGTTTCGAAGTGGGAGATAATGCCACAAGGCTTGATCCCATAGCTTTGCTCACATCCCAAATTTCAGTGAGACTCCATGCAACAGCACTGCACACATTTTATGTCCCTTAAAATCTTAACTATAGATACCATGCAGAAGAAAAGAAAAAACTACATCTTATAAGTAAGGAGGGACTCCATCTCTCAAGCCAGGGAAAACATGTTTTTGAGAATGCTGGGCAGGAGCAGATTTTTCTCTTGCCAACTCTCTTGTGTATAAATCATTGCTGTGTAATTAAACCATAAAACTCATACACCAAATAAATAAAACATCACACAGTGATGTTAACTGTGAACTACAAAAAGTTGGAGCAACAATTTTATGAGTACGTTGTCAACAATGGAGCCTCCTGCTTGACTCTCAGCTCTCCTGGACGCAGCCTGTCACATGGAACACACTGGTAACCGAGACCGAATCGCAACCCAGCTCTTTCCCTGTGTCTCAATTAATTCACTGACTTCTGTTCTGGAACTTCCAAGATAAATCAGTAGCACAAACAGGCATCGTGTAATGTTGTTTTACCTTCAGAGTTTCTACTGAGCTATTCTGAGTAGCTACTGAGCTATTATGGCTTCAAATTGCACCAGGGCAGGCGCAGATTAGACATCAGGAAAAATTTCTTCATGGAAAAGATTCCCAGGCAGTGGCAGAGGCTGCCCAGCGAGGTGGTTGAATCACCATCCCTAGAAGGATTTAAAAGCTGGGTAGATGACGTGCTCAGAGATATGTTTCCGTAGCAGACAGGTACAATTGGACTCAATGGTCTCAAAGGCCTTTTCCAACCAAACGATTCTATGATTCTATTCAGAATCTCTCGTCACCAGAAATACACCAACTCTGTGTTTAACAACATCCAAAATCCCCTCCTGACCCTGTTGCTCCCACTGGTGAGGATGGATCTTTCAGAAAGGAACCGCCAGAGGTAATAAACTCTCTGTGGACCTGACATAAACTGCCGTTTCCCAAGCGCTTGCACACCAACTGCATTGCCAAGACTGCCATGGGGGAATACCAACAGTTATTTCCCCAGAGGAAAAACTTTGTTATCCTCATCTAAATTTTGAAACAGCTACTCTGAAAGCTTTTGAACATTCTGGCATTTTTTGCCTCATTATCCTTGTTCTCAAAAGTAAACAAATAGCTTTAACTTAAATTTACATGCCCATGCCTTCAGCTTAACCAAGACACCTGGGATGGAGCATTTCCAGCCCAGAATGTCTAGCAAAATTATAAACAAAGAAATCTATCTGATAAGATGAAGTATTATGCAAGAATTTTTATAGGGCTATATTACTAGACCTGACTTAGATAAATCATTGTAGCTCACAAAAAAAAAAAAAAAAGGCTGAGATAATTTATTTCTTTACAATTTATTTGCAATTATAAATACCATAAATTTTAAACCAGCTCCTTAGGGCAAATTACAGAAGCTGATCCATACAGGTGAAGTCAGCACGGCTACAAAAGCATCCAAGATCTTCTGTTAAAAGCAAACACCTCTTCAAACCCTGATCCCTGCAGTTTGGCACCCAGTGAGATTGTCCAGGCTTCCTATTCTAACACGCTCATTCCCTGCCCATGGGATGGCCGGCCCATGCCCTGTGCAGGTGGCTCTCGCCCTGGGAGGTGACAACACTTTCCACCACCACGCTGAGGACCCAACACAGCCAGGACACTGCACACCTCACTTCTGCAATGGGATTTAGAATGACAAAGAGAGCAGAGCAGAGAATGTTATTAAGAGATCCTTCAAAAAACTGACGTAAACTCAGAATGGATGTTGGAAAAAAGCATAAATCGCCAACAGTTTAACTACAAAATGTATTCTGAAAGGTCAAAAGAATTATGAGACTGCTTTTCACAGGCATAAAACTTAATAATAAATTTCTCTTCAAACACGTCAGGAAGAGAAAGGGTGCCAAAGGACACCTAGGGTCAGCTGACAAGTAAAGCTGAACGGCAACGCAAAGGAATAAATGCAGGAATACAAAATATCACTATCACACCACATAAATCTCCAGTTCCTGCAGCTCCATAGTTGTATGTTTTCCAGTCCCCTCCAAAACATGCAAAAGAAACAAGAAAGGTCCAGAAAAGGATGAGAAGTGAGGCTTAAGGCAAGACTGATGGGAAAATGGGCTGCAATAGAAAATCATCAGCTAACACCGTACTGGTGCACAAGGAGTCACTCGTCTCAGCATAGAATTAAAATATCATATCATAGATTTTATACATTTATTTAAAAACAAGGTTGTCTCCAGTCCACTGCCTAACCGTGAAACCCACTGCAGGTGCCCAAAACCTGGAGGCACTCAAATTGTGACTGGGCAGGCTCAGAGAAGGCCAAGTGAAAGGGGCCTCACGGCGGACAGGCTAGGACCTGCTGATCTCCTGCTGTTCACGCTTATAACCAGTATTTCTGCACTGAGGATACACCTGATGGCTTTTCAAAAAGAAATTACTGTCTAAAAAATATGAAAATGTAATTATCTTTTAAAGATGAGTAATTCCTGAACTGTGACCCTAAAATAGCCAGGATGAAAGAAGCTCTTTTAGTCCCTTCTGCACTTTATGCTGCCTTCCAGTTTTCTTCTATTTACTACGAATCCTTCTGTATGACCTGTCCGATAAATCCTGTTTTGCGTTGCTGAGCTGCCAGATCTCTTTTCCCACTCAGCCATAAAAGCTTCCCCTCCACCTTTCCCAACATATTATATTACACCATCCATCCTCCAAAAAGTCCCTGTTCTCTAGAATTCCCAGCGCCAAAATTCAGGCAAACAAACTATATCTGGAATGACTCCAAACTACATGCGGAAAAGTGGTAAGTATCAGATGTTATTTGATGCTGGTGCAGAAAGGCAACTCAACCAACACATCCCAGTGCCTGCAATAGCTGTACTGGTGTCCCTCCAAATAGAGATCACATGAATCAATGCAGGAATGCAAAGGCCTCCTATTAGAGTGATAGACAGAAAGTGCTTTATTCACACAGATAAGTATATAAACATGATATATGTATTTTAAAAACATTTGAAGGACATTTTCACTGACTGAAATGGAGCTGTTCGTATCGGTATCTGACAAACACATTTTTGACATTTTTATTTTACCTGACAATTCTGATTACACAGGCATCACCACGATAACTATGCTGGCAAGTGCTGTATTAATCTCCATAGCTCAACGAAAAAAACACCAGGCATAAAATGTAGCTGACACTAATAAAAGTGTTTTATGCCATTTTACAACCACTGCTGTTGACGCAGCCATCAGTTTCTCATACACCATCCAGGACTTTAGCGGAGGACAAATATGCACTGGCACATTTAAGTTTATGTATTTAACCTGTCTTTTCTAGAGAGATTCTGAGTGACATGTAAGAATCCACAGCATGAACAAAAATAATTTCCTTTTCTTCAGTTTGAAGATATGAGCCCAATGTTAGATCTGCACCTCTGGGCTCTCTCTCTGCCTTGTGGTTTCAGTGCCAGGTCCTTCTCCTGCAGAAGGATGGGCAGGCGTCACACTTCCCTACATGAGTTCTCCTTTCTCAGATTCAGCAGAAAACCAACCAAGATCTACGTGCTGACAGGAATAAAAAACAACCCTACTTTGCGCATGTGACTCACTTCTGAAGATGCTCAGACAGAGTGATTGTGTATGAACAGGAGAAATTTTACTGTAAAAAAAAATCTTGTTTTTCATCAGAATACTCACACCCTCCATAAAAGGCAGTCTGTAATCATGCTAACGTGCTGCTCCAATAATGGCTTGAGCTTCATAAGCAGCTTCGTCTTTATTGTCTAGGACTTAGAAATGAGAAAGGGATTTGAGTGTTGGAAGTTACCTTCGAGGTTCATGCCAGCCTGAAGACATTTCCGGTAGCGGCACGCGGGACAGTTTTTCCTCCGGATTTTGTCAATAATGCAGTCATTTCTCCCAGCGCACAGATAGTTGTGCTGCCCTGGATTCAAAGACAAACAAAACGATCATAAGCTCTGCAATTACGGTTGCGGATGAAGTCATTGATTCTTTCTGTACTGTTAAGGATCTGGCGACTAAAGAATTTCTTTACTGTGTGTTTTGTTTCTTGCAAAAATAAGAACAGCATCTACATGTTTTCATGTATCTCCACATCACATAGATTTCTCGTATTTAGATACCAAAGCCAATGATTTTATCAGGTGAATTCTATTCCCAAAGCTATTTTCTCTTGCATTTCTCATACAGCTTGGTTCCAAGTTCCCTAAATAGTTTCACAAGAGATGTAAATGACATTCATAAACCCATTTTGAAACAGCACATGTCAACATTTCTACAGACACAGCTTTCATCACTCTGAAAGTCATAAAACCTCCTCCTTGTTTAACTTAAGAGTTTGAACTGGACAAACCAAGTCCTCTGGCATTTTTACGGATTCACAGATTCAGAGCAAAACTAACCCTGGAAACAGACCAACTACATTAATTAAGTAATTGTGGTTCTTAGCTGTTAAGAGCAGGGCAACAGCAGAGGACAGTGATATCTATTCTTAATTCTCTGAATGATATGAAGTGTTTCGAATTTCTTTGTATTCTAAGGAAGCCTTGAATGTTTTTCCGAATGAACCTCCCCTGTCTTCTTCATTTAATGAAAAGGAAGCTTTACTGACCCTGGGATCATCTGTGTGTCCTAAGGTAACCTAGAAAATACATCCTTGATTCACTTTACCATGAGAAGACTCATATATATAGAACAAAATAAACAGATGTCTATATGTCATTATAGCAGAACAGAGACTGTAATTTCATGTCTTACAAAGAAGCTGAACTGAGCCCACTGTGTCACACAGTAAATACAGATACCACAGGTGTAGTTTTTCCTAAGCTGTTTCATGTTTTTCCTAACAGAGCTTCATCCCCATGAAGGCACCGATTGGTTTCCTGTATTTACTTTTTACCTATTCTTGCCTTCTTTAGGTGAAAATTAGGCTATTTTTTTGTATTAGCTTTTGTAATACATCCCTGGAGGTGTTCCAGGCCAGGCTGGATGGGGCTTTGAGCATTCTGATCCAGTGGGAGGTGTCCCTGCCCATGGCATGGGGTGGAACTGGATGGATTTTGAGGTCCCTTCCAGCCCAAACCTTTCCATGATTCTATGATCATTTTTTTTTAAACCCTCTTGTTAGACGTGCCTTTGGTGGAAAACGAAAGGGAGGCTGATGCCACCTTCTGCTTCGTGCCTGGCTGCTGTCCAGCTGCGCAAAGGAACAGACTTCAGTTATCTCTGCTGCCTGAAGCCCAGGGATACTTCACAGACAAGATGCTGGTGGAAACTGGTAGTGAGCAAACAGAGATGTTTCCAAGGGAATTCCCAGCAGACAGGAGCATTTTACAGAGAGGGTGGACATGACCACTCTTTGATGCCGCAGTGCCTGTAGCACAAGCTGGGCCTGGGGCTCTGAAGCACCGGGAGACTGAATAAGCCTTCGCTTATTTGAGCGCACTGGCATAGAAAGAGGTTAGAAATTGCAGAGAAAGGCTCTAGGAGAGGGAATTAAAAATGCTGAGGAAGGAGCACAGCAGGAGGCAGAGCAGCTGAGGGAAGGCAGTGGAGGGAGGTGTGAGGATCTGCAGCAAGGCGAGGATGCGGAGGTGGGGAGGAGCAGTGAAGAGCTGGGTTGGCAGCAGGGTGGTGGTAACACACTGGGCAGTGAACAGGGCTGGATCTGGGAGCAGAGGAACTGCATCACGAGGGCTCTGAAACACCATAAAAATAAGAACTGGAACAAGATGGCTTCAGCCACCCTGGGCTCCTGAAGGAAGGCCCATTTGTGTGAAGAACCAAGTATAAACAAACAGCTGCTGCCCCAACTTCAGTCCTCCTCTTCTCTAGTTCTACCCCTTGCTGAAACACACCTTATGGTGCTTTCCTACATACTCGTGCTTTCCATTTCTGTGACTACTTCTATCACAGCACACACACGTGTGTAGACAAAGGTACAGAAAAGGGGTTCAGGCGAAAGGCTGAAGAACCAAGGCGCAGAGCCAGCCCGATCTGCAGGTGCCTGGCAGCTTCTAATAAAAAGGATATTACAGAAATTAATTCTCTCTACATATGTTCCTCATAAGAAAAATGCCTGTAAGAGACAAAAGCAAATTATTTGTTCCTTAAAATGAGCTAACAGGTCCTGGAAGGGGCTCCTGAAACCATCCACAATATCTAATCGGAAGGATTAAGGTGGAGATAATTTGTAGAACAATAGAAATGAGAGCAGAGGTAAGCCTGGAACAACTTCTTGTCATTTTTCAGCTACAAGCCTGCTTACATTTTTAACATTAACACAGTTGATACAGCCAGTTACATCACCGATCAAAAAGAATTACTCTATTGACTTAACAAATCAATACTTTTGCTCTTTAAGATAGGGATGGGCAAAATCATCACTACAACGTATCTTCAGCTGCCTATCATACTTCTGAGGGCTACCAAGTGACCTTATTCTAATCAAAGATACAGATTATTATTTGCTTCAAATAAAGAGCCTGGCTCTAAACAGGAGGTAACTCCAGCCAGGACCAGCTGGGAGTCACGAGGAGCCCAAGCAGCTCAGTGCTTTGTACTTGAGCTCATCTAGTCTCCTGCTATAGTTCAGAAACAGCTTCACCTCCTCACAGACCTGACACCCTTCTCCTCTTGTGACTGGCAAGAACTTGACTTCTCCAATGCCTCTGAGAAGCTCTGCATTACCACAGAGCTCCCTATTGCATCCAGTGAGCTGGGAACTGGGAGAAAGTGCTGCTTCTGAAAGACTGAATGATGGCTCCTCTTCGCCCAAACAGCCTTCCCCCTTCTGGAGTGAAACCCAACTTGCCAAAACACTAGCAAAAAATGACAGTCTGATTCACTTCTGAATACCCAGGGAGGGCTTCATGGAGAAGGTAGGAGAGAGGAAACCTGCAAGGCTATAACTAGGAATGACAGAACTTCAGAATTGCCCTGCATTCAGAGACATGGAGAATGTAGTCTGGCTCTTCTGCATCTCTCTCATTTTGATCCAAAGAGTCAGACATTCGGGTACCACACAGCCCACTATACAATGGCTGCTTAGGCAGCTCAGAAACCTCAAACTGCATTTCTTCTTCACATACTGCAGATTACATTTGGTTTTCCATCATCTCTGTTTTCCAGAATGATTTTCTTTCTGTGAAGAGGGAGAAACCTCGATGATCCAAACCCACATCCATGTTCCTGTTATCTCGCTATATCACACATGGAGATGTATGTAACAAATCAACACTGCTTATAGGAAATATTGTGAAACTATCATAACCTCACATACGTCAGGCTTCCCAAGTTTCAGGTACAGTTTTATACAGAAATCAGATAACATTAAACTTAAAAAAATCACAGGCTTTGCAAATATAACTCACACAGACAAACATCTGTATATAAACAGGACAAATAAACAAAAACAACAGTGAAAAAAGGAAAGAAACAAAAAGCCAAGACAATACATCCTTTTACACTGTCAGAGAATGGGAGCATTTTCACAGTGTAAATGCAATCTATGCTTCAGATAATCACACCATTATCAATGGCATTTGCCATGAAAAGAACAGTGATGTAATGGATGAGTTTTCCAGTAGATTTCTATCAAAATCATGGATTCCAGTGAGAATGAACAGGCTGGTTCGGAATGTGGGGGATACGTATGAGAATTCTATATTTTTAAACAGCAAGTCTTACCTTCTACGGCTCTTTTGAAGAAGACCTTGCAGCTGCCACAGGTCAGAACACCATAATGACAGCCTGAGGCCTCATCGGAGCAGACAAGACAGAGCTTGGGAGGTGGTCCCGTAGTCGCTGAGGTTGTGGATGGAGAAGAGCTTACATCTGATCTCATTCCAGGGCTAAAAGAAAGCATAACAACACTCTTAATTAAGATCTGTGCGATACTGGCAACTATAATACTCATTAGTGCAAGAGACACATTGCTCTTATGCTCAAAGATTACAGCGCTGCCCACCCAGTTCATGGGACTCTGAAATGGTTCCCCAAGGAATTCTGCAAAATTTAAGTAAAGCTGTATGGATTTTCACTGCCTATTTGATGAGGCCAAGATGACTTCCCCGACACATCTCTGGAGCCAAGATTCTTGCACAATTACCCTAGCCTTTAAAATTGACTCCTAAAACACACTTTCATTCCATATTGTTTTCATTCCTGTCACATTCCTGCAGCCTGCATTGGGTCCTACACACGGTTCCTTTCCAGTATCACCACAGAGTTTTCTGCTGGATACTATTATGCAAGAAGCTGTGCAAATTAAGCCACATGCTGACATATATTTACAGCAAAATAACCATTTCACCTCTGCACTTTATGAAACGACTCTCTCTTCCTAATTCCAGGACCTATTTTTCCATGCAAACATACAGGCCATCTACAAATACGGGTTAGCTCTGTAACAAAAAACTACCCTTGTTAGAACAATAAGCAGTCTATTGTAGTCCCCTCCAAGCTGCTTCTTATCAGGGCTGAACCAGCAGTGGTTCTGCCAGAGCTTATTTTCACAAAGTTTTAAACCTTTAAAATGCAATTTCTATACCGTATGCTTAATCTAAAGTGATTTTTATAGACTATTTTGTCCAACCGGGTTCCAGTCACTTCCCAAATGAAGCCAGAAAATAACAGCCTGAGCTCTGGCCCACACTTTGAAAGAGGCACACTAGGACCTGGAGACAACGAACTGTGCTGAACCACGCGATGCCCAACTCCTCTGGCTGAAGAGACCCTTCCCTGCCATGCTGCTGGAACCGCTGCTCATCTCCAACACAGGTCACAGCTTGGACACTTCTGCCCCTCCCAGCAGAGCCCAGTTGACTCCGTATTCGGAGTGGGAAGGTCTCTGTGCCCGTCAAGCTGTCCCGAGTGGCACAGGGCAGCCTCACCATGGCCAGAGCCGTTCAGAGCCCCAGAGCTGTGCCCAGCTCCTTCATTCTGGACAGGTCTGCTCTCCCTCCAACATTTCAGACGGAAACCAGAGCTCAGAGGGCAACCCTTGGCTTGCAAATCCATTCCCGGACCTTTGCTCCCTTGCAGCTTTCTTGTCCAATTAGACAAAGAATTCTGACTAAAAAGCTTTATTCCCTCTCATGCACATTTGTTACTTTCTTCTGTTGTTTGGATTCCCTCCCCACTTACTGATCCATTTGGAAAAAGGAATTAAATTGTTTCTCCACTTTGTAGTCTCATAGACCCCCCCAAATACCAACACTTAACTCAAAATCAAGCAAAAAATCCTATTTAAAGCAGTAATCACTGAGAAGTCACGTGTCCCCCATAACCTTCCCTGTTTTCTCTGAAGTTTCAGGCCCAGCAGTAGCTTTTCTTACACTAAAAATCTCAGTTTAAATATTGAAATAGAGGCCAGGAGTCTGTGGTTTTAAATAAGGGATACATAACCTGAGAGCTTCATTTAATTAAAATGATTCAAACCAGAGAAAGATGGAAAGTCTTTCCAGGCATAGTTTTGAAGACAGCTAATTCAGACACAAAAATTAAACTCTTTATACCTTACACATTTCAGACAAAAGCAGTTTTAAGGAAACACTCATCAATGTCACAGAAACCATGGCAGCACCAAACATATTGCCCCCAAATTTCTCAATCGCCTGTAATTTTTAAAACAGGGCTCATTTTCTGTACCAGTCCTACAGAAAATGTAATATGAGAAAGAAAACAGATGATGTGCCTTACAAACCTAAAAATACCTTATCACATTGATTAATAAAGCAGTAGCCAGCAATCTAATCTGGGCTGCTGGCGTATCTTTTCAAGCCCGGCTGTATCAGATAAGGCCAATATTTACTGACGGTGTGGAGAGCAGCCAGACACCGACCAGCCCCTGGTTGTGTAAAACACAATCCCGCTTGTCTGAAACACGGTGGACAAGACAGGTTGCAGTGCATAAGGACTCCTGCAAGAGCCACAACAAAACAAACTTGAGGTTTAATATAAATCTTTAACCTATGAAGCAGTAAAAGACAAACAGCCACTCCCCAAGAAGGAGGCACAGGAGGGAAGTTTCACCACAAGGTAATGTCACCATAAAGAAGTTACCTTCCAGTTATTTTCAGAAATGTTTTGAAACTCAAGAAAAACTTAATTCTAAACTCTGATTCTTATTGAAACAAAAGAAAAAGTCAAAAAGTATAGATGAGAAAGGAAAAAAAAAAAAATCTAAATTTTCAGGGTTCCAAATTTGTAAACATATTAATTAAATTTTATTCTGGGAGGCAAAGTGTTATTTGTTTAAGGGCACTGAGCTCCATTCTCATGTACTGTCTATAAATACTGTACATACTATCTATACATAATCTAATTTATTTGTTTGCATTTATTATTTCCAGTCGAGGAAACATATAAGGGTAAAAAGGAAAGACTCAAAGACAAGAACATGCAGCCACAGCAACGAGCTCTGCAGAAACCAAGCTGTTTAACCAAAGCCATGTCTGTGTTAATCATTGACCACAAGTTTCCAAACCAGGCTCAAGGTTCAAACTCTGCTGAATCTGGGTGGGGTGATGTTTGTGACGGTGCGAAGTTTTCCCTCCTCGGGGTCCCCGTCCCCTGCGGCTCACGTTGCCCATCCACGGAGGTCGGTGGCCAGGGCCTGGGGGTCGGCAGGGCTGTACGGGCAACCATTCAACCCCCAGCCCCACCGCCTACTACGAATACGTGAGCAGAAAGGAGGCAGATAGGTTTCTTCAGAAGACAGAATAACTTACTCCACTGCAGCTCTTCATTACTGAAATAAACAACTGCTTTTTCCTCTTTTCTGCTTTCTCACACTAGAACAAGTCCCTCCATAACACAACACACAGCACACGCTCTCGTACACGGAACCTACAAACCCTCCAACGTTATTTTTTAACTATACTACCTCTCTGTTACATTATTAAACAAAAAACCTCTAGTGAGATAATGCGGATCCAAACACCTTCAGCAATCAAACTATCAGCCCTTCCCAGGCTGCCGCTGATGATTCTCTACCAGCACATGAATGCTGAGGACGATCAGCCCCAGTCCCACGTTGCCCAGCCTCAGCACTCTTCTGCTGAAGGGTAAACTCTTAAAAAAATGCAGATTAAATTAGCACCAGTAGCTAGTTCCACATGCACAACGAGAAGGGGACTTGTGTAATTATAAAACTAACAGCATTTACAGCAAAAGGCTGCAAGCAACAGAACAGCAGCATCACAGGAAACCCGAGGGGCTGCGAGGAAAGGCAATTTTCACCTTTTAAAAAATCTACCCCAAAGAAAAGTGCAAGGGAAATGCAGAATACAAGGGTTTTTTCCAGATAGACAGACCATTAAGGCAATCCCTAATGGCAAATTACAGAAACTGAAGGCTTGCAAACAGTTCCTAAGGGAAGGCTATTCATGTCCAACTGCAACTCCAAGGGAAGAAATGGACGCAATATGTCCAAGGTCGGGAGAAACAGCTCAGAATTTGGCTATTTTGATTAATCTTTTGATAAGATTAATCATTTTGCTCCTACGCCTAATCTAATGCTGCAAGCATGAGCTGCATTCACTCCCGATACAGCCAGACCGCAAAACACTGCGCACCAGGAGCCCTGGGTCTCCAGCCGAAGTCTCCTCAGCCTTGCACCAGCATGTTCTCAACAGTGAGCTCCTTATCTGCACGAGCAGTATCACCAAACCAGCAGTAAAGAAACGATTTTCAATGTCATCGCCATCCGGGCCTCATTCTTATCTCCTAGCAATGAGAACAATGTAAACATTCGGCTGCATGCACCAACTGATGACATTTTTTGAATTACTTGCTTCTTTCTTTATTAACTCGAGAAACTAGTAACTATTTTTCAAACCCTCTTGGGCAAGAAAGTAGTTTGCAGCTCAAGCAAAAAAGAACTTTCAAACATGGCTCCTGACACTACCTTTGGATGGCCGTGTAAAAATAAAAGTCTATTTGCCAAAGGAAAACAAAGTCAAAACTGTGTTTTACTGAGAACCTGAACTGGTTATGATGGTCTCTCCGTCCTTTGTAACACACTCACTTGGGGTTAAATAGACTGAGAACTGGTACGAGCTGGCAAGGACCAACACAGTCGTCCAGGGCTGCCCGCAGGCACCCACGGGGCGCTTGGCTTGGTCCAGTCGCCACCGCGGGCGTCAAACACACATGATTCACCTGGTTAGAGGTGCTCTGGGGTGCCAACTCACACGCTACCAGAGACTGTGGGAGCGTACAAACCCCAAACTAACCAAACACACCATCCACATAACGGCAGAAGAGGCAGGTTCTGTATAAAAGTTTTCCTTCTCAATTTGTACTTAAACCAGAAACCAAATGGTTTGGTAAAGTGCTATTCTTGATTGCAGGCGTGTCCCTAGTGATGCCATAATAAATTAAAAATCCACTACAGATCACAGCATTTAACGTATTTAACTAAAGCCTGCGAATAAAATCATCCAACATCACCGCTTTAACCCCCGTTGGAAAGCCAAGATGACTGACACCATTTCCTTTATCGTGCATCCAGATAAATGCCGTAGCATGACCTGATAAATCAGGAAACCAGATTTTGACCTAACGGTCCAGCACTGTGCGCATGCCCACAGCACAACCAAGATAACCCCAACACAAGGAATGTGTCACTCAGAAAGGCCATGGCCAAACTGGCTTCACTGGTGGATGCAGGAACTCCCTGTAGAGAAAACACAGTATTCGATAGCCAGTGCCACCCTCCACATCACCGAGCGCAGGTTCCCTTTGCTCTCTGATTCTACACGGTATTTGCTCTGCGGCTGAGAAGCAGCATCCCACCACCTGGGATGGGGCATGGGCTGAGGAGCATCCCCGTGCTGGGGAGAGGGAGTGGGCTGGTGGGCATTCTCACAGCGGGGACAAGGCACTCTCCAACCCGGGCCGGCGCTGGGTGGCTCAGCGGCGCCCCGGCAGCTCCAGCATCACGGACACCCCAGGCAGCCCTTCTCCCCGCTCCGAAATGGCGCCCGCTACCATTTTAGAGCTCACACCGGAGAGAGAAAGAAACACTCGGCAAGTGAGCGACACGACGCTTTTTTCCCTTTTGGATACTCTCCAGAACGTAAAGGTTTCAAGGGCACAGGCAAAGCTTTCTTGGAATGGATAAATGGTAATTGATGTTGCAGCTGCAACCTTAGCCAGAGCTCTTGGGATTTCAAACATACTACAGCCCTCAAGTATTTATGACCAGAATATGATAATTAAATTAAATGTTCTCAACTTTTATATTTATTGCAGTGCTCCAGTAAAGTAGCCAAATAGCCTTACCTTCAAGTGTAGGGCAAAATTTCTATATGAATCAATTTATGCACATTTTTTCAAAGAGGTTGTGGGTTTTTTTAATTTCCTTGTGCATCTCTGCTTCCCTAAATAAAGAGGCAGCAAAAAAACCCCCAACACGCATGGCAGAAGCCAGTACCTTTATACTTTGTACATCCTTTACATAAAAATATGGAATCAAATCATCCTGGGCCATCCTAATTCTTTACACTTTCCTGGATAACAAGATACATATCTGATCTACAGATAATTTTACCAGGGGGTTGTGGATTATATAAAAACTTGACTTTGAAGAACTCAATCTTGCAGCTTTCTATGCATAAGTACATACTCTGTTTACAACCTAGGGTACATCAGGTCTCTGCAAAAACGACCCTCATGAGGAAGCACATGAGACTAATGCGCATTCAGCAGAAGAAAGCTCAAATATCTATCTAATCAGCTTGATTTGTAAGTTTTTTTCATTTTAAACACAACATACGACACTGTTCCTCGTCCATTCAGCCTCCAATCTCAACAGCGACAGGGATGCTTTCCCTCTGTGACACCATCCTGGGAGCAGTTCCTCAGTTTTCTGAACTAACCAGAAGCCCAAGTACCCACCAAAAATACATTATCTTAACACAGGTCCTTTAACACACTAATTTCATTTGCTGGCACGTGGAATTCAACAAGAACTCTGGCACACAGATATTCTGTCGTTACTAGAACAGACCTGTGAACCTGGATCAGTCACAACATTTGAGCTTATCCCATACAGTCAGCACGTATCAGAAAGGCATTTCACTCCTTAGTGCAGCTGCCTTATTAATGTGGTAGCAGAGGAAATGAACTTGAAATATTAACGAGGGTTTGTTCCATCAATGACCTCAGTGCGAGCTGTGGGCGCTGCTCTGGTCTCCTGAAGGCGAACGCCTGTGTCAATCACAAGACTGCAGCCACAAGCTGCCAAAGTGATGTTGCTAGGAAAGAAGGCAAGAGACATCTGGAAAGCTGACTCCAACATACATGGAAAAATATTAATGGAACTGTAAGAAACGCAGTAAAAGATTAAAGTGATCTGCAACAGCCACAGAACAGATATTTTAAAAGCTGCAGGATAATGCTGGCATAGTCAAATTGAGTCATAAGGCTATAAATAAATTCAGGCTGGTAATTACAAAGTTCATTTCTGCTATTTAAAAAAAGTCAAGACTCCTGCTGCCAGTGTAACCCTCTCACAGCAACCCTGACGCTGGTTTCCATGGATGTTCAGTCTCACGCAGCACTACGTGACTATTTTCTGCTTTGCCAAAACCAAAAAAAAAGGCAATTAAAAATTAAAATAAAATCAATAAGTAAAAATAAGAAAGTAGCAACAAAACCTTAATTCTTCTTCTTCTGAGGAGGAAGGAAAGATGGAAGTGGGGTAAGAGAAGCAAAAAGGAATGTTCCTTCCCCAATTCTCTCTCAAGGCCTTCATGGAAGCTCTGTTTAAAAGTGGAACCGATACTAAAAGAAAGCCAAGATGGTAAATTCTTCAGTGCCCACCCTCCATTTCCTCGCTGGTCCGTAGAAAGCCTTGCACAATGTGTCTTTACCCTTGGCATAGGCTTTCACACGTTTTTGTCAATGAAAACAACATATTTACATGCGGAGCAGTTTATTATGGAATATTAACCAACGCATTGCATTCTGGGCTCTGCTTCAGTGGGAATATATGGAGAGGAGGGCTGGGGACGCGCGCCAATGCTAGGGTTTGGCCTCGGTCCATTTGATGCCGGTCCAGGATGACTGGGTTGACTGTTGAGTCACAGGTTGGTTCAATTGACATTATTTCACATCTGACTGGTTATTGTTCTCTAAACTTTGAACGGCAGTCCAGAAGCTCAAAAAACACGAGTGAAGCAAAAAGAAAGGGACCAAAGCAGAGTTCAAATAAGATTCTTAAGCAAGAAAAATACTCTCCTTAAATGACATCTGCTTTTAGCAGAGATGGCTAAAAAACCAAAACATACCTCACAAGTTAAAAAAATGCTGTTCTATGACCAGATACCAGTAACACCCACTATTAACTTCAAAATCACTGAAGAAATGCCAACATCTTCTCCTCCTCCTATCAACAGAACGGTGGGAAGGAGAAGTGAACCTTTTCCCCACCAAACCAAATTAACAGATAGAACAGCAGAATACTCCTGAAATACCAATCACTGCTAATTCACCACAGCCCAGCCTCCATTCAAACTGGAAATAAAACAACTTCACCTCAAGTTACTCTTTAGGCACTGAAGCTTCTACTCCAGGTGAGGGGACCCCACAAATACCACTTGTTTATGTTTTAAAGACAGAGCAGTGTTTCACATGGCTATGATCAGAAATGAGCTCGTTATTCAGATGCACTGCATTTACAACAGGCATTTATAGTGAAAAAGGCTGATGCCTCTGATTCTCAACATATCTGCTTGACTCGCTGCACCCCACTGCAGTTCCCAGGTATGTCTGCCGCAGGTTTTGATCCCATGTGAGGGAAATTCAATGCAATACCCACTTTTTTCAGAAAGCTGCTCGGCAGCTCAAGCAGAGTTGAAACTGGAGTAGTTTTTAATGAAAGTGATGCAGTGAGCAGGGAGATGGAGCTTTGTCACAGTATTCTAGCAAGGAGGGAATCAACTTCCTGAAGTACAACAAATAAACAAATCCCAATAAAACCATCCTATTTAAGTACTTTGCTGGAAGACAAAAATACTTCTGATGCTGGTGAGCTTTCAGGCACAGAAGAGAATGAATGCAATTGTTCTTCTCAGTGCTAGTGGCCAGAACTGATGGGCAGTGCCAGCTTTGTATTAAGAATTGTGTGAAGTGCCACCCCAACACACGCGGATCATGTTCCACACTCAGTTGTGAGCAATAACTTCATTTGAAAGGGCAAGGATTCTTTTTTTACCACAACAGAGACAGAACAGTAATTCTTGCAGAAGCAAATTCAAAACTTTGGGTGACTTGGAAATCAGAAAGCAGCTGAAGGAGACCGTGACGGCACGCTGCTAAGTGCCCGGAGGTACAGCCCAAGATCTCCCACTCTGACCACTACCAAAAGGCCTGCTGCCAGTTCGCGTTTAGTTTTTGAAGCATTTTATCTTTCATATCCAGACCTCTCTGTATACACAGCAGTGCTTAAAAATGAGCAAAATGTCTAAAAGGTCTTCTCCAAAGCCTCACCGATGCTTCTAACACCCTTAACATCACTGCACTTCACGTCAACTGGTCTCTGACACTTTTGAAGCAGAGAAAATATACAGATCCACTCTTCTTATGCAGGAAGAGGAAGAAAAGCACGTGCTATGTTTGTTTATTGACACAAAACCAGCCATCTAAACGTGTGCATTTTCAAAAGGACAAGCAACAAGTACTACCACAGATCTGAGAGATGTGTCCAGCGATTGTACACAATTGCCACAGCACTTTTAAGTCAGCTTTATTCAATTATCCAGTAGAGTGCTCTAACTACTTTTGTCAACACTGTTAAGCAATTGCAGATACAATTTCTGCTGTAACACGCACGCACGGTTATTATCTGCTTGTGTTTCCCCCTGGCAGTCACGTCACACACTCAAGTCTACCAAGATGTTTCATCACACCCCTCTTGTTGTCTCCTCCCGGACTGTACAAGTGCTTCTTACCTTAGGTTTTAACCCATGACACTTTTAGGTCTTGCCTTCTTCCTCTCTCCTGGATTTCCCCTATTATTTTATCCCTGTCCTCCGCTCCCTTCCTCCACCCAGATGAAGGAAGCTCTATCCCTTCCTTGCTGAACCTCGCACAGTTTCCTGGCCACATTGTTCATCTCTGCCTCTTTGTATATTTTCTCTTCCTGAGCAGCACTGGGAACCCCTCCCAATTTCAGCTCCATCTGTGATGTCCATTAACAGGTTGTTTACCCCTCTCAGAGAGCTACATGGAGGGGACCAGGCAAGGATCCTGGAGTTTTATACATTTATCTCCATACCGCTGCCCTTTTCAGAGTGCATCTTGTGCTTCTTACGGATCACTCTGAACAGCAGGCAGTATTTCAGGTTTGAAACAGAGGGTGCCCCAATGTTATTTGAGAAAAACATCCCCACTTTTCTGGTGGGAAACATATTTCACCTTCCTGAATGTCAGTGTCCACCACAAGCTGATGCGCTCTTTCAAAGCTCCTGATGGATATTGCCAACCTTCTACCAACCACCTCCATCTTTTTCTTTCAATACCTTTCACTAGCGACTTGGTCACTCAGATTTGCTGGTAGATCACGATATCTCAAACAGAAAATTTTAACTATGATTTACTTAATGTAACATATGTGGCATTCACATCTGCAATGCATTTTTGAGTCGTTGCTGTTTAGTTTACAAAATCTGTTCCAGTAAGAGAGCTGTAGTATTCCTTACAGAAAAATGGAGAGCTGTTTACTGCTGATCTACAGGATAAGGCAGAATTCTCTGCATGGTGACTTTAGGAGGGGTTAGAGATCATTCCACTCGCTGCCTGAAGAAAACAGGCATTAACTCAGTTTTTAAAACCTGTGTATTGGCCAGCAGGTCCTTACTTCCTTATAAAAGTGCAATTATAAATGCTACTGACAAAACAGGTATTTAATCAGGTTCTCATGTTTCTCGTGAAGCCAAACAATATAAAAATACAAAACTAATGCTTTTTGAGCTGCAGCCAGGAATGGCTTCAAAGCACAGAAGGTGCTGTAAGAACCTGAAAAGAGCACACAAGAGACAAGACCCTGGCAAAGCCAAAGACATTGGATAGGGAGGGGAAAATGAAGGTTTACCTGCCAATTCCTTCAGCATTTCTGGTACCTGTCAGATGAACAGCCAACCAACCCTACCTTTTAAATATATTTACATGAAGTAACTGGGGGAAAATACCCAAAACATTTCATCAGACATTATTGAGAAGAATCCACTGAGTACAACTTTCATTCACCTAAGTCATTGCTTTGCAATCAGCTTTGTCAGTAGTGCATCTTGCAGAAAGAAAACCAACCAGCATCTGAACTGCCACGGCACAGACCCACCAAAGGGCAGAAAACCACACACAGAAACAAGATTTTTACCCCAAACACTTCACTGTTACAGGGTTAGGCAGCTGAGTACACCTTCTAGGGCAAAGCCGGTGGAAATTTCCAAAAAGAAAAACTTGAAACTCAATAAACTGTCTCCATATTTGTAAAGCACAAATTAAAGATCATGTAAAAATGTATCTTTTTATAACAGTAGCATCCAAATCTCCAATTAATTTAAATGCTGCCCGTCTCACTACCGCTCAGCATCATGTGCCCGAGTCTGGCTCTAGTTTGTAAGTAAAGTCCATAACTGATACTTAAACATACAGAGTTGAATAGAAATGTTGACATTCAGGAAGTCTTAGTTTTTCAAATAAAGAGCACATTATGGTTTTATCTAACCCACAGCACTCTGATTTTAAACTAAGATTTCTCTCATCACAGCAACAATAACTCCCGCTGCCACTGCATCTTCATGAGCTGATCCAATGGGTCAGTGAATGTCAGCACTGTACGAGAAAATCTTTTTTTGCTCTTGTGCAGCTTCTCTTAGATTGATGGAGCTTCACAGACATAACCTTTATGAAAGAGGGAAGTGGTTACTTCAGACAGCCGAGCCCAAAGCAGTACAGAGGCGTCCAGACACGTCAACAAGAGAAAGGTTCAAACCTAGAGGGGAGCGGGGCCAGGATGGTTCCTGCAGCGCGCAGCTCGCGCTCCTCCGAGTGTCCGCAGGCCCTGATAACACGCAGCCACTGCAGGGCTATTTTTAAGGTGAAATAAATAACGGTACGATCAAAGACTCGCATTATTTCCAGTTCATGCTAGAATCTGTTACACTAGACAGGCTTTGAAGGAAGGAGCAAGCCCAGCACTTCTGTCCTGTCCCTCACATGTTTCATCTGAGAAACATTAAACAAAGGTCAATTGACAAACAAGAAAGTTTGCTAACAGAACAAACTAACAGTGATTGCACATTTAACCCTTTGTATCAGCACACTCCTCTCAAAGCTGTGGCCAAGCCCGTGTTTCACAAGGACTCACCCTGCCAACCTCTCTGGCTCTATAGGCGGTGGGTTTAGTTTTCCCGTGCCCAGAGGTTTCCTCAGTCTAATGTACCCCTGACAATACAATAATGGGAACTGGCCCAGAGAGACAAACCAAATTTCAGAAGTTAAAGCAATATCCAACTGTTGCAAAATGGATGCAGTCTCTGTATTTCAGCATCAATAAGGACTGATTTTTAAAATACAACTGAGACGGCATTAGCAAATAAACCACCACAGATGGTAAAAATTAAAACTAACTGAGAGCTAACACGTCCTAAGAACGAAATTGTAAAAAATTAAAATTTAGGGGCAGACTTACAGCCCCCATAAATTTCACCTGACTTTAGGAACCCAAGGAGGCTCTTATTTTAGAAGCATCGTGACAGCAAGCACTCTCAATTCAGAGAGACACTTAACAGCAAAGAATCTTTCAAGCCTGCGCCTTGTCCCCACTGCCTAATGTAGAAACCTGAACTCTGGATAATTACAATCTTAAATTTCAGACCTCAGCACACTGAAATTTAGACAAGATTAACCAAGGCCTGAATAGAAATTATATTCAAATTGATCAGAAGGAATTATTTTCTTAAATATCCTACTTTCCTATTTCTGATCGCACAATCATTGTATACCATTTTCTTCACCTGTAATGGAAATCTTCCCATTAACTCCTATTCTGTTATTCAAGATGTAAGAATTGATTCTCCAAGGTGTTGACCTACTGTCACTCCCAGCAGCTTCTAAAACTACGGACACCAAGGACTCTAGAGCTCTAAGGAAAGCAAAGCAGGCACCGCAAAAGAAATACAATGACTGTCTCTAGCAAGTAACACTGCCACAACAAAACAAACTTCCATTATTTATGCTACTTCTCTGTATTTTGGAAGCTGTAGTGTATCAAAAAGCTTGGAATGGTCACAACTTAAACCATTTTTCCACTGCACCGATCCATAAAGCAATAACAAACCAAGCCAAAGGTCTGTAGTTTCTCAGCTGAGTTGTAGATGGCTCGAGCGAGGCCAAGAGCCAGAGATAAGCAGCCAGCCTCCTCAAGGGCAGATTAATAAGTGTTTTCCTGCATTGCTTATTCTTGCAATTTTAATCACAAGTCTCACAGCATCTGGCATTTTCCCTTCAGCTCCACTTAGGGGCTTACAATTCCAAGACTCTCTCTTTTCTCAGAAAATCAGTTCCAAGCTGAAAAACATGCACTGAAGGGTTAAAGAGGCAAGGCAGCGTGGCCAGTGGGGGATTTCTCTGCACCTCATGGTGAAGCCAACCCTCAGCCCATGGTGCTGGTAGCATTCTTCAGCTTTAAAAGGAAAACTTGACATATTTGAAGGCCTTTGATGAAGGAGGAAACAAAGTCCAGGGCACACTGCTGACACTGTGCGAAGAATCCCAGCTCCAGACAGGCAGAATACTTTGTTAATGGAGTGCAAGAGGTTAACCATGCAGTGGGAGGGCACGGAGTGCAGCTGGGAGCACCTGCACGCACCCAGGCATTGTCCAAACTGGGCACGATAGGAATAAAACATGCTCAGACGCCTGAAGCCCCGAGGTTACACAGTGCAGGGCCTAGCACAGGACTAATGACAGCCTTAACCGCATCCAGAACTGCCTGTGCTGGGCTTTAGCTCTCCCAGCCATGGGATAACCCGATCCCTGCCACTCCCTGGCAGCACCGCAGCTCTCCCGCCCTCGCTGGCCGTCACTGGAGACCACGGCGAAGGCACAAATAATGGATTTCATTCTCTTCAGACTGGCTTTTGCCATTCAACATTCTCCAATAAAGCCACCAAGCAAACAGACCGTAGTTTACAAATATTACAGGGGCTGTCATTTATACAAACCAAGGGCTCCAAAAGACCAGAGAAACCACTAAGTAATCTTGACTGGAGACGGGAAATGGACTGGGCGTGCTCTGAAGTGCTGAAGCATTAAAATGGAAAATTAATAATGACAATTACTCAAAATCAGTTTCTATGAAGTATTATTGCTTTCAAGGTCAGCCTTTAAATCCAATTACATCTCCTGAATTGCAATAAAGAAGAAAGTTTTCACACATGAGTTTGAAGTGGAGCTTCCTCACACCCTCCTCACTCAACACAAGCATTTTACTTCCCATTTATGTGAGGTAACCGGACAAGAAGGCTCTTTAATCAAACCTCACTCTTCTAAAAGTCTCTACTACTGTGATTTCCCAAGATTCAGAATGCTGAGTCTCTCCCTTAGACTTTCTAAAGCCTTGCAGGATACTCAGAAGATGCCTCGGTGTGCTCATACCCAGCCAGCTCCCATAGCCCAGGAGGCAGAACCAGCCCAGCAGCCGCCCGACACACAACTGCTACTGCCCACCAGCATCCCCTGGATGGAGACACGATTTCTGGAACAGAAAGATAACACAAAGTTGGAACTGGGATTCTATAGAAAGGATAGGTAAATTAACCACAATACCTGTGCTGCCGTTCCAGTTTTGCTGCCAAGGCATCCTCTGATTTCTTTTTGGCCTCAAACTAAACGCCAAGAGGAGAGATTATATCCAAGATTGCTGTTTAAGAAACAATTACTGTAAAGCTCCCTGTAAAAGCAGATCTACTTTAACATCCAGTCCTAATCCTTTGGTACAGGTAACACTGGGTGAAAGGATCCCATGAAAATAAACTGCCTGTACATTTATCCCAGAATGACTCAATAATACATGCATTGTGTGGTGCCTTTGAAAAAACCCTCCTCTGCTCAAAGACGGGAGCCACATCCAGGAGCCTCAATCCATGCACTGAAGCTTTCCTAGTAGAAGTATTTTGTTTTGGAATATGTGAGCCTGTTCTGCAGGGGGAAGGAAAGGGACGCGGGAAAGGAAGCAAGTTTCCTGGCAGATCTTTAGCATAATTACACAGGCAAAAAGATCAATTACGGGCATTCACTCAGTCTAATTATTCTCCAGCTTAGAGCATCTACAAATCTAACTTAACATTACATAAATGAGACCACTCAAATACTGGAAGAGATGAGGCTTTGAGCAACCTGATCCAGTGGAAGATGACCCTGTCCACAGCAGGGGGTTGGAGCAGGATGGGCTTTAGGGTCCCTTTCAGTCCAAACCATTCTGCTATTCTACGACCTAGCCCCACAAGCATGAAATGCCAGGTTACTCTGGTCAGAGGTGCCCTGGTACCTGAAGAGCTTCATGTAACTTTTTGAGTCGCCTCCCCTACCTTGCAGCTCAAATACCACGATGAAAGGTGATTTTCCACGCCGAGTAAACTCCCTGTTTCAGGTGGACAGAAAGAAAACCACCAGGCACCAGTGCTGAGCTGAGCCCAAGCCAGCACCTTTCACACAGAGAGGGCCAGCTGGGAGCCCGTGGTGCCCTCAACAACTCCCTCTGGGGCAGGCATGGCTTTCACAAACAATCAGTGCCTCGGCCAGGAAAGAAAATTAATGTAAAACTGCTCCACAACTTAAAAAAAAAAAAAAAAAAAAAAGAAAAAAAGAGATGAAATTCAAGACCATCGGCAAGACCATTTCTTGATGGCTTCTAAGCAAGGTCAAAAGCCTCCTTCCTAAACCCACCAGCCCTAATAGCTGAGCCCTCCTGTCTCGCTAATTTTAATATTTAGGCCAGGAAAACTATTTAATCAGAGGAAAAAAGTTTTAGTTTTTGTGTTTGAAAGGAAAGGAAATGACCAAGTGAAAAGGCATTCTTCGGAGCTTGAATGCAAGTCACAAGTTGCAGAAGAGCAGGAGGCCAGCTGGCCCGCAGCCCGCGTACAGTAAGCTGTTTACTTGTTGTCTACCCACTGATAACCAACAGTGGATCCATGAATCTAAAGAAGAACTAACTTTTCTGTTCAGAGAGGAAGGAAGAACAAAGCAGGCAGTGATAAAAATATTCACTGATGGGGATCACAGTCACTGCTCAACCAGTACAGTGGATTTTTTTAAAAGATTATTGAAGTTTTTAATGTACAATTAAAACCCTTATGTATCAAAGAAGGCAAAAACATTCAGATACAAGCAGGAACTGTGTTATTAAATAGAAGTGATGCTGCTGTACATGCCCCCCATTCAAAACTCCAGCTTTCAGGACTCTGTGCTCCTTGAGCAAGTACAAAGCATGTACAAAACTCAAGAAGATATGCATGTCACAGACATTTAATTCCTTCTAAGAGCTCTCAGTTGTTTAAAACAAAGTTTAACCTTGTGATTCATGAGGGAAAAAACCATGCTTATGGGTGCTTGTAAATATTCCAAATGCTGCAAGGCAAGTAAAACTGTAGCTGCAATGTTTCTGTGGCTGTTTTATTGCACGTGAAGTTTTGGAGCCACAGTCCTGCATGCAGGGATCGGCTCCAGCGGATGGTGCGCAGCGCCCTGCTGACGCGAGCTGCAGCCTTGGGATGGGTGCAGGAACCACGGCCATGGGAACCACAGCAGTAGCAACCAGGTGACCCATGGGCAGTGGCCCTGTCACCCCCAGCAGGGAGCAGCCCTCCAAGGCTTTCCAAGCAGCTCCTCCTCCCTTCTCCTGGCACAAAGCAGGCAAAGATTTGGGGTCTGCATCTCTCACAGACCCTGTAGGCACCAAGCTGCCCTGGGGACTCAATTGGGAAGAGCTGTGGCAGCACCCTGGGGACTGCCCGCTGCTGGTCCACGGTGACTGACAGCACAGGCTCCCGCAAAGCTGCAACCACAGCCCAGCATTTTTGAGCCAGACTGAAAGCTGCCGTGTAAAACCACTGCAGGTACAAAAAAACATTGCTAACATACGGACATTCTGTTAATAAGCCCCAAAGACATCACAGTTGTCAAGAGGCAGTGAGAAGGTATCCTTATTCTGTTACTCATTCACAGAGCACCAGGTGCCACTGGGTTGAATCCACATCTGTATTTGCTGTCAGTGTGCACTGCTCCTGTGACTGCAGCCAGACCATGGCGTGGTGGAGTGGTGGTAGCACTGACAGACGAGATTCACTTCCATCTCCTCCTGCTTTAGGTAGACAGTTACAAAAATCATAGTTTGTTGAAGGAAAAGACTTTATTCCAAGTGGTCTTCCATAAGAAGACACTGACTGCGTCCCATGTGCTGGGACTGACCAACAGACTTCAAACTCATGACTCAAAATGTTTGTCCTACATTTGCATGTCTATGCTGAGACAAAACGGGCATGCTACTTCCTTAGTATCAAATATCACCCTTCTGTACGTATCTTCTAATCTAATTAAATAGGTTTCATTCTGAAAATTTTCAGATATACTTGCATATGGTTTCAGTAATTGCCGGCTGATGATGTAATGGAAACAGGCACTGCTAGGATGGGAACAAAGAAGTTTTCATTGGCCAAAATACTTCCTCTAGTGAACTTCGACACGCCTATCCTGTCAAGTGCAAACCTAGAAACTGTTTATTTATCAAATGTGATAGCACACAGACCAGTTGACCTGCTGAAAGCTGAAATCTGGCCTAGCAAAAGGTTGCATGTGAGAAGCAAAAGGAGCAGGTAACAATGAAGGTGTGAAGATGAGGGGAAGAGGTGGAGCTGGATGACTCCATCTGCTCCAGCTCAGAAAACCAGGTATTAAATCATGATATACAGAGAGCAGCAAAGTGTCAGTTTGGGCTTAGGAAAACAGCCATCACTGTGTCTGCTCTCCAGTTCTGTTACTGACCCACACTGCTGATCAGACACCCCACCGCTGTGGAGGAATTGCCTCCTGTGCTCCCACACAGTCCTCTGAGTACAGCAGCCCTGACTTCTGCTTCCTCCTTGCTTACTTCTTATTTGCATTTATGCATAAAGAAGAGACGGAAGAAGTTGAAAGTGCAAAAAATTATGTGTCTGAATGCTCAGTATAGCTCTTTCTGAATTAATAATCACCGCAGTTTTTAAAAACTTAAGGCTGCTCACCTAAACTAAGCATTCCAAGCACCCCGCTGGGAATTCACCCACCCGCACACCTGGCAGCACACAAACCACGCACGGCTCTTGTTGTGAGGCCATTCCATCCAGTTACCAACTCATCTTCCCCCCCTTTCTCTTGCCCTCTTTCGCCATGTCACCTTTCCACTCACTTCTTCCAAATCATTCTATTTTGTCTTGATTTGAAACACTGGCTGATACAGAGCTTGCTCATACCTCCCAATGTTTCCCCCCGCTGTGCTTCTACCAACAGGCAAATTCAGGTTAAGAAACACACAAGCCCCATGCCAAAAACACATTGCTTAGGTTTTGAAGCCCTTCAGAAGAGGGGCACGAGACAGGTTTTATCAGAAACAGTCTATCAAGTTTTTGTGAGTATACAGGAGACAACTCAGTATGATTTTCATCTGCCTTTCCCAGCAGAACAGCAAGGATGAAAACCACACAATTTCAGCTCACTTTTAAACATGACTGACCTCACCAACAGTAAAAAGAGGTCTAAGGTTTCACATTTGTAAGGCACGGCACTATCCTCTGCACATATATGTACAAGTTCTTATGTTTTCCTGCACCCTGTTTATTCACGTGAACTACTTTTACGTCAACGATGTCCAGAACCATTAAAAAAAATAACCAAAACCCAAAACACTCAAGTAAATAAAGCATCTCCCTGTCTGCAAAAGGTCCATGTACATGGAGAGGGATTTCGTTGCCATTGTGCCACCAATAATGGAAAAAGGAAGCAGAAACTTGACTTCACTCAGAGATCCAAAATAAAAGGTGACCGTGTTAAAGTTAATGAGTCCTACATGATTCTAATCAGATATTCAAATCAGATTTGTGAGATGCAGGATGGCGGGAACGACAGTGATCCCAACCCAACTTCAGCTGCCGCGTGAAAGATGTTTTAAAGCGTGATGCTGCAGAAGTGTTAATAAAAGCAGGTGACACCACAGACACCTGCAGAAAGAGGGAAGTAAAAACGTTCTCCAGTTTGCAAACACCTCAACTCAGCAACATGAATGCCAAACGATGGAGACAAACTGACATGAACAACTACTGCTGGAGAAGCCAAAAGCAACTCAAACACCCCATGAAGGAGGAGTGTGGGCAGGCCAGGGAAGTGCGAAAGGTAAAACTGCTCTTCCTTGAGAAACTGCTATACAAGCAGCAGTTACATAACCTTGCTTCCACATTCTGTGACCAAGGGATGACGTGGTACAGTAGGGACGTGAAAGCTCAGAGACTGTGCTAAATGAAACAAAACCCCACGTCTGACCAAGTTAACTGAAACACTGCTTGCCCAAGCTCCAGAAACGAGAGCAAGGGAGCAAAGCAGTGCATGGAGCAGGGAGACCACATCCAGGGATGATGGGGCCATCAGCTGCTCCCAGCCTGGTCTCATTTAGGGGCACAAAAAGCTCTTCAAAATACAAGGAGAAGCCAATAACACCAACTCTAACAGCAGCAGCCACCAATGCAACATCCCACCACCAGCCTGCACGCCTCTCATTAACCTCTCACGTGTGCTGTAAGCCTAAGTCGAAGCGATCAATACACCGCAGTATCTGCACACAGACTCTTTCCATTTAGAAAGAATTAGAGAAAACCTTCAGGGAAGAAATAACCAATGGGTTCTCAATGCCATTCCCTGCTTATACACCAAGAGCAGCTTTAGTCACTGAAATTACAGTTCCAGGAGAACTATTACAGGTTCATATCATGGCAAATGTATGGCAGCAATGCAAGGTACTGCACACACGGAGATCACATGAAGAGGGATCCGACCAGCCCTCCTGGATCAGCACCAGGAACAGCCAACTGCTGGGATCCCATGGCAACGGCTGCTGGTGACTGCCTGCCAGCACTGACTGCGTCTCCAGCCCGGACCCAAACCATGTGCCACGCGTACACAATCACACAACTGGAATAGCTCTACCCCAAGACTCAATTGTCTTACCTTGCAGCCCCTACAGATCTGATGCATCCCCAAAACGAGGAGTTGGGAGCACCAGGAAGCGCTGCTAACAAAGAGACAACAAATATAATCATGTTCCCTGGGAAATAGGGATTATAAACATAGGAGCACTGAGTTCTGTCTGTTGCTACTAGAAAATAAACAAACAAATTATTGGCATGGCTAAAACATCATCAATTTCTAACTTTTCTTGAATTACAAATGTGCCACATCTGTAGAAAATACAAATCTAAATGTAAGTAGCAGTAAAAACTATACTAATTCTATTGAATATATACCCATTCTATCAGTGTAGATGCACTACAGTTAAGTTGGAGAGAAAGCAGTGACGTAAGGGAAAAGACTTTCTGTTTTCACAAAACTGGGGACCCAGCTGCTCTTGCTGGTGTTGGTGTCCAAGCCCTGCTCTTCCATGCTGCTACAGAGCCTAGAAATGCATGTGCACGGTGTGTGGACACTAGGATGGCTGAGGAAACGCATGAAGAGAACACATGTGACAGAATAATCTGGCTCTATAACACAAGATTTTAATTTCTTCCATGTCTTTGGAGCTATGACTGATGTTTGAAAAAAAAGGAAGGATGGCTTCCCAGCACGTCGGAATTTCCCCAGGCAGCAGTTGGACTGGCCTGCTTCCTAGAACTACCCGGACTTAGCCGCAATTTTGAAGACAAAATGAAGTCTGGGATTTAATGCATGGGGTGGGAGAAACACAAATGCATGTGGATAAAGAGAAGAAAACACACGCGGGGAGACATCACTACATGTGCCACAGAGTTCACAGGTGTTTAACACCACACATTGCATCCTTTCTGCTGAGACTTTCCCCTCCATTCTTTATGTTCAGCTGGTTGACATTTAGGGACTATTTCTGAAGCACTGGAGACAAAGGCCCGATCGAAGTGTTTTGGCAGTCCAGGAATAATTGATCCTCCCCTCTGGAAGAGGCAGTACGGAATGGATGAGCGCAGTGCGCACCAAGGCTGACAAAGCACCAGCCACACACCCTTCCCTTTGTCCCCTTTGGGAATCAAAGCCCTTGTTCACCTTCTGGACTGCATGCCAAGCTCAAGATTTCCCAAAAGCACTGTGAGAGCCCAGAGCCCCTTCCTGAGCCCCAGCCACCAGCTCCAAGCCCTGTACCACATAAGCAACCTACAGATGATTTTCCCTAGACATCCAACTGTATTCCGAGCGGAAGGCTCCCCGGATGGCCTGTCTGTCCGCTCTCTGCGCCTCAGAGAGTTTCCAGCCTGACACTCCACTACCCAAAATAGCTTTGGATCAGCTAAACCAGACACCTCCCTGCATGCTCCCTTTCCAGGCCACACCGGCACCGACCCGGCAGGGAAGCAGGCCATCAGCTTCTCATCCTGAAAAGCAACCACTAAATCCTACCCTTCTCTTCCTAGTCTCTAACCACCTCTCGAGCCCACAAAAGAATTGCTCTTCCAGTTGCATGACAACTTGGGCTGTTTAATTGGTTTCTTTCTTTTTAAACAGACTCTAGCAACCAAGCACCTCAAAAGAATTCAAAAACCCCAAACTCGGATACATTCAGGTCAGTTGTATTGCCCCTGTCCACAGGCTCTCTGACAACCTCACAGAGAACACTGGATGATGGGAGGTTTTCCCTGCAGGAGGAAGGACAGCTATTCCCTAGGAGGCTCGCGTGCTCAGTGATCTGACAGCTTTTCCATCTGCCATGGGCAGAGGTTGGGCTCATGGAACCAGTGCTCCATGTTTCTTACAACATGACAGCAAACCATTGCAAACCCAGCACTGAGAATCTAAACGCAACGTGAAAAAATCCACCTTACTATTAGCACCCAGCTGCCAGGCACCACTTAGTGAGTTACACGTGTTGGAAGGTTTGCTCCAAAATCACAATAGTATGATGTGGCACCCACCCACCACAACTGAGGGGTTTTAAAGCTCTACAGATCTTTTGAATACACAACCTAACCCAAAAAGCTGACCCTACCCCACAGAAGAACACAGTCCTGCGACCATGGCTTCTGTCAGCAGGGACATGCGCCATAATGCTCCAACCATGTTTCCAAAGTCATTATTTCAACTCCCAATGCATAGAACAGGGAGCTTTGCCACCCTCACAAAAGCAGAACCATTACAAACATCTTTGAGCAGGAAAAACAGGAGGGAAATAAAAAAACTCTGTTGAACTTATTTCTTAATACAGAACCTAGAAAGAGACTCCCTGATCCAAGAAAGAAACTCATGTTTGCTCTTGCTTTAACCAAGAATGGGCCACAAGAATACACCCTCCTGACACCAGCTAATACTTCGCGAAATAAGCCTCTCTGAAACAGAAACTTTGGATGGCTGTGATAAAGTCTGGAACTGTAGTCTTGCCATCTATTTCCATGAAAGGCTTCCTTTTTCAAGTTTGTGTTCCGCTTTGTTTTTAAGTGAGGATGGCAGTTTTGAGGATGTCCATGTCTTAAAACACTGCACACAGGAAGACAGAGTTGGTAGCACTTATAAATGCTTGGAAAGATTCAAAGAGCTCAATGCTGCATTTCCTTTAAAGTTCTTCCTCGGTTTGCAGGCTGGGGTCAGCCAGGAATAGAAACCGAAGTCACTTCCTCCCTCCCTGACGCTGTGCTGGGCAGCTTCACCACACGGGTTTGTTCTGCCAGTTGGAACAAACTAAGGCACAAAACTAAGTGGGCTGTTAGCAACAGTCCAACCTCCTGATTGTTATTTAATAAAATATCAGATCTTCAAACCCTTAATGTGTTAAAAAGAGCCCTCAAAGAAGAATCTTTAAAGTGATAAAATAGGCCCAAGATCATTTGTCAAACCAGTTGCTCTGGTTGGAAAGTAGCTGTCAAATACCCAGGGTGACTAAGAACGTAACCGCGCAGGCATCCTCATGTCAACTGCTCATAAAAATAAAAGCATGCTCTGCTACTCAAAATAAAGAGCTCCAAGCACTCTGAGGTTTAAATTTACCTTTTATACAAGGAGTTTCGGCACTAAATTTCATTTTATTGTCATGCAGTAACTTGTCAATAACCTGGCACCACGTGTGAGCGGCGCTGCCAGCTCCACCAGCAGACAGCAAACAGTGAACCCATCGCGGAACTCGTTAGAGTGGTTTTGAAGGTGTAAGAAGAGCTTTCTTGTCCATTCAGAAAATGGAAGGAGTGTGGGGCTCAGGAAAAAAACATTTGTAATTTGTAAAACCCTGTGAAAATGAAACCAAGGGACTTTATAACAGACCAAGACTCCGGTTTTAAAAAAAGATTACTTCCCACCAAACTTGGCATGACCAAGTGACCTTTAAGCAGCCTGGTCTGGTCTGTAAGAATGCAGAACGGGTTGGAAAAAATGCCTTTTCTGAAACACATATCACAGTAGCAGCTCTTCAGCCTGCAGTCAGCACCAAGGGAGACTGTGGTTGTGATACAGCATCTCTCCCACACTTGTGCTACTTCAAATCACAGAGAGGGTGCACAATTTCATCTTCGTTTTTTTCTCTTCAGCCTAAAGCTTGTTAGCATCATTCAGTCAAAACAAACACAAAAAGCAGCACAAGTCTCCCCTTTCCTCCAAAACAGGGATTACATGATTTATAAAATTAATGAGCAGAAAAGACCTACTATCACTCTTTACAAATTCTATTTTTATCCACGTTTGTTTGGAAATCCAAGTAAGGTAGCAAAACCAAACTGAATTTATTTACAAGTGAGTACAGCTTGTGACCTTTCACTCTTTCTTTCTTTATGCTCTGTTCCATTTCCAACCAAACACTCCGTAGCAAGTACCTCTCCAATACAATCATTTAGCATATTCATAAGACCCAATCCTACTGAGCCAAATGAAAACACAGAAATTTCTTTTACTGAAGTTAAAGAATTAAGAAAAACTGGCACAACCCCACAGCCTCATCACACGTCTTTTCATCTAGAATCTACCAAAGATGATCACTGGCAAATAAATAAGAACTGTGTATTAAAATAATTCACTAATATATCTTTGGAGTTTCCTTATCAACATCTTAAAACATTTTAACAGTTAAAATGTGATAACAGAGCAGTTTCTTGCCTGCATGAAAACCATTACACAGAGGTGAATCTTTCTAATGCAACTTTGGGTAAAAGAAGCTCATTTCTCCAGGCTATTTTAAAGACCCCCAGCTTTCAGACGTAACTCACAAAAGTAACTCAACCGCGTACCACTGAAAATTGCTCCATCTCCTGCTTTTTGAACACATCCTTCTCCTCAGCCCCCTTCCTCACCAATGCTGTTGTAGCCCCAGCCCTGTCTTTAGCATCTCTAATTTTTCAAGTATTTTTAAATGCCTGTTCTCATGTAAGACTGCTTTTCTTGCGTATTTTATATTTGCTTATATTCTAATCTACTCTGTGTTTTAAGAGAACCAAGATGCATAGCTCTTTTAAAAAGAAAGTCACATTATATCTACAAGTTCATCAACCTCATGCTGGGATGATGCGATTAATTTTGGAGCAATTTATAGATAATACAAGATTGACAGAAATTCAACAGGCAAAACAAACAATCAAAGAGGACCTGGCAGCAAATGTGACCTAAGAAAGAGATATTTGAGAGAGAGAGAGATAGAGAGAGATTTGAGAGAGAGAGAGAGAGAGAGAAGCGCCAGGTAATAGCAGATGGAAATCAGGCCATGCAAATATGAAGTTCTGCAAATATGCATTTTCTTTACGTGAATATGCAAGGGGCTGCATTCTTGCCTATCATATCCATACGTGGGCATGCAGTGCACGCAGGTTTTTAGTGCCTATCTGTTAAAAACCTTTAGCTGATGGTGTTAGTAAGTGATTGCTTTGGAAAGATAATAGAAAACTCTAAGAAAGAAACAAAAATAAGCCCAAGGAGAAAAATACACAGGCACACAGCACTACACAAGGTGCCTACGGAGTTGAGGTATGGATCCCAAATATATAAAATGAAAAGCCACAGAAGAAGTGAAAATCATATTTATGACAGCACGTGGTAACTGCATTCATCCACAGCTCACTTTTAAGAGATCAGGGGTCACATAACCCTGTCCTGACAACGCATCGATCTGACGGTCAACCTACGACAAAACTGCACTGTGCGTCCTCGTCTCTTCAATGTGGCAGTGAACAAATGGAAAACCAAAACTGCTGTGGAGAGCAGTACAGGAGCAGGCTCTGACGCAGACTGGTGAAGCCTGGTGGCATGCCACAGCCCCTGACAAACACCTCAAGCGCCACTCCTGATTTATGGAGATGCTTCACCATGATGCAATTGCCATTTGCGGCACCTGACGTGTTCTGGCAACACCATCCTGGCAGAGCTCCCTTCCACACCAAGCGCCACCACAGCCACCAGACCCTATTGCTACACTATTACACACGGTCACACGCACACTAGGCAAGCAGGTTCTCCAAGCAGTGACAACAAAAATAAACTGCATCAGCTGCTCTCTTCTGTCCCAGTCACCAGGCTCGGCTCAGGAGAGACCGGCATGCAGCTGGACAGCCCTTCAGAAGCCTGGCAACAAAAAACCCATAAAGAACCCCAGAACTTCACAGTGACGCTCTCAAATGTGGGTTCTGATGGCAGGAGAAGGCATGCTTAGAGACATTTCACGTGATCTGGAGGGCTCAGAGATGCACTGAAGCCAAAAATGAGGCCAGGTGCCCACACCCTCCACAGCAGCAGCATCCCTCCTGAACATCCAGCAGGGAAGGAGGACAGCAAACAAACCCCGTCCTGCCACACATCACTCACACAATTAGAAGGGAGCTGTAGGATTCTGATCTAAGACAAAAATCTTCATTTTATAAAGATCTCGCCCAATTTCCAACCACAGATGCCCCTTTTCACATCATGCTCACCCCATCAGAAAGGTGCAGCCAAGCTGCTGCCTCCTCGTCAGCAAAGTTGTTCACAAGGTATTACCCACCTTCAAACCACTCTTCTCAACGAGCACTTCCAGGAGAAGCAGGTATACCAATATTAAGAGGAACACACATAAACCCTGACCTCCCCAGGTTTGCAACAGAAGACTGAAGCCCCCGAGGCAGCCTTTAAGACCACCACAACAGATTTGTTGCATAAGCACAATGACTTCTTCCAGTTTTCTTGACCCGCTGATAATCAAAGCATCAGATCTCAGAGACTCCAGAATAAAATTAAAGCAAACAAAAAAGAAAAGCAAGCCACAAAGCTATAAAATCACTTCCATTATTTGCTTCTTTGAATAAACTATGTACTTTATCGACATGCAGGTATTCGCCCTCACCTGCCAGTGCAGCCAGCTTCCCAACTTCCCCAGGTAGTATCTGGAGGCAAACTACTCAATTGTGACCAGAGCTCTCTTTTAAAAGAGCGCTAGAACGCTGAGCAGTATTTACTTACTTAAAACTTATTGTTATGCAAATGAAAACAGCTAGAAGTGAAATATATGTATAAAGCAACAGCAGCATAATTTGTGCCCTGTTGCTCAGAAGTGTTGTATGAAATCTTGTGTGGCCATGATGCATAAATATGATCATGATCTCCAGCTGTTTTCTGACACGCAGTAACTGTACAAATCTATTACAGATAGCGTGAAGAATGTGTTCCTGTAAAATCTAACATGGAACTCTGTTTCTGAACTAAATTACAGTAGCAGTGACCTGGATTCAAGACAGACATTATTATTATTATTTTGGAAATCCTTCCCCAACAGCAGTTTTGCCTTTGTGATCTCAGGATGGTTGAGATCTGTGATCAAGAAGTGGAAGCTGCACGTCACGTTGCATCTGCACAACACAATATGAGCAGCTTGTTAGATACTGGTTTTCAAATTGCATCAGAATCAATTTTCTCGGAAGACTCAGCATGGGTCGAGAGCTCCACAGGTACATATGGACTTATGGAGCTTTAATTATAGCCCATTGATACAGACTATGTGAAGAATGCAGCGGGCTGGTAAAAACGTCCTCCATGGAAGATGTCACGATGGCTTCTGAAGAGCACAATTTCCTCTAGAAACCCACACAATTGTAGTGATTATTGATTCAAGGAACCATTATTATAAAACTCTACATGATATCCTGGGTAAGTAACACTGTGTCCTGGAATCAAAATGTATGCCTCACATAAAGGAGCAGGCAGAGCTGACATCACCTACATGACAGCAGTGCCCTCCACGTGCAGCCAAACTTCCCTCTCCCTGAGCCAGCGCTCAAAGCTCTAGCCACCCCTCACCACTAAGACACTTCTGGGACACATGGAGGGGCTGCGTGGGAAACCCAGAGGTAGACAGGATATACAATACTTTTGCCACAGTACCCATCATTATATTTCAGCAATACAGCGCACAGCTCGCACGCAGGAAGACGTTGTTTCAGCCAGGAAAATAATTTATAGAATCATAGAATGGTTTGGGTCAGAAAGGTCCTTAAAGCTCATCCAGTTGCAAACCCTCTGCCATGGGCAGGGACACCTCCCACTGGACCAGGCTGCTCAGGGCCCCATTCAACCTGGTCTTGAACACTTCCAAAGCAGAGATTAGCGTCAGTTGAGTCAGGTAAATGCGTAGGAGGCATGAGCCGAGCAGGACACCTCTGTAGTGCAGATGAGGCAAGAAAAACTTCAAGGAGAGAGAGTAATTGCACGGAGCTGTTTTCCCAACCCAGCACACCGCTTCTGGATGTCCCATTACTCACCCCTCCAGTAACCACCGTAACCCAAGATGCTGGACTTGTTACACAGGGGGACAACTTGCACCTTGTACTCCTGCGGCAAAGCAGCAAGAGTTGCACGTCCACAGTCTTTTGGTTTCCTTGTAATTAAGTCTGTGACACTTAAGTGCTTCAATGCACGGATGGAGCCTGCCCTGTGCAGGTCACCCTTTGCTTGGGTACCTCTGCAGGTGACTAGCAAAGCTGTACTCACCAGATGCCTCACCCTTATTGACGGTCAAAGTAACTGTAAATTTTGCATTTAATTCTTTTTCCTACAGATATTTGAAGCCAGCTGATATGAAGCCACTGCCAAGACAAGGAGGTGCCTTTCTCTGCCTTTGTGTGTCATGTACTCCAGCTGTACTGGTTCACTCCTGTCCCACGGGGATGAGGCTATTCACTGACGGTATCCGCCGAGTATTTCCAGAACCCAGCACTGAGAACAGCATTAACTCCTGGTCTACAAGCATCTTCGTTACTTCAGCAAAGGCTGTATGATAAATTGGTATCATACTACAGTGAATCACTCAGAAAACCGCTGTGATGAGAACACGATTAATCTGTACACGCAACAATGCAACATATTAATACTTCAGCAAATAAGATTAAAATTTGTGTATACTGCCAGACTCTGGTGGACAAAGACGATAAAACCAGAGGGAGCTTAACACAACAGGCTCCCTTGGTCTGCTGCACTGTGTACTTAATGTTTGGTTAAATACCCTTCCCCAAAACCACCTTGCTGCACACACCCACTTCTGTGTCTCAGCACAGTTAGAAGCCTGCAAGAAAGCTGGGGAGGGACTTTTTACAAGGGCATGTAGTGACAGGATGAGGGTGAATGGCTTTAAATTGGAAGGGGGAAGATTTAGATGAGACATTAGGAAGAAATTCTTCATGATGAGGGTGGGGAGGCCCTGGCCCAGGTTGTCTAGAGAAATGGTGGCTGCCCCATCCCTAGAGGTGTTCAAAGCCAGCCTGGATGGGGCTTGGATCCCCTGATCCAGTGGGGGGTGGAACTGGATGGGCTGTGAGGTCCCTTCTGACCCAAACCATTACACAATTCTGTGATTCTATAAGTTGATCATTTTCTGAATACATTTTGAAGCTTGTTTCTGTACACCAGAGGTGACACGCTCTCAGTTATTTTAATAACACAAAGCCAAGATAGACTGAATCTTTACAAAGTTTTTCTCATTGCTTATAACCGGGACCGAAAACAGGATTTTATTGGTACGTTATTTATCTCAAGAGTAATGACAGTGGAACTGCCTGCAGAATGCATATGTTCTGCCACACCAGCCTGTCAGGGGTAGGGTGTTGACGCAGGCAGTCTTCATCCATCCCAGAAAATGAATGGAGATAGAATTGGGTCTTGCAATATTCCACAGGCAAGGGGGTTGTGAGGAGGAAAGTTACTACCAAAAAACATATGTGCATTTTCTCCCAGGCACATTTCTGAGCGCTGAGTACTTGCTTTCCTTGTGGAGAAGACACTGATTGTAACACCCAGTGGTGCGAGAATGGATGTTTCTCAGGCCAGTGGTAAAGAGCTTTAACAAAATGTCCCAAGAAAAAGGCTGCCAACCACATTTTGCGCTAAAGTGCCAACACTCAGTCCCTCCTCTGCTCCAAGAAGCCCTCCAAAGGGACCCAGAAGCCACAGGCTACAATAAGAGGACAATGAGTTAAAAGGTTGCTTTCTTGACTGAATACTGCAGAATAAAGAAGAAAATATTAAAGGAGTGTGGCTAAAATTTTTGCAATCAACTTATCAGAGGAGACAACGCAGCCAGCACAGCACCTGATCTGCTGAAACACATCGCAGGAGTGAGGCAGGGAGGAGTTGTGAAGGTATCCCTGCTGAAGCCCAAGCCCACAGAGCACCACCTTTTCCATGGCACTTGGGACTCACTGCTACAACAGTATCTCCCCTGGAAACTCAACCAGGTTAAGCACAGGGCTGGTGAACAGTGCTCAGGGACAGAGAGAACAAATCTGGTGTGGAAATGAGAGAAATATCATACCTGACCTTGCAAAGTGTAACAAACGGAAAGGGTCGTATGCTGGCCCAAGCATACATCCATCACAGCAGGGCCAGGTTCTTCCTTGGGGATTTTCACTCCTGAACACGAGGTGACATTTAACAAAGAAGAATTCAGGATCGAGAGGAAGCCCCTCCAGGCCAGGGAGGCCGCGAAAGGGGACCTAGGGAGAGAGAGGGACTTGGCAACCTTTTAGACTGCAGAAAAAAACTCCAGTTTGCAGTCCCACCTACGCATGGAAGAGCTACCGCTTGCTCTTCTCCAGAATTAGCAATAACAGCCAGAATAAGAAGGAATATCTGCATCTCCAAGAGGACTTGCTCTCATTGTGTGAAACACATCCTGAACATAGCAAGGAGATGATGCAGGAGCTACTTGATATAGCTCACATTTATGAGAACATTTGTGAGTAGGGCTGGTTCCTCCACAGTTTTGCTTTCAGCAGCAGCAGAATACAATGGGATTCAGCCATTATTTAAGATGGAAAAAAATGCAATGGGCAACAAAGAAATCAGCTTGTGTTTTATAAGCTAGAACTGGGTTTAAGATAAATTAGCAGGAACAAACAATTTCAGTTGGACTTACAAAAGCCTACTCAGCTAACAGACAGCTGAATGAATCAGCTACAACTGGAGAAAGCAGATCACACCTTACAGGACCTATTTTCTACCTAGCTACCTCTGCACAGTGCCTTATCACGCATTCTGCAGGATATTCCCCATTCATCCCTCCCTTGCAAAATTACAGTAGTTTTTGTCACGTATTTCTGAGACTCAGAACCCAAGCCCAGTGTTACATTAAGCTGACAAATCTCAACACAGACTGTTGAAACCCTGAGCACTCCAAATAACAAGTCTGGGTTTTGTATCAAAATAGAATTATTAAAAGAGCCATATTTCCGTATGCTGCTGACTCAGACAGCATTTTAAGTGCTACATCCAACCGTGCCAAGCCACCGGCCTTGGCCAAAAGCCAGGCTGGAACAATGCGGTAAGACAAACGGACAACTGACCTTTTACCATTTCTAGCAAACAATCACTTTTCCCCCTTTCCTTCTAGTAAAATGTCTCTATCCAAGAAGAATCCCAGTTGAGGAGTGACAGCAGAGAGGTAACTTCTCCTGGAACCAAAGCTCTGGATCACGACTGACAAGCAAAACTTTTTTCTTCCCCTCCAGGTTCTCCTCCCATTTCATGGCTTCTCTCAGCTCTTGCCCTTTCTTAAACTTCCTTAATGATCCTTATCCCCCACAAGCTTAAGTACTAGGAATGATTTCAAATGTAACAGGAGAAGCCATAACGCTGCCAATGGGGCCCAGTTTTGTAAATTCTGGCTGCAGGCGAGGAGAAAAAGCGCACAGAAACCCCTGCGCTGCTGCGCTGTCTCCCGTCGCCCCTCACTCCCCCGACAAGGCACTTCTCCAGGAAGGCAGGGGAAGAAGAGTCCAGCGATGGATTTAATGTATAAACCATACAGGAGACCGACCAGTCTGTGGTGCTACAATAATGTCCTTGATATTTAAGTTTCCACCACCATTTGCCCAATAAATCACCGGCAACATCCCACTTGAGAGACACCATCGAACCCTCTTGTTCTGCAGTGAAACTTTTACCAAACGCTTCCAGTCTGTTTTACCCCTCTTCAAGACACAGCCCCATAAAGAAAATCTAAGGCACATTGCCTGAGTTTGCCCACTCCCCACCTTAATTCTGTGCCTTCTCCTTAGCTCATTCCCCTGCAACTGACCCGCCTGCTCAGCTGGGAGAGACCAGAGCAGCCTTGCAATGAAGCCATCCTGCCACCCCTGGAGCTTCCCTGCCAATCAAGATGGCTCTGAGCATCGGCTGCTGAAACGCGGCGCTGCGGCCCCAAGTTCCGCACATCGGCACAAGTGCTGGCAGGCTCTGATGTACAGAGAAGTGATTTATTGACCATCGCCAATCCATTCCCATCAAACACACTGCTTAAGATGCACTTCGGTCGTTAGCTTCGCAGTCCCTCCTGCCGCTCATAGGAATATTGATCAGTTTCCTCAGCCCTGATTAACGCCTGTCTCATTAAAGACAGCACGCTGTGCTATCCATGGAAGCAGAATCACTCAAAAATTGCATGACATCAATTCAAGATGCAGTGTCTATGAAGACACGTTACATTAAAGCAGCCAGATTAAACACAGCCCAAAACCCGGGGCAGAACAGCAGCTTTTCTTCACCTATGTGCAGTATAGAATGAATTAACACGGTAAAAATGGTCAAATAATTCCACCAACACCAGGAAATACTTCCTAATGGAAATTAAGGTTTGGTGATTTTGAATTCTCACGATCCCAGCCACCACCTCACAGGCAGTTCCTAAAAGAAGGCAGGAGGGGAGGACCACAGGGACCTGGCAAGATCGCCCTTCCTTTGTTTGGGAAACAAATGCCAATGTTGTTAAGTCTTCTGTAAGAGAAACAAACAAATCCTTAAAGTAACCCAGTTTAGACCAAATATTCCTTTCAAAGTTCAGGAAGAAAGAGAATTCCTGCTCCAAAGCCAGGCTTCATTAATACCTCAGACATTTTAAAAAGAACATGGAGTTGCCTCTATTTAATGGCAAAAAAAAAAGAAGGGAAAAAAAATTCCAAACAATTTTTAGAATTGGATTTACTAATTTTGTGTGTAAAAATCCTTGGGAAGCAAACCCAACTTTTGGAAATGCTAGAAATAATGCATTTTTATGCAAACCTCAACCAGGAGCCACCCTATGGTTCTTTACACGTTCCTTAAATTAAGAAAAAAAATTATCTGAAGGGAAAAGAAAGCAGGAAAATCTAAGAGAACCTGGCAGGAGGCACGAATGCAAAGACTTGCAGCACAGCGCTGTTTACACTGCCCATGGTGGTGGCAGGATTTTGCCTCCGATGCCAAGGATGGTCCCTCGCCTCTGAAAGGAGCTGTGCCAGGGCTCCTGCCAGCTCTCTCACCCACCCGCCCAGCGCTGCGGGCTCCGTCTGACCCCAGCACACCCAGCCCGCTCCTCCAAACCACCCAGGAAAAGCGGCGATCAGAGCCCACATTGCTGCCCTTCTCCCTCCAGGATCTGATCTATCCTGTACACAGCAGCAGCTTCAGGGTCTTTCATCATGTGATGAGTCACACAATATGTAAAATTTGTGTTTATGGAATTCCCCAAATGCAGGACGCACACCTACACATAAACCATTCCCTTCGGAATGCACACAGCTCCACTGAAATATCTGTAAATAAAATCAATGCGTGAACTTCACAGAAGTCGTCTCAAAAGCGACGTTTCCATTATCTACGAGGAACCTGCTTAAGCAGTTACTGGAATTCACCTCCCAAACACAGAAACGTTTCTTTTTGGTTTGATACAGATTTTATAGTGAGTGCCATTAAAGATGTAGTGACAGCAAAATAAATCCCCCTGCAAAAAAACCACCCTCATGAAACAAACTAAAACCACCATGGTAAGTTGGACTGATTACGCAAAAAGTCAGTATAAAGGATTCCTAACCTGTCAAAATAAACAATAAGGTATGTTCAATATTCATATAGCAAACTGAAATTTAACCACAAATTCCGGCTTTCTTTTTTGAATCCCTTGCATGACAAATTGCTTTAAACACTTCAAAGAAAGAAAATGCACATGTCCACTGCAAAAATCAAAAACTACAAACGAAATTTAGCATGAAAGCAAGTTAAAAGTTATCTTCCTGAAACAAAGAAGAAATCCTCACACACCTCATTCCAGCCGTGGGAAAACAGAGCAAGTAATGCGTGGGGAGAGCCCCGGGACCAGCCCTGAGACTCTGGGGATCAACTGTCAGTGGGGCAATAAAAAATAAAGCTAAACCAGATCCTTCACTAAAAGTCTACGATATCTGGTTTTACGTATATGGACTGGAAGAGCCATTTTCTAAGCTTCCAGAGAAACAGCAAAAGCCTCTTCCTCCACTGAGACCAAACGCTGCTGGTGCGGGTCTGCATCCAGCACACAGCAGTGAAGGAAAACACAGGACGAGGCAAGCGTTCCCACTGAAACTGGAACCTGTTCCCAGCTGCGAGAGCAGACGCACAAACTGCCCACTAAGAAAGCTGGCACCACCACTGACCATCACCCTCTGAAGGGCAGAGGAACAGCAATTCCCTGGAATAGCTGCACCAGGAACTGCTGGAGAAAACTCTGCTACAAAGTTCCTTGGAATAGGTACAAACCTGCTCCCCTGAACCACCCTGCTCTCAAAACCAAAGCAAGCCCTCCCCCTTAAGAGTTAAATTCCAGGTATGTTTAAACCTTTCTGCAAATATTCATGTTTCTTTAAATGCAGTTATTAAACAAGCAGCTCAGTATTTCCTACTCAGAATCTTCTTGTCCATGTAAGGTAAATGCAATACCAAGCAAAGCTAAAGCTCTAGTTCAGCTTAAATCGTAGTTCTAGACATTTACCCAGCAACTAAGTTATTTTTGTGCATAACTTAAGTAACATGAGGAAGAAAAAAAAAAACAAAAGCCCACAAAGATGGATCCTCTGACCCTTGAGAATGAGGGAGCTTTCGTATACACTTAAATACTTCCTCCTATGGAAGTACGCCTTGCATATGGATCCTTCTACCACAAACTCCATTTTCCCTCTAGGTTCTATCTTGGAATTTGTATTTTTATTTATTTATTTTACAAGCATGCCAGCTCCCCTGTTTTCAACCCTTTAATATCGATAATTGTGAGCACTTGGTTAAAGCTACTACTGTATTCTGGAATAAACACACACCAGCAATGATCGACAGCCATACAGAGCAGACGAAAAAGGGATGACTATCTTCGAAAGGGAAAAAAAACGCAAACAAACCAGCATGCATGCAGTTGTGCTAAACATATTTGTAATATTTTAATAAAGATCAACAAAAACCAATTACCTTGAATAGCCATTAGAGAAAGCAGGTCTGCCAGAAAGGCTAAGCGTTCCCAAAGGAGCCAACGTCTCATCCCCTGATCCTTGGCACCTATTCCAATTTTCTGAACTGGCAGGAAGAGATGGAATGATATTAAAAATTGGTTTCTGATCCTGCTGCTGAGAAAGCGATGGAGTATTCAGATCATAGTGATACATCTGTCCCCCCGATGTGCTGACACCATGGATCGATATGGCAGAGACTTTAGTACCCAGCAGGTTAGACCCAGAAAAGTTTGCCTGGCAATAAATTGGGCCCATGTTTTCCTGCTTTATGCCAGGAGTACAGAGTTCAATGAAGTCTTCCTTTTCTGTTTTCACTTGAGGCATCGGCATTTTGGAACTTGATAAAAGGTCACCACGGTCATTAATTTTAGGTTTAGTGTCAGATAAAACAGGAGGCTTGCAGTCTTCACTGAGACTTCCTTCCAGGAGAAACGCATCATCTGCAGATATAGGGGACAGCAAGCCACTGTCATCTAGCAACGGGTCAAGCCTCCATGGGCTCCCGTTGGGCTCTTTGCCGGGTGATACCGGCGGCAATTCTAAATCCTGGAGAATATCCAGGGTGCTTTGGTCTTCAGAGAATAATTTCAAGTTGCCACCATTTGAGCCAACCTGGTTTTGGACTGCAGTTCCTGACTCTAAAGGGACGTTGCGGCCAGCCATGCCTGGGAAATCTGGCTCAAGCGGCACCTCAGAAGATATTGCTCCCTTTGCGTCCTCGGCTGGGCTTGAGGACTTGTTCAAACTTGCAATACTTTCTTCCAGGAGCCTGAAGTCCGTTTCTCCAGAAGAGGCACCGATTTGGCCCTGCTGCGAAAATCCAAGGTCGTTTCCCATCACTTTTGCATCTGTTTCACCCATGTACAGTCCCATCGAGAGCGACACTGCCTTGGAAAGGTCTGGCTGAGGCACATTGTTTACTAATCCTTTTGAAAAGTCAGCCAAAGCAGGTTGCTGATTGGAATCTGACTGAGAAGACGCAGGGAGAGGAGATGTAGACACAGAGGCTGGTACAGTAGCTCCACCCCTGAAGGGTGGATGGAAGTCCATCACAATCCCTCCTTTGGTACTGATAAGCGCATTTTTCCTTGTTTCGTCTTGATCCGACGAGTTAAGCAATTCTTTGGAATCCATTAGTTTAACTTCAGCTATAAAAAGATCAGAAGCATTCAAAGTTAGCACAGCAAGGGTATTTTAATAACTGCTTAAAAAAGAAGCCTAAATCACCAGCCTGGCAAACCTGGTTTAGCTGCTCTGAGAATCAGAGCGCAGCAAATCAAGCTACAAAGTTACCTGCGCCACAGCTTTCTCAAACCCACTGGTTTGTTAGTTTTTTCTTTTGGTTTGGTTTGTTTTATTTCTGACTGGTAACAAGGAAGTGTATATTTTAAAGCTTTGCTAAACCCGGATGAAGTGGTAAGTCTGCCTGCAAGCAACTCGGAACCAGACTAGAGTACAAGACATCTTTCTGAATGCTCTCTAGCTCTGTCACCCTCCCTAGCAAGAAAAGAAGCATAAGAACTATTAAAGTACACAATTTACAAATCTGAGAAGGTAACTTCCCTGGCATTTAACGACATCTTGAGCAGAGCAGGGGAGAAGGACATTTAAACCTCCCCAAGTCAGTTCCCTCTCCTGGTGGGTTCAGAAGCATCACTCCCAACAGGTACTGAATCTCCCGAGCCAGCACCCACCAGCCAGGAAAGACCTACGTGGTTTGTTATTGCTCAGGAGCTATACAACCTCTATGCCACACAACACAGAGTCTGCTATCTTTGCCTGGGTTCAGCTTTAAACGCAACTCACCAATCTTGAAATAAACTCAACACAATTCTTTAAATAAATCTCAAATGCATATATAATAATTAACCAAAAAAATTCTACAATTTTCACTAGCTTCAAACCCTTCACAGCTCACGGCTATTCTCTGCACACATCTAACACTGAAAACAAATCTCCCAAGTTTCATCTGCTTGTATTTACTACATTTATTTTCAGCACAGAGCAAAAATATTTGGAGAATAACTGTAAATTCTTAGGCAAACTGCCTACACTGCTTGCCTATGGCCTAAGCTCCCAGCAAACAACCAAGAGCAATCAGTTCCCCCCTCACCGAGTCTGGACGAGGGGGCAATGCCCAAGTTAAAGCCCAGCCAGGGAATTATCCACCAAACAGAGTGACCCAGAAGTGCCCAAAACAAGTTTATGGTTGCCTTAATGATAAACCCGCCAGCTCTGCCGCCCATTTTCCCCAGCCTGCGGACGAGCGCTGCTGCCTTCTCTGTGCCAAAGTTAAGCCTGTGATCAACAAGAGGTCCCCACGTGGAAGAATTTTAAGGTCGCCCCAGCGAGCTCTGGCCTGGGCAAAAGCGTCCGAGCAAGAGCTGCTCGAGGCAAAAGCTCTTCTTGGTCCCTCGACGCCGTGGCAGGTGCCGGGGTCCCTGGCTCTGCTCACTCAGGCGACAGCTCTCCAGGGAGCAAAAGGGGATGGGGCAGCCCCCCAAAACCTCACCGAGCGCAGATGACACGGACCCACCGCTGGGCTGGGAAAGGGGGCACCGCAGCACAGATCGGATCTGTCTGCCTCCAGTTTTGCCTTTTTTCCCCCTTTAACATGAAGGGGAGGAAAAATGTAGTTATTCCTTTTGACAATTTGCCCAACGCCAAAAAAAAAAAAAAAAAAAAGCAGCAAACCATCCAGCGTAGGAAACGTGTCAAAAATCAGATGCAAGGTTCTGCTAGAAAAGAAAAAAAAGCTGCGAATGTTCAAAAAACTGCCCAATTACGATAAATTCTCCTTCCCAAAGTACACTTTTCAGAGCAATGTGTCGAGACCTGTTGAGCCGTCTCCCCGGCACACCCACTTCTGCAAAACAGCACCAGGCTGGGAGGCTGCGCCCCGCGCTGGGGGGACCCCGCTCCGCGCCCCAAACGGGGGACACGGCCCCCGGCCAGGCGGGGGGACCCCGCTCCGCACCCCAACCAGGGGACACGGCCCCCGGCCAGGGGTGAGGGGGGACCCCAAGCTGCTCCCCCCCGAAAAAGCCGATATCGACCCCAGACAGGCAGGGGGAGACGCTGCTCTGCTCCCCCAAAAGCACGAGCCCCAGCGGGGGTGAGGGGGGACCCTGCTCCGCTCCCCCAAACAGCGGGCACAGACGCCGGACGGACGGGGCGGGGGAATGGACCTCGTGCCGCTCCCCCCAAACAGGGGGCACAGACCCCGCTTTGCTCCCCCAAACAGGGGACACAGACTCCGGAGAGGGGCAGGGGGGGACCCGCTTCGCCCCCTGCTCGGGGCACGCAGCCCCGCCGAGCTCAGCCCCCCGAGGGACACGGGCCCCCCGCCCCCTTACCTGCTCGGCGCTGCCTCAGCCGCCCACGGCCATAGCGATCCAGCAGCCCGGGAGGGTGGGGGCGATCCAGCGGCACCAGACCCTGCCCTCCCACCGCCTTAATCAGCGCTAATTGCCCCGCGGAGCCGCCCCCCCCCGCCGCCTCGTCCCGCCGCGCCGGGCGCTGCTCTGCCCCCGCCACAAAATGGAGGACGGAGGCAGCCGCCTCCCCAGCCTCTCCCCCTCTCCTCCTCCTCTCCTCTCTTCTTCTCCTCCTCCTCCTCCTCCTCCCCCGTCCCGCCTCCCGCCGGGCTCTCGGCGCCGCCCGCCCCCCCGCAGCCCCCGCGCCCGGACCCGCCAGGGGCGGCGGAGAGACCTGCGGGCTGCGGCGGGCAACGGGGGCCCCTGCCGGGCGGCCGGGCTACTGCAGCCCGGGGAAACGGGGCCGCGGGGTTAGTAGGGCCCAGGCCGGGAAACGGGGCCCCGAGGCCCCGGGGCTAGTGCAGCCCGGGCCGGACAGCCAGGCGACTGTACCCTGCGCTGGGCGACGGCACCTTGGGCTACCAGGCAACTGCAGCCCGGGTCAGGCTACCGGGCTACTACACCCTGTGCCAGGCAGCTGGGCGGCTGCACCCGCTGCCCGGCAACCAGGCAACTGCAGCCTGTGCTTGAGCCACCGGGCAACTGCAGCCCATCCCCGCAGGCAGCGCTGCCCGCCAAGCGAAATCCAGGGAGCAGAGAATCCTGGAGAGGAGCAAAAGGCCACGCGAAGCTGCCCTAGGGCTCCGAGTCCGGCCCCAGGTGGCTGGGATGGAGGCCTTGGGGATAAACCCCAGGGAAAGAGGCAAACCTCTCAAAAGAGCTGAGGGAAGAGGAGGGGCAGGGAGGCCTACACGCATTGGTCCCCTGGCCAGCACTGGCTGCACGGATGTTTTCATTGAGAAGGCTGAATAAACTTCGCAAGTTGTGGTAGTTTTTCACTGAGAAGTTAACAGATTTGGGCATCTTTTTAACTAAAGAAATAGTAACCGGGTCGTGCGCTGATGTAAGGTTGGATTTAGACAGCAAAGGCATGGAAGCGCGGAGTGTGGTGGTGGGACATCCCCAACACTTGGCCTCCCCGCTGAGGGGACGGCCCTGCTCCTCCAGCCCTGCCTGCCCCACGCCTTCCTGGGCGAGAAAAGAGCAGAAACCATCATTCCACAAGCAGACCAGGAGTTAAAAATATCAACGAAGTAAACCAGCAAAGTAGGAAATGCTGCTGCCTTGGAGAAGCGGAGAAAGCTGAGAGGGAACAGGTTGCCCTTTCAGTGTAGAACAAGTGATCCTCTTGGGTCTGGCTTTCCCTGGAGCTGACAGAGATTTGGGTGCAGCCAGGAAGAGCAACAGGGATTGTCTGTTTGTGAAGATGGCCATCGTTGTGATTTGGGACCACTAAATGCGCTCGGAGACAACGGCCAGACAGTGCTTTGCTGGGACTCTACCGACAAGCAGTGCCCAGAAACGGTTATTATGGCACTAAGTGAAGTACTTTACATAACAGAGGTTACATGTATTTAAAATAGCACTCAAAACTGTCTTCTGGTGCTCTTTGAATGATGCAATGAACTTAGAGCTAACAGGAAATGCTTCTTCCCATACAAGGGAAATAGCATAGCAGAAGTCAGGCTGTTCAGAAATACCACAAAGTCTTTGTTACCAGGTGCAGGAACGTTGCAGAAGTCCTCAGTGTTAAATACAGGCAAGAACGTTTCTCGAAGCATGAAATCCCAGTGTGCTTCTGGAAATACACCTGGAAAACTTAGCTCGCTCCATTGCTCTGTCAATACTCTCCTGCAGAAGCTGTCTTGCATTTGGGGGCTCCTCCTACCACTGAAATTTGGTAAACTGAGGTATGGGGTGTGCATGGGAGGACATCAGCCTGCGGAGGAGAGCTGTGGCACTGCAGAATGTTAGCTGCACTTCATGTAACAAAGCTGTTTATTTCTGAGACATTTAGATGAGAACATCTGTTTATAAACACACACTCAGATACCTAATTACAGCTGGTTGTGCACGGTAATGGGCAGGACATTCCTTCTCTAATGAATAATTCCATGTCTTTATATCATCTTTTATCGAAAAGGACCCAATTTTAGATCGCTTTGTGGAATTTATTCAGCAGCGTCAGCCAGAGACCCTGTACAGCAGCGCAAAGCAGCGAGCAGAGGATACCTCCTCCTGCTCCGGCGCAGGCAGGGCAGAGGGCAGCGTGTGCAGAAGCAGCAGCTGGCCAGAGCAGAACGATTCACATCCTTGCTCTCCTAAAGGATGTTTTTCACTTGTTGCTAAGCACAGTGGCGTTCTTTGCAAGGTTGCTGCTGGTAAAATCATGATTGGTCCGTAAACTCTATAGCACCAGCCATGTTCAAATACAGAGTTAGATTTGTTCATTGTCTTCAAGCTGCTACAATACAGATTAATTCTGTCTCTTAGATTTGTTCTCTTTAGGTGATTTGTATTGAATTGAGCAGATGAAAAACTTCAGATATTTACTGCATCTGGTGGATGAATCTGGGAAAAGAATATTACTGATTCTCCTTTCTTTTAGCTACAGGTGCTACGGAAACAGAATGAGCACAAAGCTCTCATAATCATGGCCGGCAGAGACAGAGGAATAACGACCACGTTCTGCTCCTGGGTCTGGACAAGTCTTTCAAGCCTCATACGAGTTATCCTCTGAGACTGCGCCACCCAAACATAACCACCACCCATTGTTCTCCTTCAAACAAGAATGTTCACTACAATGTGAAAATAGAAGCAATGTAAAAGTGTGGCATGTTTTGGCTAACATTTTACGATAGTAACCGGCTAAGCTGTACGTAACAACTTAAAATGCACTATCTGATGGTGATTGGCATTAGATAAAACCTGTCTTGTTAGGTTATAAAAACGTATGAAAAGCCTTGTGATTTTTGTTCCTGTTCGACTAAATGTTTAGGAGGTGATGAAGCTGACTGGCTCAAAGTCTGTTTCTTCCATTATGCTTGTGATTATTTTTGTCCCTTCTCTAAAAATCTATGGATTTCTTAAACAACTGGCATTGACAGCTCTTCTGGAGCAGAACCAGCCTTCAGGATATTTTAATTACTGAGTATGGTGTTTCTGTTTCTTGAGTTCAACCTGGTTTATTTTATCTTCACATTTAAAACATATAGATGTTGACAGTCAGATGAAACTGAAGGCGCTGTTGGGTTTTAGAAGTGAACGCACTGTTGTGACAAACAGTGTCATCAAAATCTTCTGTTAATACATTTCTCAGCCCTGATATCACAGTATCTTGACCCAGATCAGAAAGCATCCCTTGTCCCTCCCCTACAGCCAGCAGTAGCAAAGCAGCTCTGCCTCTTACCCACAGGAACCTCCCGGGGCCCCAGAAGAAAAATATTAAGAAAATTATTACTGCAGCCTCAGAATATGTGGTTCCTCTTGTCCTTTGTCAGTCCAGCCCAGGATTTCTGCATCCTGCTGAAAGTGTCAGTGTGGGTAGTAAGTTTTCTTTGGGGTAACAGTTTTTACCGCTGTGACTCCTGCTTGATACAAATCTTAAGAAGACCGTATCTGCCACGAAATGTCAGCATTGTTTCATTGTTTTCTGCTAACGCAAGCAGTATGGTAATTTGGTAACATTTGTATGTTCTTTCTTAAAATTTAGAGGTGAAAGTTTGGGGGCTTCTTTTTGCAAAAGATCCACTAGTTCTCCTCTAAACACACAAGCTACGCACTGTAACAGGCACTATGAAACCACCATGGCTACTTTACAGGCAAATAGATAATTAACTATAGACTTCAAATACAGGAGGTTTTATCCATCTCAAAATGTCTATGAATGGCAAATATATTAACATTCTGTGTACAGAATAAAATATTGATGGAGGGAAAAATAATCCCCACCAGCTAGGGAAGGCCTAATAAATATCCTGAAAAAACAGGATCCAGAGAAGGACTGAAATACAATTTCAGCTACCGTATTTTATTGACAGTGAAAATTTCAGCTGCAGATCAATGCCTAATTTTGAAAGAGGATTTCAGCAAGTGGAACTGCGGGTCTGGTGAGTATCTACCTTATCCAGTAGTTCTGTGGAGCCACAGGAAGAGAAAAGTGGTATGAATTGTCTTGTAACAGATAAAGGAAGTGTATAAATGGCTTCACATTCCTGTTCCACAATGTTAATAATACACAAAGATAATGATCCTCAACACTAACAAACACTAAATATAGACACTAAAATAGATATCTAAGTGGAGAAATAGATATCTAAGTGGAGAACATTATTAAATAGTTACAATATAATTATGACTCTCACAGAGGGGATCAGGCAGTTCATGGAAGCCAAGAACTGACTTCAGATTTGTGTACAGCATTCCAAACCAAATGTCAGAAAGAAACATCCAAAGCACCAAAGGGAGCTCTCGTGGCTGCCAGCTGCAGACATAAAGCTGTCTATCTGGGGGTTTGCATGGGCAATATGGGGAACCCAAAGATAAGCAGATCATGCCACATACGACTTTGAAGTGAGCATGCACAACGTAATCCACAGGAAGCACCCAGATATAAAAATGGTCCAGAGTCACACCAGGAAAAAGAAATTAACCACCTCTAGACGTGAAGAAATAAAATTATCATACATGAGTACGTTCACAATACGGGGGAATTTCTTTGGTTACGAACTGCTGACAGGCCCAGTAAGAATAGAACTGACATATGGGTCCCTGTTGGCAAATATATATAGGCCACTGTGGATTTGTACTAAATCACTTTTAGTACTAGAAGCAGGCTAGGGAAACACATGATTGAAGTTTTCCAGATGAAGTGATGTGCTCATGGAATAGAATAGTAACAACTTTATCTGTAACCTTCAAGAAATTAGTGTAAGAAATGGCACAGCAATTAATGGAGATGGGGTTTAATCTGTTGAATCTACCTTACCTTGGTAGAACAGAGAAGTTTGCAAGCTAAGGGACTGATTACCAGTGTTTCACTCAAAGTACTGAAACGGGCCCAAGTGATGTGGCTGCCCCATCCCTGGAGATGTTCAAGGCCAGGTTGGATGGGGCTTCGAGCAACGTGATGCAGTGGGAGGTGTCCCTGCCCGTGGCAGGAGATGGAATGGGATGGGCTTTGAGGTCCCTTCCAACCCAAACCATTCCATGATTCTGTGATTCTATAATGTCTTTGATCTCTGAAGCAATTAATAAAGATAAGCTAAAGGGGAAAAACGGATGCTGAAGAGCATATCAAAGAGCATTGGGAATAGAAGCAATTTATTCAGACCAAGGACATGGTAGCACCAGTGACCAAAAGTCACGTCAATGTAATAAAGTCTCACTAAAGAAGTATTTGTGGAGATGTCAGGAATTGTGAGATGATTGGTCAGAGTTGTGCAGAACAAAGAATTTGCATTTTTTGATAAATACTATATGTAGCCCACAAATAACAGATCATAAAGTCCTTAAGCCTACTTGGGAGTATTGCCAAAAATAAGGGTTGTGTTGCCTTTTCCTATCAAAAGCTAATTCTGTGCATCAAAGGCAGCTCATGTAAAGCTACCACTTTACAGGAAGAACCCTTCCTCCCTCTGTGATCTGTGGTCTCCGCTAAAAGGCAGTGACATTCCCAGTTACTAGTGCTCTTCACAAAGACGAATCTGCTGAGGTCTTGGTTGTTGAGTAAGGAGGTCACTTTTGTTTCCTGTCAGCTTGTAAGTAATTTTCTTTAATTCCTGAATATACATCCAAATCATTCAGTCTACTGCCCTTTCTCAGGCTCACACCTGAATAAAGCAAAATCTTTAAAAAGAGGCATTGGAAAGAGAAAAGAGTACAGAGTGAAACTCTGTGTGTAACAATACAGTGATACAGAACTTGTGGGAAAAGCCTAAATAAATCACACCTCCAGGATTCATCATAAACTGGGAAAAAAAAATGAAGCCACCATCCAACTGATAAAGCCTCAAACAGGGCTAAATCTCATTCTGGCATGATGTGATATCAACTCCTAGTTCCATCAGTGGCGAGTGTGGTCCTCACTGTTCACTGAAGCCCTAAGAACAATTGTGAGTGCTGAATCCACCCATCGCTGGGTTTATATTGACAAAACGTTGAGGGCTGCTTTCTTCTGCAGCTGTTTTGTGTAAAAAAGAAATCACAACTGCAACTGCAAATTAATCTGAGGAGGCTACAGTCCTATTGAGCTTTTCTGAATGCTAGGACATAGATCTGTGACAAATGCCTGAAACTCTAAAACACTGTGACAAACAGACAATGGAAATGGAGTGTTCATAAATGGGAGAATTAATTAGGTTAATTGAAGAGGAGGAGCACTTTGAGACAGGGACATTGGGATGAAGTCATCTGTAAGCACACACAAATAACTTTGTTGTTTTTAATTTTGCAGAAACATCTGGCAACAACATGCAAGGAAGAGGAAACTTTTGTTTTCTGCATCAAGACCTCTCTATGAGGAAAAGAAAACTTTAGCTAATTACAGGATGCCTGCAAGAAGAGAACCACCTTTGATTTTACCAGTATTTTTTCCTGCAACACAATGCCTAATAAAAATCAGTAGCCAGGGACACACGGATTCGAATGCGGTCTGGGATCTGTGACATTATCAGTGCATCTCCGCCGCACGACGGGAAGGTTGTACAGGCTTCTCCTTCAGAGAAGCCCATCTGCTGGTCTGTAGGGCAGGGAGCAGAGTCTGCACATGCAGGTTTGCTCCCCTCTGTGTGCTCATGACCCCACATGGCAAAAATACTGGCCCAGGGGAGCTGGGAACGCAGGGCTGGGAGCACTGCCTTGCTTCTGCTCCAGCCGTACGGCGGGCAGGACCTTGCTCCACAGCATCAGTGTGTGTCTGGTACCTGTCTGAGGCAAAGAATCCATGTGGGAGCTCCCTGTGGAGGCTTCTTGGCTTGGCTGTGCTATCGTACAGGTGGAAGAAGGCCTGACCTTGCTTACCAGTTCTTGTGAGAGGTCCATGAATTGCCATAAATTAAGGGCAATTCAAATGCAAATGATAAAAACTGGGATATGATGTTCCTTTGTTTGCTCTGGAATGCATTGGTGGCCAGGGTGCTTTAAAGGGGCAAATTAGCACTCAAATGCAAGACAACCACAGTCCCAAAATGCTGGGGTCTGAGTGAAGGATGTGAATTACCATGTAATTCTGACATGACAGATGTGTTGAAGGAGTCCACGATGCAGTATGCTTATACTTATTTTGTTTTAAAGCAAATCATACCCTCCTGTGTTAGTGATTTCAAATCACGTTCTGTAAATTTAGGGCTTGTCAGCAATAAAACAGAATTATGTGCAACCACATTCACTAATGAAAAGGAATTCAGGATGTGACACTGTGCAAGTTTTAAGCTCAGACTCATGAGTAAAATATATAAGCAAAGGTATGAGCAAAAGAGAAATGCTACTACTAAAAATGTGTTTTATGAAATGCCATGTACCTTTGGAAACATCTGTCTTTACTGCAGGAGATACGACACCTCTTGAAATTGAAATCGTAATTCCGAAGTCTGTCATGTTTAGCACTGCAGATGGGTCCTAATCTGGAGCCTGAGCCAAACCTGGGAGTCACAGCAATTCTTTGAATTTCAGAGGGGAGCTATGAATGAAGAAAGGATTTTAGTATCTTTCCTTAAATGCCACACACATGAAGGAGAAGCATGCACAGGGAGGTAAATCGGGACATAGGGCATGAAAATAAAAATGCTTTTCCTTGAAACAAGAAGAGAACACAGTATAAATGAGCTTGATGTAAGGTCTCGATCCTTTAAGTTCTTAGGAAAAAAGTGTTTGTAGACCATTGTCCTTCCGGTCAGCGCTCCATCTCACTCCCCGTGGTTTATTGTACGGTATTTACATTAATATAACTTTTAAAGGACTTCAGTTTTAAAAAAGGCCGGACTGAGATTTTCCTTGGAGGATCTAATAAAAACCCTGAAGACTTAAAAAGGTCTTTGCTTGGTGAGATTGTGCCTGGCATCAGCCTGGCGTCATAGAAATTGCTGGTGAAATCACAGTGCTAAAAATAAAAACAAATAAAAAGAAAAGTCACGCTGCCTCATATTTAGCAGTAAGATAAGTTTGAAGACAACCTAAACATTACAGCAATGCAAAGCCCTTTAAAACTGGTGTTTATTTTCCACTAGAGCGTTTCTATTATACATTGCCAGGAGCACGGAGAGGCAGGCTCTTATGGGGACCCTAAATGCTTTATTCTAAAGAGTGGTGCCTCTCTGACTTTTGGTTCAGAAATAGTCTGCAACCAGCCACCTTTGGCTCATCTTTTGCTCCTCCAAACATACGAGAGTGGCAGGGCTGGGGATGCAATAAGAACTTCTTGGCTTGCAGCTTGCGGTTGACACCATGTTACACATCTGCGCTTTGGTTCAGCCTGGGCACCTGGTTTTTATTTTCTGTTTTATCGAAGGATGTGGGAACAATAGCACCCTGGCAGGCACGCTCTCACCTCCGTGGGCGTTACGTCATGCAGCGTGTCACGCAGTTCCCGTGAGCCGGGTGGGCTGCGAGCTCAGCCCGTCCTTCCAGCCCCAGGGAATGCAGAACCACACACGGGTGCAGTGGTTGAACTGGATCAAACCAGGTGCCTGCTGAGGCTCAAAGCCTGTCTCTGAAGGCAGGCTGCAGCAGCAGGTGCCCACAGAAAGGGCACTGCCCCCTCCCAGCAAGTTATATGCTTATTTTCAGCCAGGCACTCACCCAAGCAGCTGCACTGGCACAGGGGAAAGTCAGGAAAGGGAACGAGCAGACAAAACTAGTAGGCAGCTGGGCCATTTGCTCATGTTGCCAAAGCCCAAAGGCTGTCATAAAGCATCGCTTCTAGAGGAGCATCTTCCAGTCCTCAGCAGCTTGGAAACACGACGTCAGTGCTTCCCGAGTCACAGAGTGCGTAGCTGGGGGTGGTAATCATGGATAGATTTTCCTGTCCTCAGTTTCTCTTTCTAAAGTTCTTTATACTCTGATATCTACTACATCTTGCAGCGCCAAGTTCCACAGCTTAATTACACACTGGGTGAAAATGTGCTGGGAACGAAGTGCTACTGAGTCTGGCTTGTCTGTTCCAGGGAGCAGATAATTGTTCTCTATCCTCCCCACAGAGCTATCTCAGAGGTCTCTTGTTGTACAGACCCCCCACTGCCACCCCTTTTCTCCTCTGAGGCTTCCTTTCTTTTCAGAGTCTCAGAAGCACTTCTTCTGCTTTAATTATATTTCTTGACTTTTTCTATACCTTCTTTAGTTCTAGCATCCACTTGCTGAGATGGGTGACCATAAGGACATACAATGCACAAGACGTGGTAACACAATGGTGTTCTTTGCTCTTTTCCTTCCCTCATAATTCCTAACATTCCAGTAGATTTTGCTGCCCGCCAGCAGTGAGTTTATGCTTCCATAGAACAGTGTATCTCCAGTGATTCCTTTCCCCTTAGTGGTAATACCTAACTTACAGCTTGTCACTGCACACGTCCATATACTTTTCTTGGTGCATTTTGCTTTTCCTTGTGTGTCTTAGAATTTACTGACATTTTGCCACCTGGTCACTCAGTTTGGTGAGGTATTTCTGCAACTCTTTACGGCTGGATTTTGTTTTTATTACTTTGAATAATTTATTTTCAGCAGCCAACTTTGTCACCTCCTGCCCCCTCCTCTCCTTTTCCAAGTAATTTATGAATATTTTGAATGGCACAGGTCCCTGTACAGAACCCTGTGGGACTCTGGTAATAATCTCCTTTGGCTCTTAAATGATCTATTTCTTCATACCTTTTTTTGTGTCTATATTCCAACCACTTTTTAACCCTTTAAAGAATCTTCTCACTTTCCCTGGGTAACTCAAGTCCTCTTAAATGAATGCCATATTGAACTAGCGAGAAATGGAAAGTATTGGAAGGAACCTGGCCTTTTATCGAATACACCAGCAGAGGCAGATGACAGGCTCAGTTCTGCTGGATGGAGCATCGGCACAGAGGGGCAACGATGTTGAAAAAATTGCCAGATTTGCGCAGGGGCTGCTTCCTTGCTATGAATTATTGCAAACATTTCTCGCATGGGGCTGGTGAGGCTGCAGATGCTTCTCCGTGTGCTCAGCACGGCGTGCACAGCTCCCAGCCAGCTCGCTGAGGTGACAGCCCATCGGAGCCTGGCAGCCCCAGCTCTGCACCTCCTTATTTCAGAAAGCTGCTGCATCTCTTAGGATCTGAAGCCCACTAGGCACTTGGAATGGTCAAATACTAAGTTTTGCTACATCATTTGTCTTTGCGAGAAGATCTGATGACAACCAAACATCAGCATCACTTGTTTTCTGTGTTGTATTAACAGCCATAAAACTTCACCTGCATCCGAGGACATAGCCTCTTCAAATATTCCAAGTGTTCTTGGTGTGCATTTGGCACACCTGGGAAGCCTTCTGGTTCTGATCAAGGCCGTTTGGGATGTGACAAATTTCTAGAGTGCAAGGTAAAACAAAGCAGAGAGAGAATAACGACACAGAAAAACCTCAAAAGCAGAAAACTGACAGGGATAGGATCCAGCACGTTTCCATACAGGAGCTGCCAGAGGACTGCAGGGCAGAAGGATCAAAAAATGGCATAACTATCAAACTGTTTTCTTAAACCTAAACACACTTGACCCTTATGGCACACTATTATTGGATACAGGCAGCGCGTGTGTGTGTGTGTAGGAGGAGCCTTGGCTGCAGCTGCGGGAGCCTCGCAGGATTTCACAGCAGTTCGGGGCAGTTGGTTGCGGGGCCAGCTGGGAGCAGGGGTAGCTGAGGCAGCACCGATTCTGCTGCAGGGTGTAGCAGGGCTGGTGCCTTTCTCCTTGAGATCAGGTCACTGGGGAGTGGTTGGTGTCATACGAGATAAGGTGCTACAGAGAAGAGGGAAAGGTGAAAGGAGACAAGCGGTTAAAGAGGATGCTACCGCGTGAATGTGTGAGCCTGTGGAATATTAAATCCTTTATCACCCAGAGCATTCCTTTTGGAAATGGGGAGAAGGGGGTGGGAAGAGCAGGGAGCTGAGCAGGTCTGCTTGCTGCAGACAGGCTCCCACTGCCCAGAAGCCAGAGGTGCAGCGGTGGGTCTGCTCAGCACAGAACCCCTGACACAGCCCAGGAAGGGACATAGCAGAAATTTACCCTCTAGCTTCTGGCTTCGGATTCACAACCCAGGAATCAGCCTTTTGGTCACATCTCTTTGTTACAGAATTTAAAAACAAGAGGAATACAATGAATGATTAACGGCAAGGACAGAGAAGAGAGTCTTGATGCCTCGGCTGTCCCCTTAAATTTCTCTTGCTTCACAAGACTATTATTAACGTAATAGTAGTTTATAAGCTCTCTGTGATCTGCGGAAGGTAGAGAAATATTTATTAATAAACTAATAAATGCTACCTTTAGAATGACTTTCAGTCACTCCCAAAGAGGAAGGAAAGAGTGGATTATGAATTTATACACAAACTTCTGCAGAAACTGCAGGAATCATTAGAGGTCAATGTATCACCCCGAAAGGCTCTTCTGTGGTTATACAAAAGGTCAGCTTTTGAGTTCTCCCATTACTGCATAACAAGGCATAAAACTTGAAACAATTGCAGAAGAGAAAAAGCCCAGCATTACAGCAGAGTCTCCTTGCCAAAACGCTGTTACGCCTGTAGCCCTCGAAGAGCTGAGATAAAGAGACAAGAAAATTAGAGGCCGGATGACAGCAAATGCCATCATCGCTCCGATCAGCCTGACTCAGAGCTGACTGAGGCTCAGGGGCTTTCTGCCTCCCAGCCGCCCCCGCTGTCGCGCTGCCACCAGCTCCTCCAGGACAGCCCTTGGTCGAGCGCTAAATCAGCCCAAACAGGAGCCTTTAGTGGCTCTATTAAGACATTTCTACACGGCGTTACTGTATCTGCGAGTCCATCCCTCTTGTCACCCAGACTGAAAGTGAAACTCGACAGGTTATTTTTGTCCTCCCTCTCGACCCAGCAGCGTCAGCAGCCACCCTGCCGTCCGTCCGTCTGTCCCCAGGTCCAGCTCCGTTCCCAGCCCCAGCAGCAGCACAGGGAGCTGCTGTCGCAGCAGGGTTCTCGCTAGGTTCCTGGGCTGAAGGAGGAGGCTTCGCCCCAGGGGGACCGGTGACTATTTCTGCTGTGAGACCTTTCTAAATAACTGACAATGAGAACAGGAAACCACACGGCTGTGGAGCGAAGCCTGGCACGTTCCCATGCATCTGCTCTCTCTAGATGCTGTTGTGCTGCTCTGGCAGCGCCGCAGCGATGGAAACTCATGGGGTTGCTCATGAGGGGGCAGAATCATAGAATTATAGAATTATTTGGGTGGGGAGGGACCTTAAAGCCCAATCCCCTGCCCTGGGCAGGGACACATCCCGCCAGATCAGGGGCTCCAAGCCCCATCCAGCCTGGCCTTGAACCCCTCCAGGGATGGGGCAGCCACCACTGGGCAGTGGACGGCGTACTGGTATTAAATCACCTTATCTTTTCATTTGTACTGCCACTGGCCGAGTGGGATATTTTCTCAAAATTCATGATGTTCATACAGGACAGTCCTCAAGAGTTAACATTTCAGATACATTCCTGGTAAGCCATAAAGATACAGACTTATTAGAGCTGAGTATGGAGGCAGAGCAGGAGCACTTGCACAGCAAATTGCCTGGGCAAGGGACAGGAACGATGGGCTAGATTAACCAGAAAAGCAATTTGCTCGCAGTGTCTTCACAGTGCCTTGTATACCCTTGGCATTTCATAAACAGTTAATAATAACTGGGCAGGAGAACAGTAATGCAAATCGATGGACAGATTCAATTAGGAAGAGAAAATAAAAATATTATGTGAATTACTAAGCTAACCCGATACATTTTAGCCTTGAGTTCAGAATTTGTTGGGTTTAGATGGGAAGTTCTAATCAGATTTAAAGGAGGCTTCAAAAAATTAGTAACAGATGCGAATAAATAGATAACGATTTTCATTCCTGATTATGTGACCAAGGGTACAGAGAGGGGGAGGGATTTTAATGAAAATAATTGGGCTAGTGTGCTTATAGCTTTTCTGATAGAGATTAACACTTTATAGCTTTCTCTCATTTAGCAAGGTGAAGAGTGATCAATCCCCAGCCGATCAAAACACAGATATAAAAATGGACAGCCTGAAGTTCCTACTGCTTTCCATAACATTTAATCAGTATCCGAATGATGTGAGTTCAGGCTGTTGAAGGCCAAAATGCCCTCTCTAGAGGGAAGCACGATCAGGGTTATCCTTCAGTACGAGAGGATGCTAAATCTGCAAACCAGTACACAGGGCTGCATGTTGCTTAGCTGGCCAGGAAAACAGCTCAGTGCTATGTGAAAAGCAAAAGGCAGAGAGAAAATATGGGCCAGATTAACCCAGACAGATTAACCCAGACAGGGTTAATCACTGCGTTTTCCTGACATGGAGCTGCGCGAACTGAACGTATCAAGTTTTCAGGCTCAGGGAGCTCACATGCATACGGCACCAGGACCTGCTCTCTGTAAGCAAAGCTTTCCTGCTGAAAGAAATCTATTATTATTCCAGAAAAAGGAAAACTAGAGAAATCTTACATCAAACCACCTACAGCAGCATGTGCGAAGCCTTGGAGGGTCTGGGGATGTCACTGCAGAGTGGGGGCCCAAAGGTAACTGAATTTCTGAGGTGATCTCATTCTGCCAGTGGATGAAGAAAGTTTGTGGCTTGTTGCATTTTACTGATAAGGATAATTCATAGAGGGACCAGCCGGGCTCACTGGTGACACTCCATCACCCATTTTCTGGCAGTCTTCCCCAGTCCTAGAGGGGAAAGAATGATGATGAAAAACCTCCATCAGCCCATGGAATGGCTGAGGAACCCTGACAAAGGAGACTGGTGAGACGGAGAGAAGAATAATATCATTTCTGAGTCTCTGTGGAGTCCTTAATGAGCAACATCAGATTATTATGGTTTAAATAATTATCTTCTAACAGGGCTGCTTCTTCTTATCGTCTCTGGAAAAAACCTCTTGCGATGCACTTTGATACCCGCGCGGGTAAGAGCCTGGGAGCCCTCGTGGCCCTGGTGACTTCATGTCACGAAACGCAGCCCTGCAGACTGACGCCTGCATTTTCAGACCATCTTATGGTATTTTACCAACTAGTGATTTCAGACGTTCTGTAAGTTTTTGAGTGCTCAAGACTACAGAGGAAATTCTTGTAATAATTCAGATTATCTCTTTATAACATGACCAAGCCAATAAACTGAGGAGGAAGCGATTTGAACCTTCTCTTCCCCTACTGTTTCACGTTTACTTCATAGCGTTTGGGGTCTTTAAGCGTTGGAGTGAAGAGAGAATACAGAGACAAATATGTTGTTTGTTTTCCCAGTGCCAGATGGATGGATTCAATTTTCAGATTCCTTAAACTGCCAACACTGAAAAGTCATGAAAAAATAAAAAAGCCCAAAAGCATTTGTTTTAAAGATCTGTCATGGTTTCTATAAACTGCATAGAAATTTCTTGGCATTTACAGCAAAATTGGTGTCACGTGTGCATTCTATCGCTTGCATCGAATGATGTTATATTACTGAGAAGTAAGGTAAAAAAAAAAGCGAATATAGAGCAGCTTTTTTCCTCGCTGTAACCACAGGGATAGCTCTGCCCAGGACCTTTGGATTTTTTAAGGAGGCCCCTTTACATTCGCTGCATCCGTATCTTGTAGGCCAGAGGGTCCCAGTCCCAGCACACACGTGTCTCACTGGCAGCCTCTCCGGTCAATGCATCCCCGAGCCGTTCTACAGTCAGGATGCCACGACAGGAGCGATTCCCTGGCCCCGAGCTCTGGATGGGGCTGGGGGCTCCGCGCTCCTACCCTGCTCATGCTGGACTCGTGCCTGAGGAGGGGACGGAGCCACGCGCATCACACGTGGCTTATAGAAAGATGGGATGTTTTACCCCAACTCTGAGGGGAACTGCACTGGGTAACGTTTTTCAAAAGGGTATTTGAGCAAACCTAACGAGGCAGAGAGATCCCCATCGGTGGCTTCCTCTGGGACGTGCCTGTCTTCTGTTTCCCTAAAGGAAACAGACTCATTCTGCTTAGAGACCTTTCATTCCTCCTGAGCCACAGAAAGGTAATTAATATGTAATCATGGGCCAATTAAATGCATGACCTGAACTCCCAGGTCAACGGGCACCTTTACCCACTGGTGCTCTCATATTTTCTGTGTAACAGAGGTGGAAAAAGAGGCCCCAAAGCCAGGACGCGTCTGCCTTGGTGGCCACCCTGTGACCCCACAGCCTGAGTGCAGCTCCTGCAAGAGACTCGCTCCACAAGCAGAATCCTTTAGTAAATATTGAATCAGGTGATGACACACATTAATCCACCTCAGCCTAGTTCCCTCTTTTTAAGCATGATTTTTTTCTCCTTCTAATCACAAATACTTAGGGTAAATTTTCTTTTGCTCTGCCTGAGGCTGGAAAGCCAGAGCTGTAAATAAAGCACCAGGCTGGAGAGCACCAGCCCTCGCAGCATGCGCGGGAGCAGGAGTTCTGCAGGGAAAAAAAAGAACCCTCATTGTCTTTCTGTCTACGTTACACAGATCTGAAGCTTTTATAAGGGGGGAGGAGGGGGTTGGCTTTGAGTTTTTTTGGGAGAGGGGTGTTTGGGTTTTTTTTGTTTGCTTGTTTTTAATAAGGATCTTGCAGCTGCCGAGCAGCCAGTAAACACCCCCCAGGCTTGGGTGCCAGTGGAGAACCTGTGCTGCCCCCAGACCCACCCGCCAGGGCAGGGACCTGGTCCTGAGCCCCCCGAGCCCCCTCTGCGCAGCAAGGAGAGCATGGAGCCCACCCTGCGGGTACCCAGCCTCCAGGCTCTGTTCAGCCAATGAAAAGCCCCGGGAAGCGCAAAAATCCTGCATGGAAGACTTATTCTAGAACGTGACTGCTTTATTCACAAATAGCTTTGTACCTTGTAGCATATTTTAAGAAGTAGTTCTCCCCAACAGGCTCCTGAAGTCCTGTGTGAATCACTGAACTACCACAACAGTCTGGAATAATTGGCAGTTTTCCACTCAAAAACCCTATTTTACTTCACTTGCTTCTGTTGGGCCTGAAAAGAGCTGGGTTTGCACAACATTCAGGATTCCAGGAAAACCTGCAGTTCCCATCACGCAGCCACTGCTCCATTTCCAGGACCCGTGTGCCGCTAACATGATAAGACACTTTCAATAATTCTTTTGGGCTGTCACTTTTGCCTCCTAACCGGGCAATGTCTGCAACAGCTGAGACATTCACCCTTCCCTTCATAATGAAGCAACTTAATGAGGTTAAACCCCTCCTTTTGACCTCACAGACCTCAGCCAGTTCCCCTCCAATCGCCTGCATCCTTTAAATCTCCGTCCTGGTTGTGAGCAGCACTCTGCACATCCATGCAAGGAAGGGTTAAAGCTGCAAGTCTACTCCTACCACCTTCGTGGTTTCCATTCCGGATTTCACTGAGACATCATCTCTGATCGCAGACACCTACCCGAGCCCTGCGTTACCTGCACCCCGCGGGCAGCCCTGCCCTCACGCCAGGACTGTGTCCTCAGCAAAACTCAGCATCACTCAGGAAAGGAAAAAAAGGCTGGACGATATTAAATTCGGTTTTGAAGAAAAGAACAGAGATGAGGGCTCCTTGTGCTCCAGTTTGTTCCCATCTGTGCCTTGCCCCATCGCTGGGCACCTCTGAACAGTCTGGTCCCTCCTCCTGCACGTCAGGTATTGGTCAGAGCCCAGAACCGGACACTCCATATGGGGATTCTCTAGGACAGAGTGGAGGAGGAGGAGAACCTTCCTTGCCCTGCTCCCCACATTCCTCTCCATGCACCCCAGGACACCACTGGCTTTGTTGGCCACATTGCCTGCTCATGGTTAAATCGGTGTCCTCCAGACTCCCCCAGGTCCTTCTCTGCAGATCTGATCTCCAGCCAGTCAGCCCTTAAACCAAATTGGTGCAGGGGTTGTTCCTCCAGAGGTGCAGACTCTGAAAGTGCCTTTGTTGAACTTCATGAAGTTCCTCTTCACCCAACTCTCTAGCCAGAAGGAATCATAAACTGTGCAGCTAATTACATAGGGATTAATGAGTATGGTTTAAAATTGCAGTTTGTAAAAAGAGGCGATCTAGTAAAAAATTTACAGTGGCTTGTTGACCTGGGTCCTTCAGGCAGGGTAGGCGAGCCACCCCGTCACCCTCCTGCCATCCCGACCATCCCTGATTTCCAGCGTCCCTGCCCAGAGGTTTGGCCTCCATCCCCGCTGGGGATGCAGGCTGCGAGCACTGAGCCCAGCCCCAGGCTGACCCAGCACTCACAGGCTCTTCTGGGCTCAGCTTTCACCTCCCTGCACGCAGAGCAGAGCTGGCAGCTCCTCCTGTGCTCCCCACCTCCAGTGCCAGAGCATCACGGGGCTCCTGCCACCCAGAGCCGTTTCCCGCTGTCCTGAGCCCTGCGGTAGCGATGCCTGCGCCCACAGTGCAGAGATCTCCACGCTGACAGCAGCTCTGTCCAAGCATGGAAACATTTCTCTCTGTAGCACAACACAGAGTTTTGCAAACCAGCCTGTCCTTGCAAACACAAACCGTGTTGAACGTGTAAATACTTGACTTGTTACTGCTGTTCGTGGGGCAGAGGGTTTTGTAATCCTCTTTACTGGCCAGCCCAGCAAACCACAACAGTCGATTCCTCACCTACAGCCTAGTTTTCACCTCATAACAAGCACATTTCCATCATCAGGATAAATGACTGCCCCGTGGGAGTCAATAGGAGCAGCATAAGGCCAGATGGTGTATTTTCTCTCGTGGAGGCTCTGACTGCTAGGCTAAGATAAAGTCTAGATCAGGCTACTTGAAATAGCGCCGTGAACAGTTCTGCCCTGGGACCTTAGCACAGTCACACACAGCAAAGGTGCCTTAGAAGGAGGAAGCACAGAACCAGAAATAAATTTTCATTTAAAATCTCCCCTAAACATTTAATATTTTCTATGCCTGGACCATTTTGAATGAAATAAAATTGCAATATTTTAGACAAAACCATGAGGTTACTTTCGACTGGGTGCAAGCGAGACTTGGAAGAGTTAAGTCATTTTTTAAATCAGGGCTGCAAGGTCTCAGCTATGAGAGCGCAAATTGCTGGCAAAACAATTCTCTGGTGTTCACGTAGAATTATATAAGCAGATTTATGTGTATATAATCAGATAATAGTGCCAAAATGTAAGGTGCTCTTAGACTTTTTGTGTGTACAATGGAGGTTTTCTTTCCCCTGTGCAGTGAAGTGGTAGAACACAAAAGACCTGTTGGGGCTAATGCGTGTATACGTTCTGAGAAGCTGCATGGGAAGCTTTTTGGGGTTTTGTTGTTTTGTAATGTAATTGAACGCTTCTAAACCTGCAAGGCAAAGGAAGCAAAACTGCTTCAAATGGCTTTATTTAAATTTAACACTCTAATGCATCTGTTTGGTTTTTATAACCCAAAAAACTTTGACCATGTCTTCGTATAGAGGGGTTACTACTGCTTTGAGCAGCAGTAATTTATGAATCAATCTGACGTGGTTTATTCACTTATTTTCTCTGATTACGTAAAAAAACCGCGTATTTGCCATGGCAACCTCTTCATTGCATGTCAGGATAGCAATTCAAACATAAAGGGCTTCTCTTCCTGAGACCCTCCAAGGTCACCGCTGCACTGAAATCTTTCAGGGACAGAATGTACACAATTCAGTATGAGAGGGAAGCTTGATATATTTTAAAAGCAATACAATCTCTCACTCCAGAAGTAATTACTAAAATTCTGCTTTTCGTACAATTTTTTTCTACATTTTTTCTTTTTTTTCCCCAAATGCTGCAGGAGAATATTTATAAAAGCTCTTGCCTGGCTAAAACATAGAAGAAATTGTATGAATTCCAAGAGTTTAGAGAGATGGTAATTAGTGCTGGGAAAAATAACAAAGAAGAAAAGAGCGGGTCATTTAAGATAGTAGCTTAACAACCTTAATCTATGGTGGGAATGTTTGATCAAATCTAGATATTTGATCTACACGGCAGATTTGTTTTTTCTTTAAGGAGCTACAGTAATTGAAGCTCATCTTTGCAAATCAAGATGCTGTGAGCAAACCATCCATGACTGGGGAGCCTGAGCTTGGCCTGATCAGCAACTCCTACTTCTGCAAAGATATTTTCCAAGAAATGAAGTTGTGATGAATCAAAGTAATAACAAATGGGAAACAGCCCACTGCGATAAGCAAGGGGGGGACTTAACTCTGCAACTGAAACAGCTCTTCTACAGGGATATTTAATTGCTCTGCAGTCAGATGGGTTTGGAATACAGACAGCAAGAGGGACAACACCAAACCAGATTCTCACTGAACCCAGAGAACTGGAGCTCACGGAGATAGAATATTGCAGGCGTCATGAACAGGTCTGTCGAAGGGCTGAACAAGCTGGGAGAGGACAAGCCTACTTGTGGCTAAGAGACATGAATTTTCAGAAGCAACGTCTAGCTCCAGCAGTCCCCAAACTGGGCTGGAGCCGGGTGGGTTAGTGAGCAGCGAGCAACCCCTCGCTGCACCTCAGCTGGGGGCTGGGCTGCATCCAGGGGGAACAGAGACTGCAGAGCATCCCTGCATTCTACAGACAGAGACGTTCAACCTGCAAATACCAGCTCATGCAAAGATTCTGATCACTGTTAGTGCCACGAATGAGTGAGCTAATTATCTGCCCGAGCAATGGTAGGAACAATCCTAACAGCTTGGTTGGCATCCTGAATTTCCTAGGTGCCAGATTTTACAGTTTACAATGAAACACGGGCTGGAAACAAGCTCCCCTTCCTCACTGCCCTGCCTGGCAGAGGAGTTTTCCATTCCTTACCCTGGCTCTTGGTTACTGCCCCAGCCCATTTACCGTGAGAGGGAAACACCACAAAATCAGAGGCAACAAATACCTGAAGAACAAGCCCGGCTTTGTGTCATTTGCTTTGGCTTTGTGATAAATCACACCGTAAGCCAAAAACCAAGAGAAAACTTACGACACGCATGAAATTTTGCAAAAGTTAAACCGCTTTGTAGATCAAGCTTGAACAAACGCATGCTGAAAGGCGAAGCAAGATAAAAGAAAGCTGGTTTTGCTCAACAAGATTATGCATTTAAGAAAACTTCTAAAGAAACTGCTCTTTTCATCTTTAAAAGAAAAAGAACTGATGTGTCAGTGTGATCATGTTCTGCTATGAAAAGAGGCAGAACTGGGAGAGTCCTCGGCGCATGGTGCCTGCCAGCATTCCTCACAGGAAAAGGTGAGGCAGGAGCACGGGGTGGGATGCTTTAGAGCTGAAAACAACATCACCGGGTAATGAAAAGAATAAACATAATTATGACAGATCTCAGTGCTTAAGAAGAGGTTCCAGGGCTGAAAATGACAACAGCTAAGAGCATCTTGCAGCAATATTTTTGCTGAGAGACATTGCACAGCACTCAGGTGCTCGGGTTTCCCCAGAACAAACTCATGTCCTGTAATGTTCCATAAGAACCTTGCCTGGGTGTTAAACTGGGCATTGCAGCTGTACGTGGGATTTCAGATGACATGTAGCCTGAAACAAAGGAAAAATAACTCTGCACCCATGTATGAAATCAATCGACATGAGAGATTTGCCTTTGGAAGAGAGTGGGTTTGAGTGCTCGGATGGATGGGCAGTGTTGTCAGGCAGGCACGATGCTGCTCCAGCTCCCGTGGCTGCGCTGGATGAGTCCCCGTCTGCGCACAGAAGACGGCTGGGAGTTATGGGATAGCACAAAATATAAAGAGAAAATGCATGCCCATCTCCTGCATACGGCAGAAGAGAGGAGCTTCTGCATGGCTGCAGTCAGACAATGTGACCGGTGAAGAGTTTCTTGCAAGCTTTTAGAGATCTTATTCTGTTTTTTTTAATATTTGAAGGGTTGTGGTTTCCTTTCATCCCCTGCTCTCCTTCAGCTGTTAAAGCTGAATCTATTTTGTATTTATAGTTCTTTTGCAGTTGCAGATTATCTAGTGATTATGGAACTGTGCTTACAGGAACCAGCTCACAAAACATCTTCAGTATTTTTGTACACGGACTCGGGGAGAAAATATCTTTTAAATCTAGAGCGTCTACAATTTGGTGCTCAGAAAACAAACCCAAGCACTTTTGAAACAACCTCTCTCACCAGCCTGAGACTTGCATTACTTCTACTATGCTGAAAAAAAAAATAAAATGAAAGCCAACCCCGTGCTGTGAACTTGCTCTTTGGTCAAAGCCACTTCGATGTTCTAAAAAAGTCAGAGGTAGAGCACACTTACTGATCCCGACTTTGTTCCCTGAGCCTGCACGACCACATAACTTCATCTTCCCTTTTCCAATCCTATTTACAAAGAAAGGGAGCAGGCAAGCATGTAACTGAACCCAAAAGGCTGAGACAGGGGATGTTTTGGGCTGTGGGGGGGACAGGGCAGCCCTCAGTCCCCTCCCAGCTGGGAGCTGCACGGGGATGAGCTCCTGCCTTTCACCAGGCTGAGTGCACCACAAGAACGATGCTCTTGGCATCTACTGGTGACTCTCAGACATGTGATGGCCAGAAAAATACCTCTCCTTACCACTACTCAGGTTAGAAATAACTTTGAGAACATTTTGTACATCAGCTCCAGAACAGACAAATACAAATGACACTGATTTGATGGTTGTTTTTTTTTTTTTGCTTCTCTCTAAAGTTGCTGAGAGTAGAGACAATTAACATTAAACAGGCTGGTTTGTTCTCACGCTGGTCCCTCTAAAGCAGCGTGTGTTCCAGACCGAGGAGCAGCAGCAGCGCGGATCCATGGGCTGTGGCTGTCGGGGAGGGCAGGTACAGCCACACACAACAGGGGCTGCAGCTCCTGTTGGTCCCCTGGGGCGCGTCAGCACAGGGGTGCAGCTCCATTCTTCTACGGGGAACAGCAAAATAGCAAAACTCCCAAGGGATCGGCTCCAGGTGCCTCAGCAGTTGGCACAGTTACACGAGAACATGGGAAAAAGCTCAGATGTTAGGTTGTGCGTGTCACCAGCACCTCTTCAGCCTGCCTGTTTAGTCCTAGGTCTAGCTCAGGCCACAAGCCAAGCCTGGGCTCCTCTTCAGTCAGGATCATCTCTCCCTGCCGCTGACTATTTGTTTATACAAGCGTAATGAGTCCAGAAGAGACAGAGATGCTTTAACTCAGATGGTCAAAAGCCTGGTTATTGGAGCTCTTGCTTACTCTGAGGTGTGCGTTACTGACTTTAAAGCATTTACCACTGCATTTCTCTGCGCCCGTTGTGGCGAGGAGCTGCCTCTGTGGTGATGGCAGAAACCATAAAAGCTCATGCACCAGCTTGGGACACAGCCCCACGCCAGCCCCAGCCGCTCTGTACTGGGGACCGCTGGGTCTGGCACGGCTTTGCAGAGGACGATGCAAGCTTTGTGCTCGACTTCACAGAATCACAGAATCACCAGGTTGGAAGAGACCCACCGGATCACCGAGTCCAACCGTTCCTACCAAACACTAAACCATATCCCTCAGCACCTCGTCCACCCGTGCCTTAAATGCCTCCAGGGAAGGTGACTCAACCACCTCCCTGGGCAGCCTGTTCCAGTGCCCAATGACCCTTTCTGTAAAGAATTTTTTCCTAACGTCTAGCCTAAACCTCCCCTGGCGGAGCTTGAAGCCATTCCCTCTTGTCCTGTCCCCTGTCACTTGGGAGAAGAGCCCAGCTCCCTCCTCTCCACAACCTCCTTTCAGGTAGTTGTAGAGAGCAATAAGGTCACCCCTCAGCCTCCTCTTCTCCAGGCTAAACACCCCCAGCTCTCTCAGCCGCTCCTCATAAGGCCTGTTCTCCAGCCCTTTCACCAGCTTTGTTGCTCTTCTCTGGACTCTCTCCAGAGCCTCAACATCCTTCTTGTGGTGAGGGGCCCAGAACTGAACACAGTATTCGAGGAGCGGTCTCACCAGTGCCGAGTACAGAGGGAGGATAACCTCCCTGGACCTGCTGGTCACGCCGTTTCTGATACAAGCCAAGATGCCATTGGCCTTCTTGGCCACCTGGGCCCCTGCTGGCTCATGTTCAGTCGCTGTCAACCAACACCCCCAGGTCCCTCTCCTCCAGGCAGCTTTCTAGACAGACTTCTCCCAGTCTGTAGCACTGCATAGGGTTGTTGTGCCCCAAGTGCAGGATCCGGCATTTGGCCTTGTTAAACCTCATGCCATTGGACTCTGCCCAGCGGTCCAGCCTGTTCAGATCCCTTTGCAGAGCCTCCCTACCCTCCCGCAGATCAACACTCCCACCCAGCTTAGTGTCGTCCGCAAACTTGCTCAGGGTGCACTCGATGCCTTCATCCAGATCATTGATGAAGACATTGAACAGGGCTGGACCCAGCACTGAGCCCTGGGGAACCCCACTTGTCACTGGCCTCCAGCTGGATTTCACACCATTTCCCACCACTCTCTGGGCCCGGCCATCCAACCAGTTTTCCACCCAGGAGAGTGTGTGCCTGTCCAGGCCAGAGGCTGACAGTTTCTCAAGCAGAACGCTGTGAGAAACTGTGTCAAAGGCTTGCAGGCTTGCAGGTCCCTCCCCCAGGTCTATTATATAAATCTGCCCTGGAGTCTTTCCTATTCTAAAAAAGATTATTTGATGTGATATCCCCACTGTACGAGGCCACTGCCGTGCCAGATGATGGAGATCCCTGCCTGTGCTCCCACCCCTGCGCCCCTCTCCAGCACTGAGCTGCGGGGATGGGTCTGGTCCCTGCCAGGGAGTGATGGGGACACACACTGCAACGCGTTGTTGACTGCTGCAAGTGTATTTTAACACTTGTTTCTGGAATAATTATCCTCTGGCACATTAGGAAGTCACTAAATAGAACTGTGCTACTGAGAACTAATTGCCTTCCCATCAAAATGAATACAGATGCATGATTAAGATGACGTGGTATTTATATAATATATCATATAAATAGAATTGCTGTGTAGAGACAGGGCCTGTGAATCATTCATTTGGTTTATGAGACTGAATAAGCTTTGGCTCTATCAGTGTTATCAGCGCAGAAGAAACAAGACTGTCACTGGAAGAAACTATTTATCACAGATTCATTTACCAGAATTACTCTTTTCAAGTTAGACATAAACCAAACCCCAAAATAGATGCTTTTGGGCTAAGTGTAACGTAACAGATGCTTCCAAATACTGCTCAGAACTTCAGTATCTTACATGCCTTAGGGAAGCTTTACCTGTGTTTGAAGCCACTAGGATGCTGAATTAGGTAGAATTAGTTCTTTGAACAATATTATTAGTCCTAAAGTGTCCCACTACTGTTCTCAGACAAGCCCATCTCTACACTAATGCTATAGGAAGTGCCAGGTTTGAGGATTCCAGCGCTGCACACACTGGTCTAGAGATGTTCCTTGGTTTTGGCTTTATAAATAACCACGCTCCCCAACCCCCTTGAATTGCCTTCCACAGATTCTCAGGGGTAAAAACCCACAGGAGGGTCAGAGCTCCAATACACATTCTCTTTACCCACTCAGCACTTCAGCATCAGCCCCAAACTGGGAAGGGCTCATGCCCCGCAGCCAGCGCGGCTGCCTCCGACTGCCCTGCGCAGAGGGACCAACGCCTGAAATATTCCCATAGGAGCCAGTCCCCGCTGGATCAGGAATGTGCTTTCTGTACCTGCAGCCAAGGGGATCAGGCTGACGTGAACTGGAATCCCAGCTGACTATGTACAAAACTAAAAACCAACAGAAGGCACGATCTATAATTTTAGCCGGGGCCATCCAAACCGAGTCCACCCGAGTGGGAATGGCCTTCCGCTAAATTAAATGGGATCCTCCCATGCCTACAGCTCCTGGCTGGTGCTGCAGAAGGTGGTCATCCCTGCATCCCACACCCGGGACTGTGCTCGAGCTGGACGCCCCAGGACCCAGCTCCCACCAGAGACTGACCCTCTCCCTGCACCCAGCACGGCTGCTCTGCCCTCAAGACTCTGTGTTTCGCTCTGTCCTTCTGGGGAAAGCTGTGGGCAAATTCCCTTGGATTTCAGCTCTGGCTGTGACCCCGGTGCTCCCTGGTCTGGCAGCAACCCTCCTGCCCACCCTGTGCTGGAGAAACCTCCTCCTGCAACGGTTGCGTGACTCTGTCACAACTTCCTTCTGTCAAGCAGGAAGCGATCCGAGTCCTAAAAGCCAGATGTGGATGTGGGTGTTTGCCTACAGTCACCCGGTACTGAACTGCCAGTTGAGCTCCAGGAGCTCCGCATCGCTCGCAGGTCGCGGCATCAGCTCCCGCTGCAGCATCCTCTGCTTGCAGCGCGGAACACGCGGGGCTGGGCGCTGCCCTGCGCCTTCCTGCACGGCTGAGACGAAGCTCAGAGGTTGCTAAAGGGTCACAGATTTGTTGCAATAGTTTACTGGTAGCTTGTGAAAAGATCAAGTGCATTAAAAAGTTCAAATGGGAAGTTTGTCATAACAGGAAACTCGGCTGCAAACTGAAGCAGGAATTGCTCTAATTTGCTTGGGGGATTTTTTTTTGCTTCCCTTCTGACCATTTCTCTCTTTTGGCTGCAGAGTTTGGGAGCCCTGCAGAGCGATGCAGCGCCGGGGGGAGCCCCGCTCCGAGGCTCCGGCCGCACACAGGGAGGGATGCAATATTTCCCAGCCACATCCAATTACTGCAGAGGGCCGCCCCGCAGCCAGAGGGATACTCGCTCGCCTTCTGCTCATGTGCTGGCAGGAAAATCCATTTCACTCAATTAACATTGACCAGAGCTATTTCACCACTGACCTCGCTCCTGCTCCCACAGCAAGAGGCACAGGGGGGGCCAGGCTCCCGGACCCTCGCAGGGTGCGCTCAGGTACTGACTTATTTTGGCTCCAGGCAAGCAAAGCCCTGGGCACACGTTTAAATCCCAGTATATTTGTAAATTATTTCCTTAATTAGAGTTTGGAAGTTTTCAAAATTATTTCTGGTCTGCCTGGGACAGTTATTCATTAAAACGTCAAAAATCTCTAAATCTGCAGTGACATACTGTACAATTTTATTGACTTCATAGTTTTGTATATATTACCTGACTCCAATGAGGCTGCAGAGGGAATTACAAGTCAGGCCAGAACATATTTCCAGCTAAGACAAGCATAAGGACTTTTAAAAATATATCATTCAATACTAAATGCATCATTTAAGAAGAACGGCAATAATTAGCTGAGAAGGGAAGAGCAGAACAATAGCTGGAAAGCGAATGCCAGAGCCTGTGTGTTGGAAGGGCCTGGAGAAATCAATGCTTGTGCTCTGCGGGAGCGTGATCGAGTGTTTTAAGGAACGTCAAGAAATATTTAAGCAAGCATTCACATATGAACAGACTTAAATACGATCGAGTGTATCTGCGTGGGCACTGAAGATGAACGGACGGTACTTAAGCAGCTTTACAGAAGTCCCCTCCCAAAGCTGAGCTTGCTGCCCCGTGTCAGACCTCATCCCGCAGCTCAGACGGTGCCGTTTCCTCCCACCCTCCTGTGAGGAGCCAGCAGCAGCGGCTGCCAAGAGGGGTTTCTCCCCACGATGGAGATAAACAGCACCCCAGCCTTGCCCAGCGTCGGTACCAGCCACGAGCCCGTGGGCTTTTGTCATAGCAAGTAACAAGAACGTCCTAAAAATCAACTTTACATCAGTCTCAGCGACAAGGCAGACACGCACCAAAGATTAATCTGGTTTGTTCAATCCAAAAATCAAGCCTAAGCGCACTGGAAATAGAGTTACAAAAAAGGGAAAACTCCAAAAGACATTGGCAATAGGTACCTGAAATTCCAGCTCTATCCCTAGAGCCGCCACACTGCTCAGTGGGTCCAGAGGGAAAGTGCTGGCAGGCGCTTCCCTAGCCAAAGCCTTCCCTGCAGGAAAAAACAGGTCACGGCAGCCACCAAACCAGAGCCTGAGTCACACAGCAGCGTCCGACCCACGAGGAGCTGCCCGGGAGCACCAGCTCCTGCTCCAGCTGTGGCTCCTGCGGCCGAGCAGCCGCCCGGCAGCGCTGTAATGAAACTGGGGTGAGCAAAGCAGCCTGCGACTAACGCCTAATGCAGGGGCGAGGTTGGAGAAGGCAAGATGCTCCTCTCCGCAGGTCTTGTCTTGGCTGCTTCAAGAGCTTCTGAAGAAACTATTGGTGAACTGTATGAATCACACAATGAAGCATTCATCATATAAAAAAAAATGTGAAATTACTCTGAGGTGCCAAAATGACAATTAATATTGAGGGGGTTTATGTTTGTTTGAGGGTTTTGATGTGTGGCTGAGAGGTTTTATTTAAAAAAAAATATAAATTGAGGACTTTCCCCACACTAATACAGACAACTCGTTAATGCAGATTGGAGTGGGGTTTCTGACAGAGCCCCCCTCATCTCCCAGTGCCCAGACTTTGCTGGGCAGCTCAGGGCTCAAGCCCCTCGTCAGCATTGGTTGCTTGACTTAATGCCAAGCTCTGAGGTCTGCCTGTCTCCCTTCACAGATCTTTCTTTTTCATGTTTCCAAAGGATGGAGGGCAGGTGAAGCAACTCCCCCCTCAGGACAGACGTTCCTTCCTGTGTCCAGCAGAACGTGGGGTTTCTGTGCCGTGGAGATGCCTTGTTATTGGGCTGCGTGTGCATATCCTTGAGTCACGGGTTTGGTTTTTTTTAAAGCACCAGTTGTGCTCAATGCACATTGAAAATAAATTTCAAAGTCTTGGTTTTCCAGAAAATTACATTCTTGCATTCTAGCCAGCCCTACTCACTTCCAGCAAATATTGCATTTTAATAACATGGTGTGGGTTTAGCATGGTTGGGTGAGTAATAAATTGGCCAGAAACAAAACTGATTTTAAACTCACGCTTTCAGAAGGGACACCCTTTGGAGAAACTCTAAGTTCTTCTCAGACTTGCATTCTTACTGCTCTTATAACGTTTGACAAGCAGAGAATAAACTGATCTTCTCTGAAGGCAGAGGTGATGACCTGGATGGAAATGCACACCAGAAAGCAAATTCATGAGCCTTCTTACTGGATGGAGGGGCAGAGGCTTTGCAGCACCTCACCCAGGCTCTTCTGTCTTTCTCTATGAAAGAAAATTTCTACTGATAATTGGAAAAAAAAATAATTTACGGAAGTCACTTGTGCTTTGCTCAGCACAGCTTTCACAGTTTCAACCAGCACATTGGTCACAGAGGGTGCATATAGTTCCTGGTAAGCAAGGAGACCCAGTAAAGCCACATCAATAATGCCCTGGAGCTGGAATGTCAAGAAAGTAAAGCTAAAACGGGGAAGGAAGAAGACTGGCCTGAAGGAAAATTCAGTCTAAAAGCTCCCAGATACAGAACTGGAAAACACATCTTCAAGCGGTAAGAGAGGGCTACTGAGTAACATTTATTTATTATCTGCCACGTGGCAAGAGATCTTCTGCAAGCCACTATCTGGAGGGGGAAATACTGTCCCTGTCCCCACAAGTGCTCACTAACATACAGCTCTCGTGGGAGCTGGCAGACACTGCAGAGATAAAACCTCGCCTGGAAGGCAAACTCCAAAAAAAATTAACGTAAAGAAACCTCACGTGAGGTCTGGCAGACCAGACCAGTGGGAATAACCCTGCACATCACCCTGGTAACCATCTGCTCCAGAAACCAAGGCCAAACCTGCTTCCAGCCTCAGTTACCTAGAATACAAGGTAAGTTAAAACAGTTAGAAAAATCTAATTTCTTTATGGTCCACCAAAGTCAGCGATGCTCAGTCCCCGCTTCCTCCCACCTGCCTATACACGGTTTGGCTTAGAGGCAGCACAGAGCTGGAAGGAGAGCGGGATTAAGATAGGAAAAGAGACGTTACAGCCAAGCATAGTGAGCTTGGCACCCGTGACACAGTCCAGACTCCCCTGTTCCCAATCCTGCTGGAGGCTTGCGGCTCCCCAGGGCAGCGCGGCACCCAGCCCCGAGCACAGCGCGGAGCAGCCCTGCTGGAAACCCTGCTGGAAACCCTACAGTACACGGGATGGGATTTGCCAAGGGGTGAGGTCATTCTGGAAGGAATTTTATTTATTCAGGAAATATTTCTGGAAATATTTACATGTCCAGATTACATGTTTATATTCTCTGACAAAGCAAGCCCTGGGCCACATGCACCATTTCTGAAGAGTTCTACAAGGATTTCTTTAAGTTTTCCTATGCACAGGAGGCTTTTACTGTGGCACCGTCCTGGGGCAGCAACAGCTCCTTTCTCTGGGTCAAGAAGATGAAGTCCTGAGATGAAGACTCCAGTTCTCAGCTGAGCAGAAAGCTGCAATTTCTGTTCAGCACAAAGAGAATGAAAGCAAGTTGTTTCATACACTTGGGCTCAGAATGTGATAGGGAACCAGGTCCTCTCTGTCACCACAGAGACATGAATTCCAAAGAGCTCCTGCATGGGAGAGGGCAACAAGACCTGCCAGGGTCAGGGTGTCCAAACAGAGGAACCCTGGGAAGCTCCCTTAGCCCCAGGCATTGCTCGTGTTTAACAACTAGCAGCTCTTCCAAGTGTTTTAGATTTTAGCTCACTGACAGAACCTAGGCAGTAGGACAGGGTATAGAAGTCTATACTCTTCAAATACACACGTGCACACACACACACACAGATATAAATATATAAAATATACAACTCTGCAGGACTATGAGTCAGCACTAAGAACAGACCTGAAGGAAACACTCCTGCTCTGGAAAAAAAAAAAAAAAAGACTTAATCAACCCGTCCATTGTGTTTTCTGTCCATGAGATTAACTTAATATTTCATTTGATTGCTACAGGAGAGAAGAAAAAGATGAGCAAAGGTATGAAGTAGTTTGTTTGAGAAATGGCTAGACAGACTGTGACTTCAGCCTGCAAGAGATTGTTGTGTGGGCGACAGGGAATATGACAGAAGCCTGTAAAACTAAGTGGGAAAGAGAAGAGTAATAGGGAACAAATTCATCACGGCATCTCACAGTCTGAGAACCAAAGGCATCAGATGAAGTCATCACGTGTCAGTTCCCATGTGAACAGGAGAACACACCTCTGCACACAACACAGGCTGAGGAAGGCTGCCGTGGGCAATTCCACAAGGTCACGTTTGCTCAAAGGTTCTTTCACAGGGTTTTAGATGGCAAAAAAACCCCATCCACCTGGAGCTAGGAAGCCCTGAAGCACCACCCTGGTGGAGGAGGATCCAAAACTGCCAGCTCCCATCCACCCTGCTCTTCCCAGGCTGGCAGTGTTGCACAGGGACATTCCCATATTTGTGCCAAAATAATTACTAGTAAAGTATTTTAAGCCAGAAAATGAAGGTAGCATGAACTGATGACGGTGCTGGTTCTAGTTTCTCAATGTGTGATATCTACTCTACCTCAATTATTGCCAAATCCACGAGGCTGATGTGAAGCTACCAGGACCACAGAGGGAGCGTGGCACAGCACAGCCTTTCAACAGGTTCAGCAGTGTTATTCCTGGGGTTATGGATAACACTTCTAAAAGTTACAGCCAGATCTAAGTCTCTATACTCAGCCTGAAGGGAAAAAAATTAGGCTAATTAAATACTGGAACGGCACAGTAAGAGTGAGATTATTCAGAGAGCTTAAGGCAACCCTGCTTTATCTGGTTAATCACAAATCAGTCATTGGCATGAGAAAGAAATGCACAAACACCTCTTCAGGCTTGAAAACTTTGGACTCAACCTCTATTCCCAGCTCAGCTTCCCCAGGCACAAACTCACCTTGAGCAGACTCGAACATACACAAAGCATTCATGGAAAGTTTTAAAAAAACAAAAGCAAAACCGACCAACCACAACAAATATCACCACCAAAATAACACCCGTGTTTAATAAAAACAGGATGGTTTTGCTTTGCCTGAATATTCATAGTGAGGTATCAAAACCTTTTCCACCTGAGGAGCTACAGGTCAGCATTTTCCACTTGAACTACCTACTCGGAGGCTGCAATAAGCACCATGCAGCTCTGCTCCTCAAGGCCCATAGGGGAGCCCGAATCATCTCTGAACTCTTTTGTTCACCTGCCTTGACCTTGGGACTCGCACAGGACATGCAGACACCTGCAGACCCTTCCAAGGCACAGGGACCCCCAGCCCCCAGGGACACAAACAACAGCTCTGCTTTGTGTTAGGCTTGCCCTACATGGTGGCGCTTACACGGAAATCATCTGAAAGTGATTATCTCAAGTACAAATACAGTTTTTCCTTTTTACTGCCTCTCACCTGCTAGCTGGCTCCTGTCCCAGGTCTCTGCTTTTCCACCTGGCGAGGTGCAGCTCCGCGCGCAGCGCAGAGGCTGGCACTGATAACAGCCCGATTTCCCTCACGTCTTGCAAACCTGAGACATTTGCAAAACATACCAGAAATTGCTCCTAGGAAAGAGCTTTTGAGCCTATGACCACAAAACTCCAAATCCATTCCCCACGCTCTCAGAAACCTGCAACCCAGAGAGGTTACGACCAGAGGATCTCAGGTTTACTAAAAGACATTTAAACAAGACTCTCAGCAAAAAGAGAGACTTCTCACAGCCTCACGCACTGTTGTCCCTCTTGTTTCAGGAGTCATTCAGCCCGCAGTTCATACCTGCCTTGGCAGCAGGAGGAGAGGGGAGAGAGGTCCCATGCACGTGGCCCCTGTGCTCCCCTCCTGCTTCTCCTCATTTAACCAAGCGCAGCTTGGGAGAGGATTTCCACACACCAGCCTAGAACAAACCAAGTACAGCAACCTTGTTATTCACCCTGCAAGATGCCTGCTTAGATCCTTCACAACTGGGGATGCCCTTCTTAAATCATCTTACAGGAAATTTAAATAAGCTGACATGAGGAGCGCTTCCAGGATGTCAAGTTTCTGCTGTTAAGTACATAAACATTTTACCTTGTTTTCCTAATGAATTTCTTCCTCCAGATCTTCAAATCCCTACCCGTAAGTCAAACCTGTATTTGAATTCATCCCAGGACTCTTCACTTCTGCCTCCTGCCCTTTGCAGTGAAAAACCACCATGCTCTGAGCCACACCACACCCACCATCCTTTTCCACCTGAGACTAATTCTGAATTTATATCAGCTGGCCTTCCCAGGCCTGTGATTGCTCCTTGATTACCTTCACTTTTGCCTTAACAGCCGTGTTTCCCTTTGTTAGAACAGTTAACTTGCATTGCTCCAATAGAGGAATTAGCATCTCTTTGTACAACAACCCTGTGCAGCTCCACACTAGGAGAAGTCTGGCTGGAGAGCTGCCTGGAGGAAAAGGACTTGGGGGTGTTGGTTGAACATGAGCCAGCAGTGGCCCAGGTGGCCAAGAAGGCCAATGGCATCTTGGCTTGGATCAGAAACGGCGTGGCCAGCAGGGCCAGGGAGGTTCTTCTGCCCCTGTGCTCGGCACTGGTGAGACCGCTCCTCAAATCCTGGGGTCAGTTCTGGGCCCCTCACCACGAGAAGGATGTTGAGGCTCTGGAGCGAGTCCAGAGAAGAGCAACGATGCTGGTGAAGGGGCTGGAGAACAAGCTGGGGGGGTTTAGCCTGGAGAAGAGGAGGCTGAGGGGAGACCTCATTGCTCTCTACAACTGCCTGAGAGGAGGTTGTGGAGAGGAGGGAGCTGGGCTCTTCTCCCAAGTGACAGGGGACAGGACGAGAGGGAATGGCCTCAAGCTCCACCAGGGGAGGTTCAGGCTGGGCAGCAGAAGAAATTTTTCACAGAAAGGTTCATTGGACACTGGAACAGGCTGAACAGGGAGGTGGTTGAGTCCCCTTCCCTGGAGGGGTTGGAAAGACAGGTGGATGAGGTGCTGAGGGGCATGGTTTAGTGTTTGATGGGAATGGTTGGACTCAATGATCCTGGGGGTCTTTTCCAACCTATTGATTCTGTGATTCTTTCTGAGCTGGAGCATTGACATGTGCTTGCACTGGGGAAAATCTTTTCTTATAGGCAAAACATATATTTGTAATCAGAATTTACCGCTAATGTCAATTGAAACAGTATAAAGCAAAATAAAGAAGTCCACACGAAGAAGCAACACTGGTTTCCTTTCAGAAAGCCTGCCCTGATTTGGCTGTAGGATGCCTCCATGTATCACATAGTTCTAACTATCACTTGGATGCTCATCAGCATTATTTATGGAATATATATGAAGATAAATACAACAACATATTCCTGAACATAATTCTGATGAGATTGGGGAGATGCTAAAATACAGGAGCCCTGGGATTAACAGCCTGAACTAATATTGCAATTGCCATCACATTAAGAGGATCTTGGGAGACCGGAATATTGATGTAACTATGGTGTGAAATCAAAATCTTGTCATTTATAAAAGGGGGAAAAATGTTCCTGGCATGCAGACAGCTAGTTATGCATGAGTAACACATACAAGCCATGATGCTAGAAAAGCCCCAAGAGATGCTGTAATTCCGCAAATACAACTGTTCAATATATTCAAATGAAAAAAATCATCTTTGCCACACTCCTCAATCAGTGATTTACATAATGTCAAGGCCTGTTATACTATCTGTTTTTCCTTTGATATTCCTTATTTCTTATCATCATGTATTTGTGGTAATTGAGCCACATGAAAGACCTTAATATAAGCTAAACAATATTGTTTACTTGACTGTGAGGGACAGTAAACAGCAGTCATTTGCTACCACAAACATCTTTGTTATAATTATCCTTTAGCGAAGAGTGGAACTGTGAATGTTTTCACTCCTCTTGAAAACGAGACATTAAGTTTTGCCTGTGCAGTCAATTCCTCAGACAGTCCATGAAGAAACGTTAGCAAAGCTGCCTCACCCCCAAACTCATTTTAATATCATTTCACCAGCTCATAATTTCTAAAGAAAAGAGCCAACCAGGGAAACCAACTGCTTGTTGTTCCCCGTGTGCTTGGAGTGCAGGCAGCTGCCCACGTGCTTATCGAGCTCCCAAAAACAAGGGCCAGAGTGACTCTGCTGTGGTTCACACCACGGCTGGAGTGGTTTGTGCCCTGTAGATCAGGATGGTACCAACCCAATTGTCACATCCTATCTGCAAGTTTTAACTACATTGACTGGAGCGTGTGCATCCCAATGGGCTGCGATGCCCAGCACAGGGGACTGTGACTCCAGTCCCTCTGTAGCTGACGGTCAAAGACACGCGTGCCTGCAGGTCACACATGGATGAGCTTCAGGTCTGATGCTCTCTCTGTGGTGCCTTTCTCTGCATATGTGTTGCACAGACACAGTGACTACATGAATCCAGATCAACTATATTTCCAAAATAGGCACTTTGGCAACTTTAATTTGGGTTTTGTGCCACAGCCTGTCCAACCCCAGCAGAAAATGCCCTTCTTTGGCTGGCATCTCACTCCACAGTTGCCCCATGTAAATGCACGTGGACCCAGGAGGACGAGTAGAAGTGTTGTTTAGAGCCCCCTGTGTCTGTGGTCCCTTCCTCTGGATCTCCGGAGAATGGTCAAGTTTACTCAGTGAGTAGAACACCAAAACAGACCTTCTATTCAGCAAGAAAATATTTGGTCTCTGGCTAGATGAGATCACGGTTTGCGATAACAATTGCATTCTTTTTATTCTCATCCTAAACCAAAATCTGGATCGCAGCCACCTGTGTAAACAGTGCTCGCTGCTACCAGGAGAGCCCGAGCGCATCCTCGGGGGCTGCCACCTCCACCAGCTGCTGCCCTGTGCGGATAACTGAGGGGAGATGCTAACGCTGGCTTGGCTTGGGATCTGGCTGTAGGGGGAACGTGCCCTCACAGATCCACAGCACAGAACTGTTCTTGTGAAAAAGCCTGGGGGTGAGTGACCACAGCTTCATCAGCCCAATTTCCTCTTGATTCATGAAGAACAGGGCACAAAACTGAACTGTGAGGTGTTTTTTTGCCTTAGCTAACTAGGTTTCTGCTGCCTGTAGGAGGCAGAACATTGTCTTTTAAATGTCATTACGAGGGAGGAAGGAAAACGCAATGACTTGGATACTCCTGGAAATGCCCCTTCCAGAAAACCAACAGAAAATGTGGTGATATGAATAGAGAAACTAAATGGCACCTGTACCCTTTTCATTTTTTCAGTTTTAATTATAATACAGAAGAGAAACCTGGATACTTATTTCAGAAAACATGTGTCAATAATGAATAGAGCTAATGAGCAAATGGAGAAAGTGAAATAAGTGCTCATTTCTTCATGACTTGAAAGAAAAATGAGCAAATAGATATTTTACCTGCTAATATTTAGTGCAATCTAAAGCCTAATTATTCTGGTTGCCAACATCCTAAGCAAAATTAGTATTGTATTAGTTATTTTATTTGCATTGTCTCAACTTGGAAAGGAAAGCTCATTTTGGAAATCTCTGATTTTTCCATAAAAGAAAGCCCAGGAGAGCTAGGAAAAGCCAAGGTCTATGTATGGAATGTACTACTCCAGCTATGCTAGTGCTTGTTCTTAGGAACACATCATTGTAAGTGGAAATGCAAATATCGTATGCTCTTATTGAGGTTGTAATTAATGTATTTGGGAAAGGAACCAATGTAAATTATTTTTTATAACAGTGAGCCTTTTTATAAAGTTGGAGCATTTCAAAGCATGCCTGCTCTGTAAAGGCAGAGAGGGAAGTGTCAGGCCCTCTTTATGAACAGTCAAGTTTGAGTTGATTTTCATAAAACCCCTCAGTAATGGCTTCTAATTCTGATGCTCAGTGTAAGAGTCCAGGAGTTCAGGTCTTCTCAATGGCTAAAAAAGCACCTCTGTAATGCAGATGTGAGCTACGCTCTGCACCCTGGGGGTGGGCCACCTCACCTACACTCAGGCCAGAAGATGCTGGACGCTGGAGTTTTGAATATCTCTGGGTATTGAGTGCTGTCTCCCAGATCCCAGCACAGAGCAGCCACCCTGCAGAAAGGGGACCTTCTAAGCATGTCCCCGGGACTCATTGCCCATTGGCTCGTGGGACAGCATCCCCCACTCTTGGAGCCTACCCTCTGCTTCAGCTCCCTTCTAACGGCACCCAGCGGGTGTGCGCAGAGGCGGCTCCGTGACGGATACCGGAGCGTGGAGGTCGGGGTGGGTGGAGGATGTGCAGCCAGAGGCACCCACTGCCCCATCCCCTCGCTCCGGCACCTGAGCCCCGTGCAGCGGAGGGAACAGTGGGGTCGGGGTGAGAGAAGCCACCAGAGATGGAAATCAAAGGAGCAGATGATACTTGGTGATAGTCCTCATGTTGAAATATGTTATTAATATTAATGGCGTTATAATTTGATGAAATATGTTTTCTGTAAGAAGGATTAAGTGTACCCTGGTTCCGCTGGCTCATTGCAACACAGTGAGGTTTGAAATTCTCGCCTTTGCAGGCAAAGTGTGGCTCTGGTGCCCCTGCCCCTGCAGGAGAGACAGTAAATGCTGAGTGGAGAGGCAGGCTGAGCCAGCAGGAGCTCCTCCTGCGCATCACCTAGATGGGAGCCCAAGCCATGGCTCCCCAAAGCTCTGGTGTGTTCTTCCCAGGAGGGGAAAAATTAGTGTTAAAAATTTCATGCATCAGAAGGAGATGATAAATTTTCTTCCAACTAACTAATGAAATTACATAATTTTCCACCTCCTGATCCAGCGTCCAGCAAGACCAGCAAAAAGGCTCATATTGAGTTTGGAGGATTTTGCACCAGTGTCATTTTATGGTTCACTTCAGCAGGATGATACATTTAGACTGGGGAAAGGAGGTTATAGGATTTGCTAAGAACAAGATCATTTTTCAGTTAGAAGGATGTTTACCTACATTTTCTATGCTGCTAAGGCAACTGAAAGACAGCATCGTTGTTTTGTTTTTAATTAGTTTTTAACATTCATCTCAGCCACCATATTGACTTTTTAATATATGAATAAATACTAAAAGGCACATACATTTATACTCCCTGCCCTGCATTTATTCACTGCAACTTACAGGATTCTTTCCAGAGAACTGAGTTATAAGTTTTCAGCAGCATCCTGCCACATCTGAAAAAAAAAAACCAAACCCCAAAAAACTAGGGCAGAAAAACCACCACATTAACCCACTGCGTCCTGGAATGAGTGTGTGTTCCACTCAGAACAGACTTCATCATTAATAGGTTTTGTATCTATTTATAATGAGGAGGCTACAGCATTTCTGAAACATCCTGTAATCATTAATCCTCTGCATCCTCCCACAATGGTGCTGAGCATCATCTTCCTGCTTTCAAAATATGGGGAGTGATTCCCAGACAGAAATACCAGCGCTCGGAGCCCACGGTGATGGGCTCCGAGCCAGCATCGACAGAGCTCAGCGCCGACCTCGGGGTACCAGGTGCCATGGGCTGGGGGACTTCAGAGAAGAAAGAGGGTTTTGTTCAGAAAATGCCACTTTATCAAACCCAAACTAGCCTGGAGAAATAGTCTGGGTTTGAGACACCTCCCACAATCTTGTCAGCAGTTTGTCTCGTCTCCTGCCTGTTCTCCTGAGCCCCCTCAGGAGTGGGGTCCAACCCAGCCCTCCCAACGCCTCTTGGGGCACGGAGGTGCACCAAGGCACCCAGAACCCCTCATAGTCTTCACCCTAAGACACCCAAGTATTTTCAGAGCTGTCCTGTGATGCCATTGAATAATTAGAGTCATAAATAGTGTAAGAGTTCCATTTTCCTAAGAACAAGATTTTCTCTGAAAACAGCACAAGGCTAAAAGATGCAGCTCTTCCTCAGCTGAACTTGCTGCCTGCAGGTTGCCACAGGAGAGCAGGTAAAATGGGCAATTTCTCCTTTGGTCTTGCTGTGTACATGGATAGATTTTGCTGGAGTTCTTTTAATACCTTGCAGAGCCGGGGCTGTGTAGCTCGGTTTTAAAGGCGTGGAGAGGACAGATACTGCATGAAGAAAGCGGCTTGTATTAATAAGGTGATAAGCTGCCAAATACAGAGCTGGATGGACTTCATGCTGAAAGGTTAATTAAACCAGCAAAGCTTACAGGAATCACACACAACAGAACTGCTGCGGCTCTTTTCCCTTTAAATATTTTGCATAGTAAATTAAACTTTACTCCCATCCCTGCACACACACAAATAAATAAATAAACGTAGTGAATCAAGCCAACCATAATTCCAATTAATCCCAGATGTTATTTCACCATCCTGCAAGGCCCTGTCTGCAGCTCTCAGAAATATGTTACACATGGCCTCATGCAAGGAGACATGAAATAATTGCTTCAATCTGAATGAAGAGTAACTAATTTTGTTCATGTATTATTCAGAATGACAGGGACATTACTGTAATAATTCCTGACTTTTTCAATATTCTTGAGAATGGTGGAGAAAAAAATGCATTTGCAGCCACAAAGAGTGGTAGGAACTGTGTCTCTGGGCTGAACCTCTGCCTGCTTCCCTATTTATTTTTAACAACATTTCCAAATCACCCTCTAACGATACCACTTTTTGCAGCTAAGATGCATTTTGACTGGAAGTCTAAGGAGAGATCTTCTCCAGCTAATGTGACCCACTACCAACTCAGCAAAAATAGATGAAGTCACTGGAAATAAATGACTCTTTATTCTTTTCTCTATCTGGTTTTCTCCCAAAGAAAGGTCAACTTTGGTAAGTCAGTTAGCAAGAAAATTAGTAAATGGCTCGAAGGAGATCTGTTTGGAGAGGGGACTTTTAGATGCTAATAAACAAATTTATTCGTTAGCCGTTTATGGCCACATACATTGTAGCCTAACGTAAAAACCCCATTGCATTATGATTTAATGAACTGGCAATGAGTTAAAAAAAAAAGACATTGTAAATTGTCAGAGAAAGAATCAAAGCAAGGATAAAAGAAAATGAAAATCAGAAGAGGGACGAGACATGGAAGGTTACAGTGGGTGAGCTCAGAGACGTGGCTGTATGTCAGCTTTCAAATGGGAAGAGAAATGATAAAAACTTAAGGAAGTTTCTTGGTATGAGCTTCAAAAGCTGCGCTGGTTTGAAGGCTCCAGGTGACTGATCCACTCTTGGGTTTTCCCTTCTCCCCTCCCTCTGTGTACAGATTAACAAGGATGAGGAACCAAAAATGACTGAAATTACAGTTTTGATTACAAAAGGTAATGGAAAAAGCAGCACCTGGAATCACCTACTTCTTTGTACCTATTTGTAATGAGAAATCCTAATTTAAATGGATGTATGCGGGCATAGACACACACATACACCAAGCCACACAGCTCCGACACAGGTGCCATTACTTTTTCCTGACTTGATTCCTTACTCAAGAGATTTTGTTGGGGCAGGATCAGGCCGTGCAGAAGGTGATGATGACCAAACACATCGAAGCTCATTCCCTTCCTTGTGTCCCCATCTTCTTTCACCTCCTCCCTCCAGTCTCACGGCCCAGGTGAGCAACCGGCATTGCCCGCGCTCATCCCTGCTGGGCTGGGGAGGGAGGGGACGCAGTGGGAAGAGGGCTCCGTGAGCCAGCTCTTCCCTAAAGAGTAGTGAGTTTCTGAGGACAATCTGTTGAAGAAGCAAGATCTAGAATTCAAGAGATTGCATTTGAAACCCGGGGAGAGTGAACCAAGAGGCAACCAGTGGTTTCCAGCGATGTTGTATGCATAGGCTGGGGAAAAGGAGAGCACAAATAGTGCTTTGCTACTTGGTCGTGAATCTTGACATGAAAGCTGACTGTATTTCAGGCCCAGCTGGGTTCCCAGCTCAAGAGGTTGAGTATGTGCAGAGGGAGGATGCTGGAGCAGAGGACAAAGAGCCCAACAGAACAGGTTTCCAGCCAACCAGTTTGAGTATTTGCTTGGTAGCTCATGTACAGGGACCTTGAAATCAGTCAACATGTGGCAGGTTGCCTGGTCAAAACTAACAACAGAAAACAGATAAACAGCTGAGCAAAACCCGAAAGCTAAAGCCTGTTCCCTAAATATCAGTATTATGCAAAAGTTTGTAAGCTGACAAATAACACCCTTTTTTTTTTTAACGCAGGCATAGGCAGGCGGGCAGATGCGTGTCAACGCCTGCACACATCGGGTCAGGTGCTGGTTTCCAGTGGTTCTCAGTGACTAATTACAGCCTTTACCACAATACTGTTATGATTCTTTAAAACAATAACATTTTGCTCACTGAATGCTGAAAACTTAGTTTACTTATCATGTTGCTTTCAATAGTGACGCAATAAGGTGACTGGGGGTGACCCACTTTTTTTCCCCTGAGCAGTCAGTTGGTTCTTCAACAGACAAAGGGTAAGAAACCGCTATAAGAGAGTCCATGGTTTGTAAAACCTCATTCCCATCCCCAGGGCTTGCTCACACCAGCTCAGTATTAGCTCAGTGCTCAAATTTCAACAGAAGTTCCCCATGGAAAACGCGTGAGCTGCAGGTCGGTGATGCCACAGGATCATCCAGGGCCTTACGGACAGAACACCCAGCTGGGAAAACTTTCTGTCATTTCTTTTCTGATGCATTTCCCAGTCACAAGCATTTTGCTGCAATTTAAGGGCTGAAGTAACATGTTAAAACATATTGTCTTAAAACCAAAAGACTTGTATATGTTGCATGAATCTTGGAAACACAGCTGCAGAAGACATTGCCATGAACTTCGTGATAAAATCCCACAGGGTGGCCATCCTGAGACAAAATGCGGGTATGTGTCAATTTAGAAAACCGCGCTGTCCCTTTCTGAGAGGTCATTCTCAGGCTGGATGCATTGTCACTGTTGTCACCCACACTACCAGTACAAAGTCATCCCAGTGCTGCTGCCTACTGCAGTGCAAGTCTGGCTTCTGCAAACAGTGGAATTTCTCTTTCTTTTTTTTAGTATCTTATTGTAGGAAATGAAACCTTGCTGTCATGTCACCTTCTACTTATGCAATTTCCGTCCCCTCAATTTTCAGGAATAACCAGGGTTATTCCTTATTATTTATTATTCCTTATTATTTAAGGGTTTCTCACTAGAGTACTTAGTGTTGGGTCTCGGATCACTCTGTGAGGTGTGGGAGCATCAGCTGGAATTAATTCTGGGGTCTGGCAAGTATCGGCTTACCTTAGGCTCCCTAGAAGACCTGAGCTCACCCACCAACCTGCTCCTGTCCCAGACCCTCCCCTCCCCCTGCTCCAGTGCTCGGCATGAGCAGAGCACATAAACCTGTTGGCCCATCTCAGCCCAGCCCAGCTCAGCCCAGCCCTGCCCTGCACACCTCTTCACTCCCAAAACCTCACTGCCTGCCATCCAACTGATCCCTGGGTACCTCCCAACACCCCCAAGGCATCTCTTATCGATCCAAAATACCAGCCCGCCGCGCCTCTGACATGCCCCATGGGCTAATGGGGCTGACCACAAGCCCAAAGCAGCCAACACCTGCCCTGGGCTTGTTGCTGCTGAAACCTGACCAGAGCACTGAGCTCAGCTCTAACGATATTTTCCTGCAGTTTATTCGTCTTGGAGCCCATCCATACGCCTGTAATGTGGGATATCGGCTCAGTCCCAGATCTAACCCTTCTGTAAGCGCGTATATACCCGTTGGCTCCAACCTCAAACGCGAGCTCACGTTGGGTAAGGGCTCAGCTATGCGGGACAGTCTGTAAACCCTTCTGAGTACAATAGGCAGATTTGCTGTAACTCTCCCTGAAAACCAGCCAGAAATTCTTCACAAATGTATATGCAATTATTCTCATGTTCCCTGGCCTTGCGTGAACCTCCAAAGTGTCCGCAGGGGAAGGAGCCTCCCAGCGCACAGGCGAGCGCTGCAGCTGGGCGTGAGGGTTCCCTGCGGCTGCGTCTGAGCACAGGGCTCCCTTCTCCTGCCCCGGCAATGCCAGCCCCACCACGGCATTCCGCTTGGACCGACTGCTGCAGGAGCGCGGCAAGGGTGGGAAGAGGAATAAACGAGTTTTCCCCCCAAAAGCACAACAGAAGTCTCATTTCTCATTATCACCATCAAGAGGGCCACATGAGCTGTCTCCAGGCTGGCTAAGTGTCCGTGGCAGAGCTCAAGGGCACATCATAATTCGGCTCTGTGCTGTCACTCCTTCCGTGATTACGCCCTTCGCCTCTCCGTTGGCTGCCTGTAGGAACATTGAGTTACGCTTTGATCCAGGTGCCATCACTCACCTCACCTTGCTTTTTCTCTCAGCTGCTGAGAATGTTCTTAGAGATTTGTCAGGTAAGGCTTTATTCCTTTAAAAAATAAATTAGGAAAACCATCTGGACTGTTTTTTTAAAACCAGCTCGAACTCCCCCAGCTGTTGTGTGACCTCATCCTTTATTAATTTTCGTGAACTTGTATTTACCATCGAGATCAACCCTACAAGTATATAATTTCCTGATTTCTTTCCAGCAACTTTATTAAAGATTGGGGTTAGAGATTCGCTCCCCTTGAATCCCTTGATAACCCTCCTTCTCTCGCAAGAGTTGTTAAGGAGCAGATGATGCATCACAGGTTCCTTTATAGCAACAATAATTGTTCTGCCTCAGAAGCAACTGTGGCTTATATACTGCCCTTTGCTGAAATTGTTTTTCCTCTTTCCCTTATTGCTAAGGAAGATATTGGCACCAAAATGTGATTTGAGAGCTCATGTTCTCTTATTTTCTCCTCTACCTGAAGCCAGTGCAAATGCTACGTTTGCGATGCCACCACTGACATCTGTGTAACCGAATCCAGCCTTATAAACAGGAAGCAGAAGTGACAGCAGCAATTTCAATAGGTGCTTTTCTTCTGCTGAAACCATTATTTCAGACAGGATATATAAATCACGCCGTCTCTGAAGTGTCCAGTTCCAAGTCTGTGGCAATCCTCAGCCACATGGACATGCCCCAGCCCTTCGCAGCGCTGACAGCCTGGCTGCTTTCCCTGAGGCACTTGGAGCTGGCAGTTTTCTGGTTTGGGGGAAGAAAAGGGAGGGCGATAGTCATTGCAAAAGACCATAGGATTATTTCTCTGTCTGTCGGCTAAGGACATTTGTTCCTGCAGAAGCAGCTGTGGGTATGGGTACAGCACCCAAATCCCAGACTGCTTTTCCTGCCCCAGGTGTCTCATTGCGTGCACTGGAAGTCACCAGACTCCTGGTCTAGGCCACCAGCCAGGGCATCCTTCAGGGAGGCTCGTTTATTTGGAGCTTACTCTGTTTAATTATGGCCATTGATCTCCCATCTCTGATCACGTGGCTGGTATGTCAGACCACATAGAAAAGTTCTGGGCAAAGAGGACTCTCCACCCACTTCATGTTCCTCCACCACCGCCAGCATCACCCTCTGAAGCAAAGTCGAATCGTGAGAGTAACCTCAGTTGCTCTCCTTGTGTGCCAAAGCAGCGCAGAGCTGGCACGCTCCCCCTGGCACGACTAGAGGTGAGGATGCAGGCTCCAAGGCAGGGGGCACTTCCCTCCTCACAGCCAGAAACTGAGAGCTGAAATCGCAGAAATGGTCCGGGATAGAGAAAAAAACCCCACGTGTGAAATGTATAAAAATGGAATCAGTGTGAGAAATCTTCCTGTTCGTAATATTCAGGATTTACAGCCCATTTATGATCAAATGTCTTATCTCAATTTACAGTTCCCATCTTTTCTGCAGCGGTGGCAGGAGACCGCTCGGTAGCCTAGGGCAGATCTTAAAATGTGTTAGTAGTGTAATTTATATTTATTACATTTTGCTTTATATAGATACAATTTATGTTCACATGGGTCCTTGAATAACTGCACAAATGGTAACACACCAGACGTTAACGTTTCATTGCTTCTGGCTTGCAGAGGGAGAAGAGGAAAATCTGCCTCATCCAGAAAACCACACGAAGGTCCAGGATGGGACCAGCACGAAGGGGCTGGAGGGCTGCGTGAGCACAGGGCGGGTGGAGTGAGTGAAACTGCAAGTTGGTGAATGATTTTGGTCTCGTTGCATTTCAACACCTGGAGCCTTGAAGGAATTTTTTTTTTTTTTTAATTCTCACTGCATCACTAAGAGTTTAAGGAGGAGGACATCTCCCTCCTCCTCTGGTAAGGCAGGAGACTTCCAGCTTGTGCCTACAGCCAGGAACCTCAGAGCCAGAGTGAGAGGGGCACGTGGGCTGAAACGTGGGGGCAACATCCCTTATCCCAGCCAGCTGATAGGAGAGAGGAGTGAGGACAGTCTCACCAGAAAGAGCTCAGCTCCAGAAAGAGCATCTGAGCTGTCTCACCCCCAGGACGAAGAGCTTCCCCCTGGGCTCCCTGCTCAGCCCAGCTGGGGAAAGGGAGATGCTGGGCAGCATTTGTTCAAGCTTTATTGGAAACGACAAGATTGTGTTTAATATATCAACGGGCATAAAGTAAACGGGTGATTTATAAATATTTGCATCCTATAATTGTCTTCAGGAAAGATCAGCTGGGTTAAATCACACTGGGGCCGTTTTTCTGTGAGGAACAGCAGAATTGTTAACAAGTCTCATTTCCACCACTCAAGCAGCTAATGTGCAGTGTCTCAGTCTGATCACACTCCTGCTTCCAAATGGCCCTGCACGAGGGAGCGCCTCTCATCTCACTTGTTCTCTCAGCATTTGGTGCGGGAAATGGCTTTCCAGGCTACCCGAAGGCTGCTGGGGAGAGTCTTACTGCTATGAGATGGGACTCCTGGTGATAGGAAGGAAAGGATATGGCTCACGGTGGGGAAGAGAAAGCAAAGAGCTGGAAATTAATGAGGACTCGGCTGCTAATCCACAAACTCTTTCTGGGAGCAGTGAAGGCAGCTGAACAGGGATGGAGCAGCCACCCTCAGCGCCTCCCCACCCTCACAGCAAAACATTTCTGCCTAAGATCTCATCTCAGTCTCCCCTCTTTCAGCTGAAAACTGTTTCTCCTCATCCTCTCCCTGCACTCCCTGATCCAGAGCCCCTCCCCAGCTTTTCTGGAGCCCCCTAAGGAACTAGTGAAAGCAGCACAGCATCAGTGCTTTTCTGCTGGCTGTGAAGACTTCAGCCTGTGAAGATAGTGACTTACAGAGGTGATCAAATATTTAAACCTCTCCTGTAGCTGTCTCCTTTCTGCCAGGAGGTGCTTCTTCAACATTTCAGCTGCATTGTAAAGGGCTGCAAATCAAGCAGAGGAGCAAAAGCCTGGGGAAAAATGTGAGGACAATGTAACCCTGTAGGTTCCACTGACCTCGTGAGCCATTTTTACATTGGGATTCCAAAGTCAAAGGTGCTTCAACTCAAACCCCATCTCCTGGCCTTGGGAGAGCTTGATAAACCAAATCTTGGCTTGAAACCAAATGCTGTGGTTCGGATTCAGTATTCGTTCAAAACTCCTTTTTTATATATATAATTAATAACCTCCAGAGTTTTTCTGGTTCTGAATGGTAGATATTGCAGTACACACTCTGTGTTGACCCACAGCTGCATCACCAGGTACAAAACTTCGAAGGACTGTGGTGGATGGAAGAGAAAACTGCCGTGCTAAAAGACCTTTCCTATATTTGCCTTACAACCAGCACTTCTAGAAAAAGGCCATAAGTAATATAATATTTGCTAACATGATAACAAAACAAGAGCAAAACCTCTGCTCTTCAGTCACAGAATGAACAAAATTTGTTTCTTTTCAGTAAGCAGCAGGAAAAAAGATTCTTTTAAGAAATGCTAACAGCCCTCACTCCTCCTGCATGCTGAGGATCACTGTTTTTAGCACCTTCATATATTATGGGCATATTTAATTGATCCAGAACTTTAGAGCTGAGGGATAAAGTCTAGTCCTAACAAAGCCAGTTGTCTTTTGGCCTCATGTCTAACACAGACAGGACTTCATGCTAATGCTCTGTTCTAACTCTGCAAATCTTTGGCTGAGGGCAGAGATGTCTCTTGTTGATTCAACTGTGGAAATACAATGTGGAGTAGGGGATGAAATACCATGAGAAGATTGCAGGGGTTTGATAATGCCTATTTTTGTATCTAGTAGATGCCAACCATCTGAGCTAACAGAATATAATTGGCAGACTAGATTTAGTAATTTTCTTTATTATTAGGACTTGACGTTCTTCCGTCAACTCCAAAATACTCATTACTTGTAATTAGGAAGAAGATTAGAGTGCTGTTAAGATGCAGCATAATGATGCAGCTCAACAAGGGCCAGCAGAGAAAACAACCCACTTAGGAGGATGTCTCAAAAGTGCTGAGCAGAAAAGGGCATTTTAAAACAATGATAAGGATGGGAGCTGGTGCTAAATAATGAAGCTGAGACTTTCAAGCAGGAAAGAGTTGATGTGCAGAGCCAAAGCATCTGATGACTACACCTCCCTCTACAATGAATCCCTTGTGTTTATTTGGGCAGCTGAGGTAACATAAGCGAGATAATTCCCCAAGAACCACCCTCTGTGCCTTTTTCATAACCTCCCACCCCAAACAGCATAATTAATTTCACAGTTGTATGGAAGAATAATAAGAAAAAATCCATCCTCTGGGAGGTTGGTGGTAATTTCTATCTGATAGAAATTGTGATTAGACACAGCCTATAAAACTTTCTAATAATTCATTCACCAGAAATTGCCGTATTATACCTGGCAAAGGGCTGGTGATGTGAAACTTAACAAGCTGATATTTCAATCTGATTTCCTTGAGCATGGTCCAATTTATTAAATCAAAATTCCAGATTAGCTTTAATATGAAATAAGATTTTTATACTTCAGAGTAATATACGTCAGACTGCGTGAAACAGATAACGGGGCAGCTAACAAATTAAGTTCCATAGTGCTGAAAGACAGGTTAAGAGGAAAAAGAAGAAAATTTCTGAAATTTCTGTTGAAGGAGGGAACAAAAGACATGAAAAAGGAGCAAGGCTGTGTCTGTAACACCGAACAAAGCAGCACATGGCATCGCCAATATGGGAATCTATTTCTGGTTCTGTCACCGACTCCCCATATGACATTAGATAAATTATTTCAGGACAGAATCACTTTTCCGATAGATACACGTTAAGTAGCAAAAAAGCTGTTAAAGCGCAGACGCGGTTTCCCTCCTCACCCTGGCTGATGCTGTGCTGTACGCTGAGCCCCACGGTCGTAGCGCAGCATCCCTGTGCACGGCTGCCCCGGCTGCCCCAGCACTCCTCACACGCTCTGCATTGTGCTCATGCTTCTTTTATTATTGGTTATTTTTGTTTTATTTGCTGGCTGGGGTGATTTTGTGAGGTCCCTGGCTTTGCTTACTCCCTCACTGCCCCTCAGTAGAGCTGGAGCAAGGGGGGAAGGAGAAGAAAGTGTGATCGGAGCAGCGTGTGCCCTGCAGCGTGCAGGGGATGCGTCTCCCATGGGTGGGAGGAAGGTTCTCCAGCCCAGCTCTGTGTCCTGGGTGGTGGCACCATGGGCAAGGTGGTCTCTAACTCCCACCTAGGAGCTTACATTTTGAGCGGTGCAGATGAGAAGGCTGCAGGTAGCTCAGAGTGATCTCGAACCATCCCCAAACTAAAGTGCAGGTGTAAATGGCTGCTGAGCCCCGCAGGGAGCCGGGGGCTTAGGAGATATCAGGGAGACGAGGTTTCCTCAGGACACCCCCCTTCCCAGATGTTCCTGCACCAGGTCTGCGATGGCACAGCCCCATGGGAGGCAGCCACATCAACAACCCAACTGAGATTCTTCCAGCCTTGCTGCTCCCTGCACGGCTGAGCAAACAGCTGGGAAGAGTTTGGGGCCACGGGAATCCTCTCTCCTAGCTGCGACATAGCGTGACAGCTGAGGGACTGTCAACGTCCTTTCCTTCCTTCCTCAAATCTGCGGCACAGCAGCTGCCTGCAGCTGGAGAGGCGGAACAGCCACCCGCCTCGCGCTGGCTGCACAGGGGGAAGCTGAGCGCGATGGCACTGGTGCCCATCACTGCATCAGGGACAAAATGCAGGCGATTAACCCCAAAATGGGGTATCTGCCTGCTCCTCGAGACCTCCACGCTGCCCGCGCGGAGCACCAGGCCATGGTCGGGGACCTCAAGTGTTCAGGTGGCTGCTGCTGCAGCCCAGTCAGTCTCCTCTGCTTGTTTATAAGGATCTGTGACTCAGATATTTTTCCTGCTCCTTAATTGCCAGTTTCCTGAGAAACCATCGCAGCCGGCCAATCGGCTGCAGAATTACGACTCGGTAACTAGATACGATGGGGAAAAATAAATACAGCATTATTGGTAAATTGAACAGCACTTTTCTAAATACATCCCATATTTATAAACAACGCATACATCTGCAGAAACTGAGAACCCCATGCCTTACTAAAAGAGGTCTCCAAAGGTCTTATTCTGGGAAGCAGCGCCTGCCCCCCTCTGCCTGTCTGCCTGACGAAGGACGCGTGCGGCAGGTACGTCGGCGGCACCTGCCCGGGCACCGCACGCGTCCCAGAGCCGCAGCAGGATGCACGGTGCTGGCAGCTCCCTTGGACCAGCACTGACACTGTGTAATCCAAAGGAGCCTGGACGAGGAAGGTATTTGGCTGAAGATCACCCCTCCTGCCCAGGGTTCCGACCCACCTGGAGGTGTTGCCCGTGCCAGCTCACTGCTCAGTTGCACAGACAGGGAGGGGCAGGGGGCAAGGGGACGGGGACAGTGTCAGAGCAGTGACTGGTGCAGCTGGAGGGATGCTGGGGACTGTGGCTTCAGGCCAGCCACCGACTCTCTGGATTTTGGTTTCCACATCCATCCAACGGAACCAGTAATGCAGGAATCTGCCAGAACCGGGCACCACCACCCGTTCCCCTGGGTTTTACTTTTAACAACAGGCTGTGGATGAGGGTAGGGAGGCACCGAGCACACCATGGCTAAATCTCCCAAACCATGCTGGCTTCCTAAGGGCCCTTATGGATCGGCAGAGCAATTTTAATAAACAAATTGAAAACCTCAGAGAAACTGTGATACAGTTGTAATACTATTATTTTTATTATGCAGCATTGTTATAAAAGTGATGCACAAGATCTAAATAAGAGAGAGAAGACAATCTCTGCCTTCAGTATTAGTCACTGCTCAATTACAGCTTCACTCAAAGCCATTAATTGGTAGAAAGAAATAAGGCGGTAAAGCCACTCTAGCACAGCATGCTCTTTCCTTTATTCTTTTAATACGTGATTATGTTTGGGAAGCTTGGAGGTCTTTTTTAGCAATCATTTAGTAAAGCCACTCTAATAGTTGTTAAAAGGCTAGGAAACACAATGTTGGTTAATTTTGGATGAGATCATAGGGAACTGGGGAAATGATATAAAAAACTATAATGGCATAAAAGAAGATGGTAAGTTGGAGGAGTGCAGCACCCAGACAACTGCATTGATACGTATGATTCAGCCAGGCAGGCAAGGTAATTGCTGAGTTGTGTACTGATAAGTTTTCTCCAAAGAGTACTAGGAGCCAATGTACCCACGTCTGTGCTCCCGCAGCTGGATGTCAGAACTGCCTGTCTGCAGACCTCAGATTGTGAGTACCTCTGGTACTGCAATTATTGAACATTATGATAGTGGGCAGTGTGAATCCTCTGCTGCTTCTCCCGGCGCTTGAATCAGACTGATATGAAACCCTCCCATCCCCCTCCTGCTGCCGGCACAGCTGGAAAGCTGAAGCAGGAGGCCAAGGGACCGGCTCGAGGCTGGTGCCCAGCATCCTTCTGTTGATGGGGTGAGCAGAGAGAGGGGTTTGTGGGGACTGGCCACCCCAAGTAATGCCATGCAGTCCTTGTTCATCTTCATAGAATCATAGAACAACCAGGTTGGAAAAGACCCATCGGATCATCGAGTCCAACCATTCCTATCAAACACTAAACCATGCCCTTTAGCACCTCATCCACCCGTGCCTTAAACACTCCAGGGAAGGTGACTCAACCACCTCCCTGGGCAGCCTGTTCCAATGCCCAATGACCCTTTCTGTGAAGAATTTTTTCCTCATGTCCAGCCTGAACCTCCCCTGGCGGAGCTTGAGGCCATTCCCTCTTGTCCTGTCCCCTGTCACTTGGGAGAAGAGCCCAGCTCCCTCCTCTCCACAACCTCCTTTCAGGTAGTTGTAGAGAGCAATGAGGTCTCCCCTCAGCCTCCTCTTCTCCAGGCTAAACACCCCCAGCTCTCTCAGCCGCTCCTCATAAGACCTGCTCGCAAAGCTAACACCAACGCTCATGGGCTGAAGATGAGCATCTGGGACACCAGCTCTTCTGCCCTGGAGCTGGAAGTCCCTCTCTGGAGGATAACTTTTATCAGTTGTCTAAAATTCACATATCTACTTCAATAGCTCTGAAAACCTCTGTGTTTCAGATAGGTACGGAGCCAGTTGAAAGTCCTAGACTTGGAATAATTTCAACGAGGTGTCTCAGAAATACGTTAGTTCCTTTCTTACCCTGAACCAGATACATCATTTTTCTGCAGCATGACACTTCATCTTTGTTTTTGCCCTCAGAGCTCAAACTCTGGTTCTGATCAAGATCAAAATAATTTCGGCCGGCCAACAGTCGCCATTTGACATTCCACTTGTTTGAAGCAGAATTGGAAATGGTATTTATGATGAAGATTAGCTCATGGCCATTAAGTGGTCTGGGCTGAAGATGGATATTCTCTGTCAAAGTGGTGGTGGTGATTTATCTCCCCTGAACGTTTCCCCAGCTATATGTAGTTACTGCCACAGAGCTTTTCTGGCAGAAGAAATCTGTGAATGTTCCTGAGCTGCATTTTTGCAAAGCTGAAGAAATGACCCCAAAATACTTTGTAAAGGCAAGAGGGGAGATCTTGCATTTTCACTGTCTCAGACTGAGTTGTCAGAATTACCTGGTGCTGGAATAGGGTCAAAAAGCTGAAGAAAAAAGGAAATTAATTGCTTCTAGCATCTTTATTGGTTAAAGAATAAAGGGTTTAAATAAAATCTGACAGTTGCAGAAAAATAAAAATAAGAACTAATCTATATATTAAAAAAATTGCCTGCAAGTGATTGCAGCGAGGGAGCAGCAGAGCAGCTGTGCTGGATGAGCACACGCGGTCAGCCTCTTCCAGAATCTCCTCTCTGCTCAAGCAGCAGCAGATAGTGGATGCCCAGACAGCAGCCCCCATCATGCTCCTGTCTTCTGGCACTCAGGAGCAGAAGGAATTGGAGAACAGAAGCTGTTACCCCTTTCGTAATCTTTCAGAGTTGCCATGTTTAGTGTGTGCTTGATGGAAAAAAGAATAATAAACCCCTTGGTTGCCCGGGGTTTCTCTCCACTGTAAGTCTGTCCTCTGGGCAGGGAGAACAGAAACAGGCACAAGAGGAACAGCATCGAGAGCAGAGCTGATGCTGAGATGAGACCTGGAGGACACGTCCTCCTGCAGACCCTCCAGAGACAACCCCACCAAGATGAACGGTTCTATTCACACCTCACTTTGTTAATGTTTCAAGCAATATTCACCCTGTCCTTCAGATGAAATCACCATATTGGAGTTGATGGATTTCTTCACACGCCTCTTAAAAACTGATTCTGTTTGAATGTCTGATTTCCCCCATACCAGACCACTGTATTTCTACTGGGAGCACTGGGAGAGGAACACCATGGGAATAGGTTATTGATCGCATCATTTAGATGATTTGTGCAAGAGATTTCCAGGAGAGAGACTACTCCCCTTTTTCCCCACACCAGCATTTTGTAAAATCTCCTACCACATTTTTCTTTCTCAGTAAACCAGACCAAACTGCCTCGAGAGGTTTTTGCTGTCTTTACATTTGCTCCAGCATAGAAATCTTTTAGCTTCTATGAAGAAAAAATATGGAAGCGGCTCAGTGAAGTGCTGAGCAGCCAGGCACAACCCTGAAGATGAATCTACAAGTTCAAACCTTTTAAACCCAGAAAATAAATCAAGGTGACAACAGTCCCAATACAGCAGAAAATCTCAAACTTAAGAAAACCAGGGCATCACCAGTTAAGACATTTCTAGCTCAGATCTCTGGAAACAATGAAATGTGTTCCATATTGTACACAGGTGAGCAACAGCAGCCTGTCTCCCAGAGCCTGCTGGCTGCTTGCACCCTGATTCCAAACGACAGAGGGGGGACACGGGCAGGCAAGCAGGGAGAAGCCGTGAGGTGGTGGTCAGGGAACTTGCTGTGCCCATCGCAAACCTTGCAGGAAAAACAGGTAATCTATGCCTAAAGCTTCACTGCCCCAAGGGCCAGCAGTGACATCTTAAAAAGTGGAGGGGACAGCGGGGTGTTCCCAGGCTAATGCCTGGACCTGCCATTCTTTCCATGACCTGCAGATGCAGGCGTGCTCCACACGCAATAGGTGCACGTGGGGTTCCAGTCGCGATACCTGCTGGGTTTTCCGTGCCAGCTACCCTGCACCTACACACACCTCTGCTCCCAGGAGAGGATATTAGAACTACCTCTTCCAGTTCCTTTCAGGGAATCTCTAACCAGTATGACAACAAAGCCATATCATCATAATCAAAACCTTCGCCTGGGTAAATCAGTTTTCATTCATGGAATTTAGATGTCAACTGGTAACAAAGAATGATGATAAACCCCAAATCTCTTTACTTTCATCTAAACATTAGATCTTGAAAAGAAACTTCATTAAGCAATCGGTGCTTTTTCTGGGTGCCTAAGCCTATAGCCGTGTAACAATCGCAACGTGACAGACTGGCAATCACTTGTTTGGTAAAAGTCTGCTCAAACCCAAGACTCATCATTTATCAAAGTTAAACTCAGAGCCATATGAAGCTTTTTTTTCACTTGCCTTTCACCTGGGCTCGAGCCCAGTGTTAGATGCAGAGGCAACAACTGCAGATAGCAATTTTAATGGGGAAGATATTTAATTGCCATAAGGATTCTGGTAGTGCCTCTGTTTGGTTATTTTAGCAAACATAATTATTTAGTAGAAGTATGCTAATATTATTTATTCCTCTTTAACTGAACCCTGAAGGACCTGGTTCTGCTCTTCTGCTGCTTTTGCACAGGGAAGCCTCCAAAACTGGATCCTTCAGTGCAAATGCTGACACGAAGCGCATGCAGAATCTGGCTCTACATTTAAATTATAACTTGCAACAAAAACTGTCTTTTGGCATTTTGAGGAGTGGAGAGAGCAGCAGTTTTAAATAATCATCCATTGCGCAGTTAAACATTCAACTGTAAATCTTGAGTAGAAACCTTAAGGCATGAAACTGCACAAAGGCTTTGGCCAAAATCCACCATTAGGATTGTTAGAGTAAACATTGAAAAGAGTTTTGTATTCAGCTGAAATATCTGTTTACAGATTTCTCTTGCTGAAGCCACATATTGTACAGTGAAATGAGGTCTCCAAAAACATTTTTGTTCTAATAACTTTATAAACGCTGCTATATATTTTTATGAAATTTGAATGTATGAGAGGTTGGCCCAGAACTCCTGCAGGAGATTATTGGGAGAAAACATTACCAGATGTCTGTAGAATGGCAACATCCCATAGATACTCTAGAGGATCTCAGGCTTAATGCAGCCCTTGTGTTTATAATGTGGCAATATTTCCATACTTCATAAATGGGCACCTCTTCTTATATAAACAATGTTATGGCAGAGATTGTCAAAGGCGCTTGGAGGATTCCAATGAAAATAAAAGTAGCTGCGGCTAGCACGGCTCTGCTGGTGAGAGATCACAGGCCACCATCCCTCTGCCCAACACGGCTACTCTGGAAAAAGTTTGTAAAGCAGCCCTGGCCTCAGTGTTCCCTGCAGGTTTGCCTGGGTGGTCTGCAGGCTGGCCTCGCTGAGCTCGCGAGGACCATGGTTATAAACAATTTGGCCATCACCGAGCATGCTCAAGGGCTTCACAAAGACTCTTCAGTGCTGGGCGTTCATTGATAGCATTCTCAGAAGAAAGTTGTTTCCCCCCTCTGAACGACCGTGTGTTCTTCACTGCACAATCGACACCGTCCCTGAGCCACCGCGCACAGCCAAGGGGCGGCTGGCGAGGCTCTCCAGCCGTTTGGGAGCTGCAGTCTCTGGGCTTGGGAAGGGTGACAGACCTGTCCTTCAGGCAGTGACCTGCAAACGTGATCCATGAACTGCAAACGCCAGGAGAGAAGCGACAGCTCAGCGCTCCCAGAGTACAACTTCCCTTGCAGAGCACGCGTTTCCCTGACTCTGCAGTTTTTAAGATGCTTTTGAACAAAACCAAGCCATGCAGCTGCATATAATTCCAAACGCATTTACTGTCATAGTTTCTTGCATTGTATAAGTGCAAAAAATGATAAAAAGCTGCTCAATTACCTCTTTGTCTCCTAAAGGAATAAATGAGGTATTTTCCCCAGCTGCTCCAGGACACCTCAGCACAAGAGTGGCCGTTTATGTTTAAACACACAACACACAGACAAGTCTCTTGTAGTTTTCTTTTACAATCAAAACAGACATTTGTAATGGCTAAAGATTAATAGTTACACAGGCATTCCCTCAGGAAAGCAGGTTAAGGAAGGCTTTGGCATGGAAGCACTGTAACTGCACAGCTCATGCTATGCTACCCAAGAACAGAGCTAAGCGTTTGTTTGAGAATAAAACATATATTTGAGAATACTGAGCACAGTCTGGATGAACGGAGCAACATTTCCTATAAAACAATAAACGTACCATGTCAAAAATGACAAAGTAGTAACTCGTTAATACAGCTTTCAGCAAAGGAATGAAAAATGTACTTGCTAATAAAATAGGTTTGGGAAGCACTGCAAGTTGAAAGAGGATCTGATGAGAGACAGGGACACTGGGGGAAATTCCGAGAAAGACGGACTTTGCAAAGCAGCCTTTGCCAGGTGGCAGGCTGAGGACCTCAGGACTATTTCCGTGAAACTGCCATTTCTAGCATCTCTGGGAAAAGCAAAGCTGGGCTGTGCTGGGAAAGAGCTGCTAGAACTCCTTGTACTCAGAGCTTTGCCCCAGCCTCTCGAGGAAGCAACACCTGAAGGTGGCCAGAAACATCACGGGGATTGGCAAACTGCTCTCACTCCCAAGAAATGCAGATTCTGAGGAGCTGCTTTATCTTGTAAGAAAAATAAACAGTTTCCCACGCTGGTAATAAAGCACTTAACTCGGATTTTAACAGTTTCCATTGGGGCCATTTGAGATTGCTATGCCCAATTAATATCACTAATTAGTATCTGATCCCTTTTAATCAAGTAAAAGAAGAGAGTGGAAGATGTTTATGCTGTTTATGTGACCTTTCTGTGTAAATCCCAACAGTTCCCTCAGGACAGATCAGCAGCCGTGGCTGCAGCCTCTGCTCCAGTTTGTCTGCTTGGACAAACACCTTTTGTGCGCGGGCAGCGAAGGGGAATCGAGAGCTGCATTATTGTCATCATGGAGTTGTGTATAGAAGCCAGACCAGAATAATCCAGGCAATGTTTGATAAAAGCATTTTTACATGAAATGATTTCACTTCTTTGCTGTGGTGAGGTCTGGTACATTAATTCATGTTTCTAGAAACAAATCCCTCCAAGGCAGGAGCCAAATGCGAGTCAGATTTCTCCCTTTCTGTGCAGTCGATCCCTGTTTAGGACACAGCCTTTTCTCCTACTTAACATTTATTACTAGGCCAAAGTTCTTCACTTAAAGATCAGGCCGACCATGTAAACTTTAACGTGACTTCTCAACAAAGCAACAGCTGTACACGTATATTATCAAATCCATCCTTCGAGCAGGGCTCTGTTCCAGCCCCACCCGCACCACGCCGGGGCAACTGCAGCGAGGCAGCACGAAAACCATGTAACCCAAATTCACCAGAAATTGCTCTCCTTTTCCACCCTGGGGGGAAGGTCAGGTCCCCAGTTTTGAGTCATTTGTAAGTGATTGTAAAGCAGCATATGATGCTCATCTGATTTTGATGTAAATGGCTTGTATGGGTTGTAGCTTTTGAGAGGGGAAGAAACTGCAAAACTTAGACTATAAGATTTCTTGTTCTGCTAAAATTTCAGATTCATTCTCTGGCAAGAAAGGATTTTTCTGCCTTGCATCATTTTTCAGTGACAGAAATCCCAGAGGATGGTATCCAACCACTGTAAACAAAGGCTGATATATGAACATAAATCTTACACGCTATCTTAAAGCCTGACAGTCCTCCTGACCTAACGTTAAAAATATTTGGAACATCAGAGGTGGAAAACTTCAAAAGTTATGGAACCGTTAGGACCAAAGCATTCAGCTTCCCACCTCACGGCACGCTGATAAATGCTGATGAATAGGGTTTGTGTAGTAACTGTGAACCTATAACAAGGACCATCAATAATCCAGAGATTAGCAAGATAAAATATTGAGTTGCTAAGGAAAGTGAGGTGGAGGCATGTTCTGCAGCACCTTTGAAAACAGATCAGTCACCTCCCATCCCAGCAGTGCGAGGTGCTTGGTGCAGCAGTAGAGGAGCAGCCTGCTGTGAGGTGTTTTTCAAACGTAAGTGTGATTCCATCACCGGCTGCATAATCACTCTGACTTCCCTAATACTGTAATTTTCTCTTCTAATGTGAGCAAAATAAAAGCAATACTCCTGCATTACAAAGTGCAAATCCAAAAGGGGAAAGACAATTTGCCAGACGCAAGCTCCAGGTGTCACCGACACTTGGCAAGCCATCCCCAGCCAGAAAATTGGATCCCAAGCGGTCAGTGGGAGAGGGAGGTGCTGCCTTTGGGAGCTGACGGCGCCAGGGGCATGGGAGAAGCTTCGGGAACTCGGCATGGAGGGAAAATTGAAATAGGAGAGGGGCAAACTGCTGCATGGCCGGCAGCGAGAGGAGCAGGGAGCGACGTAACCGAAAGGGCAAAGGCAGGTGAACAGTTCAGCGTGAATATTTGTGTTGGTTTTAAAAACCCTGACGTGTGCTTCCTGTGACTCTGAGGTAATGAATTGTTCCTCTGGCCTGAAGTGTTTCATCTTCCAGCTCCTGTGTTGTGGGTAACCATAGAGAACACACAGTTCGCGTTTTCCCTCTGGTAGCTGTTTCTAATAACAGATGTGCTAGTGCAGGGCACAGGCGTTAGATGCCCGTCACACCGCAGGGCTGTTACATACCAGGCAGAGAAATGGAACTGCTCTTTATTTTTGGTTCTCCTATTCAATCAGGTTAATGTAGAGCAAATTAGACAAAACATACCCCCATATGTGTATGTCTGCGAGACACAGAGAGAAAGAAAAGGAGTCAAAGAAAGGAGAAACCGACTCTCCTTTCCCTGTGAGAATTTAAAGCTGTGGTTATTCTGTTTCTTTTTTATTTTGTCCCAACACATCCAGTTTTCAAAGACACAGAACGGTGCTGAACTTTCTAGCCGCTCTTTGGTTGGGATAGAAAGATATCAGAAAGAGAAACTTACTTTATCAACACTTTCCATGGTTCTCTGCCAACTGTATCTAGATTTAGAAATTCAAAGGTTATTCAATGACTCCTTGTTTCATCCCCCGAATGAGGGTGGGATTCTCTCCTGTGACTCCTCACCAGAGACTGTTTCAAATAGATGGTGTCACTGTTCACGGGACAATATTTTTCCATAAAATAGCTAATGAAACAAGCAAGAAAAGAAATATTTGCTATCAAAACTCTCAAAAAATAGAACTGTCCCGTTGCTGAGTGACCTTTCCATGGATCCACATTTGAGGACACACCTCACTAGTGCGAAGTACAGTAGAAGAAGGAGCAAGGTCAAAACAAACAAGCCCATGAGTAGCCTGCAGGCTGCATGCCTGGCCCAGGGCATGTACCTTGGAAGGCAGAAGACAGAAATGGGACTGAAAGGTCCTTTAGGTGTCCACCAGGTAACAGAAGTTAAAGACGAGGTTACTGGTTTTGGTATTTAACAAGGGACTCGGACCAGAGGAAGACTCAGCGAAGATGTTCTGATAGCAGTGTCCATCCTGCCCTGTTGTCTCTCTGAACCCTCATGGGACCATCAGCTTCGAGACACCTTGAGGTGTCTTGCAGCCACAAGCATTGCCTTGCAGGACCAAAGATACTGAGTCATGAGTGACTCTGCATCCATAACAACTAACACAAGAGCTTCTACAAACGTCTTGTGGCTTTCAATCAGTTTTTGAAATAGCTGGCATTAACCAAAAAAACCCTCAACTAACCAACCAAAAACTGCTGACTAAACACCACAGCCCATTTTCCATGTGTGTGAACTTGTACTGCGTATGAACAAATGCTTTAATTTGTACCAGATCAAACAGCATTAGCCTGTGCCTCAGCTGTCAGTCTCCTCATTAGAGCTACTTCATCAGCAGCCAGCACATAACAGGGCTGGTATTTTTACGCTACTCCGGTGGCATGACCCTATGTTCTTTACCTTGATTCAACTTGTTATTTACCTTGGACACAAATCCCGATCTTGACTGCTGCTGCTTTCACCTAAGCAGTGTTAATCTCATCTGGAGCTCCCTGCACTTAGCCTCAACCCACAAGCACAGCCTGGTGAGGATATCCTTCCTGCAGTGCCACAGGAAAGGGGTGTTCCCTGCAGGCAGCAGCCCCTGCGCACTCTGCGGCCACCGGCAGCGCACACTCAGACCCAGCCTGTGCTTCAAGGATGGCCACTCTCGGACTACTATTTTTTCTTTTTTTAAAAAAAAAAAATTAACCAAATTTACAAATATGTCAGGACTTTGGGCTAATTCCTGTTTAGCTGCACGTTGCTGAAGATCAAGATCTGAATTTTCTGATTTGAGAAAGAGGCCCCTCCAACTATCAGCAGCATCCACCACCTCTCTACCTTGCAAGCAGCCCCAGTTCCCCAGGACACGTGTACGGAGCAAGGCTTGAGAATCCCCCAGGCTGTATTCTTCAGCCCCTCTGAAGTCTCTGCTTACTTTCAGTCACTTTTCCATCACAAGGAAATCACAATATATGCCTTTGCTTTATGTGTTTTCAATTAAGCACAGTCAAATCTTCCATCGGTTGTTTCCGTTGGCAGCCCCCGCGACTGTCCCAGATTTCTCCCTGCACACTTCAGTACTGGCACAGATAACAACTCATTTTTCACTTGAGCAAAGAGTCTAAATACACTTTACATAGTGCAAAGACCACAGTTTATCCTCAAGTAAGCTTAAAATAAAGGAATGACCAGAGAAAAATGATTAACAGTTGGTAGTATTTTAATTTGACTTCCGAGCAGATACGAGAATCATTCAAAAACTGGTTCCTTTTCAACATTTCCTTTTACCAAGATGAAAGAGAAGTTGCTTTACCTGGATGGTGTTGCATGCTATTTTCCTCCCAGAAGCACAGGACCTTTGGTTAGGTGTCTTTCGATCACCCAAATGAAGACATTAAACAAGTTAAGGATTTCTGTTCCTTGGAGCTGTCACCAAGAGAAATGTAATAGCTCTGGAAATAAGGAACAAGTGAATTGCTCCATTTCTTGCAGGAGATTAAATTTACGCTATCCAAAAATAGCTAATGTACATACTTTTCTCTGGAAAATTGAGAAAACTTCCAAAATCAAAGGTGTCAGCCAGGGATAGAATGGATGCAGCAGAGGCAGCACAGCCAGTCAATGGAGCTGTGAGCAATTTTCATAGCAAAACCCTGGCAAAACATATCCAGTTCTGGATGTGATTGCAAACCCAAACCTTGCTCAGGCTCAGGAAGCTTTCAGCCAAGATAAGCCATAAAAGAGTGAATTTCAGTGGGATGCAGCCTAGCTGTGGAGCTCAGTCCATAGTAGGTAGTGAAGAACTATCTCAGCACTTTCCCAAGGCTTCCCTCTGGTCCCCTGCGAGCACCCTGTCCTGGGGAGACCTGGTCACATCTCTGTAAAGAGCAGTAAACGGGAGCAGTGGTTTTGCTGAGCCGTAACACGGGTTTATGGGATGAAAGGTGAGTGTTTGCTGAGCACAGCAGGAACCAGCAGATATCTCTGTCATATAGAAAATTTAGCTGTTCATAAGATATCTCTGCAGTTGGAGGGGATAGTAAGTACTTTCAGACAGGTTGATGATTAAAAGTGCAGGTACATCCTCAGTCTGCAAAGAGGAGCCGTGGCTGCCCCAGAGAGCTGCCAGTGGCTCCTGGACACTGCAGAGAAGGACTCACTTTGAACAAGACCCTGCACAAGGTGCTCTCCCTGAAGCACGAGGATGGGTTAGAGGTGTCTGGAAGTCCCTCTGAACCTAAATTATTCCATGATTCTGCAGGGTTTTGCTCCTTCCCTCAACATTAATAAGATGTATGTGAGGACAGAAAACAGCACATTAATACTTTCTCTGCTCTTACTGCCCATTTCTCACCTAACTCCACAGTTTTTACCGATCACACAATCATTTCCACAGCTGCTAGCTGAGATGTCACACACTGAGCATAATGAATTCCAGGGGGGAAATATGCAGCATTGAAATACCAGGACCGAAAAATACATTAGAAGTATGAATCAGTAGAAGTGGTTTCAATCAACTTTACATCTGGTTTCATCATTTCTTTCACCATATCTGACTGCCTTTAGCTACTCTGCGATGCCAAAGTCCTAGCATATCCATCTCACGAGAAGCAAGGCCCTGACACGTCATCACCTTCTATTCTAGGTTGGTCTTTGCTCTTTTCTTTGGGAGCCTTTTACCTTGAGATGTGGGGGAAGGGAGACTTAGATTTTGGGGTGTGTTCTAAGAAAAACTACTAAGAAATATGTATTTTTTAACATGTTTAAGTTCCTTGCAGCTGGAAGTAAGGAGCAGCTGAAGCTAAATTCTAAGAAACATTTAATGGACAGCTGCAGCATTTGATAGAGCAACAACCTCCATGCTTCTGCATAGCCAGGAGCAGAATGCTGCCTTGGAGACCCAACTGCAGACCTCTTCTACTTGTATTTCTGGTTTGAAGGCAAACAGACCTTCAGAAGAAACTGCAATATCTTTCTGGTGCCTTTAAAAGGTGTTTGTATTGAGCAAGCTGTAGTGAGGAGGGACTGGGCAACATGCCTGATGCCTTCAAACCTCAGCTCTTCGTGCACCTCCTCTGCCTGTATAAGGATGTGAATATTCATAGAACAGTGGTGACGTGCGAGATACTTGTGCACAAATAATGAGTTAGAAATAATGAGAGATGCTGATTCTTTAGCTTCCTCAACGGCTGGACCCTCAAAAGCTCTGGGGTGCCTAATTAAGTGCCTAGCTCTGTCTGACCTGGCCAGAATCACTGTATAACAGATCTGCATTAGAAATGGAGAGAGCTGCTGCTTCACGATCAACTCAAGTTCTTCTCTACATAGATTCTCCATGCTTAACCTATGCTGTGAAGTGAAAGGAGAAGACGCAGGTCTGAATGCAGCTGAGTAACCACAGGATTTCATGAGGACTAAGCATTTTTGAAAGTCTGGTTGTGTACGAACCAAGCGTATTTGGAACTGGCCTTCCTGCTCCCCGTGGCAAACTGGGGATGCCAGTTACTTACGGGACAGATGCATTCACTGAAAGAAGAGACAAAATGGTTTTGCACATAAAATGGAACTAAGCATTCGGTTGCTTTTCAAGACTTTGAGGACTGAGAGATAGCTCTCAGGTGGGAAATGAGCTTTGCTGCTCGTGATCTTGGCTGAAAGTTCATGAGCATCAAAGTGATCTGCACTGGATTCAGTGAACTTATAAAGGGGTGGATTTAAATGTTTTTAAAGTTAGATGGCTATAACCTCTATGCACCCCTCCTTCGTTTCTTGGCCTAGCCTAGGTCAATGGATCTCATTTTCTGAAAAGTATCCTCGCCTAGAAAAGCTGCCATGAAATAAAACCCAGGGTGGTTTTATTTGGCAAGAGCTCACCAGGCAAGTTTTTCACATCCTAGAGCCAAAATCAGTTGTGTGGTTTGCATACATATTCTATTTTAATTCCAACCTGCAAAGTCATGGGGATTTGGAAAGGAACTCAAGCTTTGGCCCATCTCTGTCAAGGAATATTAACTGGTGTGTGTCTGTCGTTAGCCCTGCTAGCTGCACTGGTCCAGGCTTGCAAAGCCCTCACTGAGCAGGGCTACCCTGTGCCACCTAAAGGCCACCTCCTGGCCAGCCGGTGCTCACCAAGGACAAATCCTTTTCCCACAGCCCTGCAATCGCCTTTGAACAAATCACACCCAAGGTTTCCCACTTCCACACATGCCCCGACCCCAGCTTTGGCTTCTCACCAGGTGCGGCTTCTGATCCTCAGACCTGGAAAAATTCCATCACCACCAGCTTTACTGTCACAGAAGAGATGCTGCTAATGAGGAATTCTGTGCCAGCTCTCCAGAGGAGCAGCCCAGGGAGCGGGACACCTCAGGGCCCTGTTTCTGCAACAGACACTGCCTGGGTAGCATCGGTCCCTTGGCAAAACCGGGGATGGAGGCTTTGAGCATGTGCCCTGCTGTCAGGGTAAACCTATTCTGCTTCCAAACACTAATATTCAAATGCAAAGGAGCCCAAAGGAATGATAAATACAGTTAAGGGAAGGCACAAAATATTTATTCTCCTTTGGGGTTATTTGGTTATTATGAACAGTGAGAATGTCTGTGCGTATGAATTTAGGTGTGAAAGGCAGTTATTTTCAGATTGCTGTCTCTCTTCTGTCCATCACCGCAGTAACAGAAGTGGGAAGCAATCCATACATTTAACGTCATCTTCCAGATGCATCCTCATGCATTTTACTGCACAAAGCTAAAATACTGATTCTGAACATATACATACATATTTATGTTCATTGCGTTTGGAGAAACAAAATGTAAAGAATGACTAAGATTATTGCTTTTTTGAAATTAGAAAATGAGCAAATTATAAATTTCATCAAAGTTTTAAAGGTCAAAGATACCATCAGCATTCTGCATCAGTTTAGCTGTTAGTCAGTTCACTCATGTTTTTAATAAAACAGCCTTCAAGACAACATTTCAAGGTAGTGCATGCTCTTTGCTTCCACAATGAGTCATTTTCTGAATGCTCAGCTCTTCCTTTAAGTTCAGTGGAATAACATTTGCTTAAAAAGCTTTCAGTTCTAACTCTTATTTGTGGAAATAAGAGGCTTGGCTCAGCCTTGCTCTGCAAGGTGGCTGCAGCTCAGCTCCTTTCAGTACAATTGCCTGTTTTGGCATCAGTGGGGAAACAACAATTCAAGGTATCTGTCTGCAACACAATGAACCTAACAAGCAACAGGAGGAGATGGGAAAACATTTAAATATGTAGGGAGGTGGAGCTGCATTCTCGAGAGGTTTAGACCTTGACATGTGCCATAAATTACAAAGTATGCTCAGCTATTTGCACGTTCAGTTGAAATTTAGTAAAAGATTCCCTTAGAAAGAGAGGAAGAAACATTTGGTAACACTGAACGGTCTAAATTCAACTTTTTTTTTTTTCAGAATTTCTTGGAAATCATGCAAAACTAGAAAGGAGAAATCATCTTGTCCATTCTCTTGCTCCAAGTCAAGATCAATTATAACTAAATCATTCCTGATAATAGCTGCCAAACTGATTCTTAAAGACTTCCTGTGATGGAGTTTCCTTAAGCTGTCCTGGCAGCCTATAGCAATGCCTCACTATTTTAATCATTAGCTAGGTTTTCCTGATGTCTAGCCTAAATTGCCCTCACTGAAATGGGATGTTTCATCAGATCTGCTTTCTTGAATAGAAAACTTTATTATATTAAAAAGGTTATGCATACACAAATGAAATATTTCATTTGTAAGAAACTGTTCCATTAGGAAAAAAAGTTCACAGATGTTCAATGCAAAAACCAAAGGAGCTGCATGGCTGATGCCAGCGCTCATCTGAGAAACGAGAGAGTCCAGTCAGTCAAATTGCTGCTTTGCTTACAGTTAATAAAGGAAAGAGAAATTTCACATTCTAGAATATCCTGAGGCTCTTTGAGTTACTGTTTCAACAGACAAGTTTATAACCTGGCCCCCAGAGCACGGTCTGGGGTAAGAGCGTGAAATCAGTTGGAATTATTTCTCCAAACTCAGGGTGTGTGACACACTTTTGCATCTAAGCTTTCCTGTCTTCGTCCAAAAGAGCAGTTTATGGCTAAGAACAAGAGGGAAAACTGCCCCTGCCTGACCTAGCAGTGGTTTTCCTGCCTTGAGGAGCAGCACCCCAAGCCTCTGGCACAGGTCCCCTGCGGCACTGGGGGAGCCCCTCCAGCTGACCGGGGTGCACTCGCCCTTCCCACCTCGTATGCGACAGACGGCATCTGCGCCGAAAGGGACAGCGCGTCTTGGGGCTGTGTTAGAGCCATTTATGGCATCAACAAAGAAGCTGGCTCTTCAGCAGAAGAGTTTGTATCACATTTTAAAACAAACCGATTTCACAGGATGGAGGTCCTTGCATTTTTTTCTGCACTGAACTGGCTGGTGAGTTCCACAGGCAGATAGGGTACCTGTGTTAGAGGCTCTTTGCTCAGCAGCCCCCTCTGAGCAAGGACCAGCAGGTCCGCTTGCTCTGGGCTTTTCCCTGTGGCACCAGCCTAGGCACAAATCCTCATCATCACAGATAACATCCAACGACAAGCACGTGCGACCCTTTTCACCACCCCCACCAGCACGCAGGGTGAACCCCATCTGCATCCCCCAGGAGGGATGGTCTTGCCTGCAGCGTTCACTGGCAAAGAACCTTAACACCAGCTTGGTGGAGACGGAGCCAACCACAAACATGTTGCTTTTAGGGGGTGGCAAGAGGATGTGTGTGGTATCAAGAGCACCAGTAGGCAAGGCTTGCATATAAAGAGGATACCTTTGGATCAAAGCCATCAAAACCCAACAAGGAAGTCAAACAGTGCTCGATATACACCCATCAGAACAGGGATGGCTTCACACGTGTGGAGGTGTCCTGGTGAAGAGGAGAGCCTGGACACTGGTGCGGAGCGACACGATGCGTGGGGCTGCGTGGCACAGGCAGCGCAGCCGGGAGGGTTCAGGCACAGCACTGCAGTAACCACCCCAGATCTCCAATTAACTCAGCACCACTGCCTAGATACGACTCTGCTGCTACCATTTTGGTCTGATCTACCCATCTCCATCCTAAAATGAGTCTGCGTTAGCAAGATGGGGTGCAAGCAAGTGCTCACAGGGGGTGCAGCGTGCAATAAGCTGTAAAAGTACTGTGAGAGATCAACTTCCTTACAGTTGGTGAAACTGGACCAGCCTATAACCAAAGCAAACAAGATCAGAATCAAGACCACGTTCCTTATTTACCAACTACAACAGAAACAGTTGAAGGTTTTTGTTTTGCTCTTAATGTAGCAATTTAATCAAATTTCTTCAAACAGCTGAAGTAAACTTGATAAGTATTATTTTAATTGAGGATTTGAACAAATGATCAATTTAATGATCTAAATACCATTTGATGAGTCTCAGCCTGCTCCTTTCTTGTTTAGTTCTTTCTAAGAGACAAGTGCTCTCAGATTCCTTGAAAGGCATACAAACTGCTTTTGTACTTTGAAAGTAGTCTAGGAGAAGAAAATTGCAAGAACATTTTCAGGTTAATGAGTATGAGTTACAAAATTCAAGATGAACATGACACTAATCACTAAATCAATGCGACGCAGAACATTTCCACCCTGCAGGTCTCTCCCTCTGGTTATTGTGACAGAGCGTGAGATGAGTGACAAAAGAAACATCTGTCAAATAAATGACATTTTTTAAAAAAGAACATAGATTTCATCAAACTGCATGCCAACTATTATGTTACCAGCTCCAATGGGGCAAATTATGGGGTATTTGGAGGTACTTGGGAAACATGTTCCCCTGTTTCTAGTGGATGCTGCCCATGGCTCTGTGCTGCTGTTTATGGCAGATCACTTGCTGTGGAGCCAGCGCAGAAACGAGCCTAAAGGACGAGGAGCACCCAAAGCAGCAGGCGACACGCTACCCAGGGCAAGAAGGATCTCTTGGCCTTGGCACGCCAACATAACTGCTTTGCCAATGGGGAGATTTGGTAGCGAGGCCACTAACGAGCCGGGGAAGGGCTGTTCTGGAGGTGGGTGAGAGAACACTGCAGTGCTACAGGCACGCTCACCGTGACACATCATCTCCCAAGAGAGCAGGAGAGCAGTGCCCACAGCGAGGTTTATGGGGACGCCAGGCACAGATGCAGGAGCATTTGCCCAGGTCCCCATTTAAAGCTGCCCTTTGATAATTCATATGTTTTCCCATTGCTGAAAAAGCCAATTCAGCATCACTAACTATGGGAACTGAGAGGGTTCCAGAGTGGAGAAAGTATGCAGGTGGCTGGACCACTGAGCACCACAGCACAGAGCCTCCTGCTTCAGAGCAGCCCAGGGTGACTCAGACCCTACATCCACACGGTGCTTTCAGATATGGTGGGATTAATGCACAGCACAGCTTTTATCCCTCCAGAGCTCCTCACAGGAGCAAGCAGAGAGCTGCCAGGGAAAAATACTTTCCCTGTAGAGCTCCAGGTCCTCCCAACCCCAGATACTAGGCTGTGTATTCTTGAGTGCCATCTACTGGCATCACCTCCAATACCAGTTTATATTTGCACTAGCACATCCCCATCTCCCTGTCTGCAGTGTGACGAGATGGCATCACAGCAGCACAGCTTTCAACGAGGTTTAAGTGCAGGAAAGAGCAAATGTTAAAAAACCCTGCTGTGATGCTGTGACCCCGACACAGCCCTGGCTCCCCTGCTGCAGGGTGGGGGGTGCTGGTCCCAAGTGTTGGTCTGGGATGGGCTGTTCCGCAGTCACTGTCTTGCTCTGCACAGACAGGGGTAGGAGGAAATGGGAGAGGGGAAAACTTGTCAGCAGGCAGCTTAAAAGGACAGCACTGCAGTCTCAAGCTCTCTAGCCACAGTTTTTTCAGAGTGAAACGTGCTTCCTTCTATGGGGAAAAGCCGAGTACAGAACTGAACCCTCCTTCAAAGAGAGATTCTTAAGTCCTGAAAAGGGAATAACAGTCTTTTTATGGAGAGCCAACTTTTGCCACATTCAAACCCAAGATAGCCCACCAAAACATCAGAACGCATCTCCCCTTCGAAGAGTTAGAAACAAAAAGCCGATCCCAACCAAGCTAAAGGGGCCCAACATTGTCAAAGCCATCATGGAGTTGGGTGATCGCTTCTCAAAAGCTGAGCACGGCAGCTAAAGGCAGATAGGAAATTGTTCTAGGGGACAGGACCATAACTTCTGTTAGCCGTTAAGCAGATAGCTGACACTTCCAAATACTCTATATTTTGAAAATATCATTGAGTAAGCAGTATTTTCCATGAGCACTTTTGGCATCCTCCCCTCTACCCAGCAAATGTCTTTCTCAAGCACTTTTCCTACTAGAGAAGTGCCTCATACTGGAGAAAACTCGGTTTTGTACTTTCAAATGCAAACATTAACATGAGCAGCCTGGCTTATATTTCTTCTTCTGGCAACGCAACATGAGTTCTTTCACCTACAAGCAGGGCTGCTACTGCCTGAACAGCAAATATTAAATAACCACAGAAGAGTACTCAGAATAAATTCAGTGAAATAAAAACAGGGAAAAGTTATTATCCCAATAATAATATATATCATAAGAAAGTATATTGCTAAAATTAGAAGGACAGAGCTCAAGTTTCATAAGTTAGAAGCTAGAAGACACTTTCCAAATTGCTAAATCCCTGTGGGTCCATCACTGTAGGTTTGAGCGCTTGGTTTCTGTCCCCCATTGGGTACATTCTGGTCCCGTTCCATACAAGGTGAACAAGTCTTTTCAGTCCCCTTTAATCCATTCAAATGTGTTTTTGAAGCCAAACATCTCAACTTCTCTATAAAGAGCTTTTTATTATTATTTTTGTTTTCTAATTGTATACATACAGTGTATGTATACATACAAATCATTTGTAAAAAAAGAAAAATCATTTGTACATGATTTGTACAAAAAATCATTTGTAATTCAGAGGTTGCAGCCATGATTATTTTAGCTGCAGGTTTACCTTCAAGTCTGTCCTCAGGACTCATCCCAAAGTGGCCAGAACAGAAGTATTTCTCTTGTCTTCTGAACAGGAATGCAACCTTATAACCTAGCAGCCAGGTCTGGTGTGCTGTCACAAGGCTGAACACCTCTCTAGGTTCTCTTAGCGCTCACTTGTCCATACAATGATTGTAATGAAGCTTAACATCGTCTCTCTCACTTAAAATAAATACTGTGCTTTGCTTTTAATATATTTTAACTTAGTTCAGAAGAGAGGAAACCTGGAAACAAATATCTTCATAAGCTCCTAAGCCAACAACTAAAAGTTCAGATTTTTTTCTTCCCCCATGAGTTTATTCATGATCAAACAGTGAGCCTGGAGTTTTGAGATGTGATTTGAAGACTTGGTTTCGTGGTCATATAAGAAGAAACACGCCTTTCTATTGAATTGCCTCTGTTGCTCATCATCTTTACTGTTAACAAAACAGGAATAGACTGAGCAGACAAACAATAAGAAAAAGTTCCACAGCTGCTTAAAGCAAATAGAAATAACTATTATTGACAAAGTTATCAAAATGTCAGATGTGCCGGCTTAGCTGGGATTCTTCCCTGCCTTTTTATTAAAACTTTGTTACAAAGTAGAACAGGCAAGTAGAGCACTTAACATTCAGTCCCTTTTCTGACCCAATTGTTTAAGAAGATCTTTTTAAAAGGTTGGTTTTCAATTTGCATCTGTGCATAAATAAAATGCATGCAGTGCAATGATCTCATCGGTTTGATCTGCGTGTGCATGCAAGAGCCACATCCCTGCCGTAGAGGCACGCACGCTCCCTCTCTCCTCCCACGGTCCTAAGAGGAACAGCAGGCTTGTGAAAGAATATTTTATTTTCAGACTTAGTTCAGGATAGATATTGCTGCTCTGTACAAGTCACCCCCAAGAGGAACACAGGCAAGGTGCAATGTGGATGGTCCCTTTGCTCCTGCTCAAGACAGAGGTTCCTGGCACAGACCAAGAACAACACAACGCTTTGTGTTGCAACATGAGAGACCCATTCTTCTGGTGGTGGCTTTTGCATCTCAGCCAAAAGGATCAGGAGAGCCAAATTCACCAGATTCAGCTAAAGAAAGTCAGTGCTGACTCTCCTGCCCTTGTTCATCAACCTTATCTACACAAGTGAAAAGCCCCAAACACTCGACCCAGCACAAAAGGGGAGTTGAAATGAAGATGCCCATGACAGCAAAACACATTGCACCTCTGCTGCTGGGGGCAAAGGACCTAAAATTTGTAGTTCCCAGCACAGGTCTGCCCACGGCGATTGGTGGCAATAAGTGAGGCATTGCCTTAGCTGTATTTGTTATACTTTGACTAAGGAGTGACTGATGCAATATTTCAGGAGACAGGGGAAAAAAGGTTTGATACCGAGAAAAACATTCTGGCTGTTCTGTATTGTCCTTGAGGACTTTACCGTGTGCCGTCATTGACTGCTTAGCAACAGATTGATAGTGGCGTGCAAATCAATCTTTTCAGAGCAGAAAGCACTGTATACAATGCTGCATGTTCCAATTCAAGAGATGCTATTGGGAAGCTATATAAGCATCAATTATGGTTTTTTAGATGTAGTTAATTATAGCAGGAAGAAGTCTGATCACAAATCAGCTTTCCTTACTCCCCTTTCTGCCTTTCAAAAGCCACAAGAGAATTACTATAGATTAGCAAATTAGAAATTGCACAAATGTAATTATCCAAAATTAAGATGAGTTGGCAAGCACTGTTTCTGGATGGATTTGTGCCAGAAAAGTGAAGGAAAAATAAAATGGGCGTCCTTTAAAAAGTTTTAAATTTAATTGTAATTATTTCTCTGTTTGTTTGGTTGGGTTTTTAAAATATCAGGTAGCTTTTAAAGAGGGTTCTATTCCCAAAAATGTACACAGACATCAAAATAGATAAGAGTGGGCAATCCAAATAATATGGAATAGAGAGGCATGAAGGAGAATAAACCCATGAAAAAAACCTGTGTCCATGAGGAGTTAGACAGCAGGGAGAGGCTGGGCAGGCACCATAACCCTTAGTTTACCAATGCCGTGGGGCCAAGAGCAGCAGAGGCTGCAGCCCCTGTCTGGCTCAGCACTGACAGCATCCTATCCTCCTCCGGCATCCCACACCTCGCTGGCACCACCAGGCACTCGCCCACGTGGTATCAGCCCTGCTGTATCCTCAGCAAAGCTCTCTGCTCCCTCCAGCATCCAGTAGCCCTGGAAAACCCTAGAGGCAGCTCAGCTGCCAAGAGCCCTGGGTAGTAAATCCTTCGGATCTCTCTCAGTGCACCCTTCTTCTCGCAGTCCCTGGCAGCATGAGGGGTTTCCCACCAATCGTGTATAAAACAGGTTTCCCAGCCCATGTCTTGATTCAACTCTGCCAAAACCAAAGCAAGGGGTGTGGACAAAGTCTTCCCTGTGCTCATCCAGCCCTTCACCCCAGTGCCTCCTCACCACGTCTCCTTGCTGGTGCTTTGGCTCACATGGGAAGCACAATGGGATCTATCCATCAGCTCACAAGCCCAGTCCAGCCCTGCCTGCTGCAGGCACCGGGCTGGTAGCTGCAATGGAGAGGGATGCTGGGACTGTCAGTGGGAGGAGAGGTTCTCACGCTTTTGGACATCAACATTTCTGAGCCATTCCTCAATAATATCGACATTTATCTTAAAATGTAAAGAATCAAAATCTTACAAGAGTAAGACATAAATGATGTGAGTCCATATACTGAAGTGTACCTGATGAGGTCCCTTTACACCTCTTCAGTGGCTGAACAGATCAATATTTCAGGTGCCCTTACACCAGCTCATTCTCTGGCTTGCTTTCCAGCTGATGAGCTGCTACAGGAGGAGAAAGGCTCGTTCTTCCTTCCTCAGGGAAACCACAGCATTACAAAACCCAAACTCATGACTCAGACATGCTGCCGCCTTCAGTTGTGCTCTTCTGGCTGCAGCGTGCGAGCGCGAGTAAAACGTTAAATAGAAGGTTGAGAAGGAAAGGCAGGAGAGAGCTCGGGCACGGGTGTCCTGTCTCCCACGGCCCCAGTGCAAGATGCTGTGCTGTGGTGGTCACTGCTGCCCAACAGCACGAGCAGCTCCATGTAGGGCTGCACCGGGAGAGAACGCCGTGCTCTGAGCACATTGCCAGAGTGCTCCGAGCAATGAGGACACATCTCCTGTAGAACAGGAGAGTGGCAATACCTACCCAAAAGCCTGCAAGTTCATGAGGCTCTAAGTGCCCGATCCCACAGAGAACAAAGTGGGGGTTCCCCAGGGCTCAGTGCTGGGTCCAGCCCTGTTCAATGTCTTCATCAATGATCTGGATGAAGGCATTGAATGCACCCTGAGCAAGTTTGCGGATGACACTAAGCTGGGTGGAAGTGTCGATCTGCTGGAGGGTCGGGAGGCTCTGCAAAGGGATCTGAACAGGCTGGACCGCTGGGCTGAGTCCAATGGCATGAGGTTTAACAAGGCCAAATGCCGGGTCCTGCACTTGGGGCACAACAACCCTATGCAGTGCTACAGACTGGGAGAAGTCTGTCTAGAAAGCTGCCTGGAGGAGAGGGACCTGGGGGTGTTGGTTGACAGCCGACTGAATATGAGCCAGCAGTGTGCCCAGGTGGCCAAGAAGGCCAATGGCATCTTGGCTTGTATCAGAAACGGCGTGACCAGCAGGTCCAGGGAGGTTATCCTCCCTCTGTACTTGGCACTGGTGAGACCGCTCCTCGAATACTGTGTTCAGTTCTGGGCCCCTCACCACAAGAAGGATGTTGAGGCTCTGGAGAGAGTCCAGAGAAGAGCAACAAAGCTGGTGAAAGGGCTGGAGAACAGGCCTTATGAGGAGCGGCTGAGAGAGCTGGGGTTGTTTAGCCTGGAGAAGAGGAGGCTGAGGGGTGACCTCATTGCTCTCTACAACTACCTGAAAGGACGTTGTAGAGAGGAGGGTGCTGGCCTCTTCTCCCAAGTGACAGGGGACAGGACAAGAGGGAATGGCCTCAAGCTCCAACAGGGGAGGTTTAGGCTAGACGTTAGGAAAAAATTCTTTACAGAAAGGGTCATTGGGCACTGGAACAGGCTGCCCAGGGAGGGGGTTGAGTCCCCTTCCCTGGAGGGGTTTAAGGCACGGGTGGACGAGGTGCTGAGGGATATGGTTTAGTGTTTGGTAGGAACGGTTGGACTCGGTGATCCGGTGGGTCTCTTCCAACCTGGTTATTCTGTGATTCTGTGAAAGCTCCTAAAGCTTAAGAGCCTCCAAAAATCCTGTCTGAAAGCCAGACACAAAGTGCATTAAGCCTCTTCAAGGAGCAGCACAGTTCTTCATCCAGCTTCCAGCATGATATTTGCTACAAGCGCATCCTGCAGCATCGACCTACCCATTTCCTCCCCAGGAAAGCCTCTCACCCCTAACCTGTCCTCTCTTCACACACAACACATCTTTTAGCACGAGATACATCTCCCCATATTGCTTCAGCAGCCTTGTTAGAAGCCTGGCACACAATTCAGTCAGTGCGAGGACTGGTTCATCTGCTCTTCTACAGATGCAGGTAGCTTTTCCCTCTGAGGGATTTTATTTTTTAAAAAAAAGAGGTCATGAAATACAGTTTTAACAATAGTCCAGGTAGCTAAATGCTATTGTCATTGCTGCAACTGCAGGACACGCATACAAAGAGAGCTTCATGGTGGAGCTACCAAATATTCTCCCCAAGCAAGATGGGCCTGAGCCAGCTCTCACTTTGCAGATCTCTACTCCACCTCCATAAACCCACTAGCAGTTTAAAATAAAACATGGTTGCATTTGCGAGCAGTAACAGGAATACAGTTAGTCTCCTAACTGATTTATCAGTGCTTGCCTGAATTTCTTGCAGTTGCAAAAGTATCCTGGAAATCCAACCACCTGATGGGAATCCTCATCTCTTGCTTTTGACTGAATAAAAGTGATGGAGGTGGCATTTTGACACTTTGAAGTCAAATAACAAAATAACTAGAAATTACAGTGCATTAGCATAAAGGAATCCAATTTGTGCATGTGTATTCAAAGGGGATTTAATTCCTCTTTTGGAGTTTCTCATTTCCCTTTTCCTGACTGCATCGCAGCAAACATGATTTCATCTCTCTGCAGCTTTCTAGAATCCCTCAACTCTATCCTTTTAAATTCCATGCTAATTGAATTTAAAATTAGTCCCCAGTGGGGACTAAGTAGAAGCCAAGTAATTTAACGGTCAGACAATTAACAGCTCCGCACTAACGGGAGCTTGTGAACAACTGTTTTTAGGGAAGCAGGCAGACTGTCACACTGGGCGTGCTTTTCCTTTCCTTAAGGAGCGAGAATCACAGTTCAGTGCAATTAGTGAGAAATATCAGTGCCACTGCCACGGAACGATTAAATGTTGGGTTTTTTCCCCCCCTCCTCAAGACAGAAGCAGCTTTGTGGGCTGCCTCAGCTGGATTTTTCTCTTGGTAACTTCTTGCCCAGTTTTCATGTCCAATAATACTCTCTGTGCCATTAGGAAGTATTTTTCTTGCAGACTGGGCAAAACATTATGTCTTGGGTAGCAGGCAAATATTTGGTCATATCCCAGCATTAATTCAAGTCAGCTTCCAAAGCGGAGTTTCCATCTACGCTGAACATCTTGGGGCCGTGGAAATGTCAGCATTTTTAAAAACAGACAACATCCCACATGGATGCAAATATAACAGTGTGGCTGCACCTCATGTGGGGATGCAAAACCACTTCTAAAACACAAACTAAACTCTCCTGGAGAGGCTGTTGCCAGTAGTTGCTCCTACAACAGAGGCTCACTTACATCCCTCAGGGCCCATGATTTTCCACACCCTCCATTCATTTAGCTGCACGAGTGGAAATTCAGCATGAGATCCAACTTCAGAGATCTCCACAGAGGGCAGAACAAGCTGTTTAACCTCTTCCCAACAGGTTTCCCCGTTTTAGGCATGGCTTCTCCACACTGTCTTTTAGAAAAATGCCCTCTTCCATTGGTATTTGGATACTTTATAAGAAAATACAATTTCCTAGAAGCTGTTACAACTCCATTTATTATGCATCAGACTTTGGTGCCCAGCCACAGATCACACTGTTGCAGACCAGCTGTAAGGCTGCCCCTGGCAAATGCTCACAGGCATTTTAATTTTTCTGTCATTACTAGTTTCATTCATTTTGAGGTAACAGATATATGTGCTCAAGAGCCTGTAGGGTGGGAGCCTGACGTCCTAAACAGAGTTACCTGTAGGTAACACAGCCTTCTCCCCACTTGCTCCATAGGGACATCAAATCCCCTTTGCCTCTTCCCAAAGCATCAAAAACCCTTCAAAAATTCCTTTCCAACATAAAGATCCAACAATAACACGGACAAACCTTTAACACAGTCTTCTCTGATACAATTGACAGTACCACCATTACAAATCCTCAGTTGTGAAACACGCAGACTTATTTTTTTTTAAACCCTTATTCAGTGCATTATGGCTTAAGCAAGGATGAAGGTGCATTTAGTGTATTTGGTCTGCTTTCCCACTGCTGATGCCCCTGTTTCTACTCATCTTTGATGGTTGGACCTTATGATGGGCATTTAGCACAGTGTTTTTCCCTACTTCGGAGGGAAGGGACAGGCACAGTGGAGCCAGCCCTGCTGGAAAGCTTTCTGAAAGGGGCATGGTAGACATCTAATAATATTAGCAAGGAGAGCACCTGGAAGCCTACCCTCCTTCTAGATACATGAGAAGTTGTTAGGACAAGATCTTAACTGTCTTAATGCCAGAACAAGAACATGATTTGTATTGTTTTACTCATATAAAATAATACTCTATTAATAATTTTTCTTGTATTTATTATGGCTTGGGAGATGCCATAATTACAGAGAGCCAAATTATAATTAATGATGACTAATTAGGATGGCGGAACCAAAAAAACCCCCGAACCACCACTTGCTATTTTACCCTTGGATTCCACATGCCTCTTTGCGTTGACCTTTTAAACAGGGCTGAAACTATAGCAAACAACATCACCTTTAGCACAGCTGCTCTTTGCTTAAAAAAGGCATTTTGGGGTGAACACTACGTTGCCTGAAACAGCAGCACACCCTGACCGCGTGTCTTGGTGTCCAACACAAACCACAGAAGCTCAAGGAACAGCCCATCAGTGAGGGGTGGGTGACACCAGAGAAAGGAGGGGTGGCTTTTATATAGCACTATCGCAATCTAAAATACCAAATTCTACATCTTAGGCACAATTAGGCAAACCTTTTCTCGCCCACGCTGTTCAAGCAGGCTGAAGTGCTGAGCTGTGACTCTCCTCCTCTCACTCCTCTGCTGACTGGGGTGGACGGACGACATCCCTGCAAAGGAAGAGCAACATGAGCACGATGCCCTACACGGACCTCAGCCATGATAGTTCCTTTCACATTCTACCACCCTATAGAAGGAACAAGATATATTTCAGCTGCCAAGACAGATCTGGCCATTAACTGCAACCATTCTTTAATTAGCCTCACACCTTCAGTTCATAATTATAGTAGGGAACAGACTTCAAACTCCAAGTTGTGTGCATTCACGTGAGGGGACATCACTGAAGAACAGCTGAAAACCCTTTCCCTTTAAAAAGCATAAGAAACTATTTTTTGATAGCTTGAAGCTCTATCACAGTCAGGACTCATATTTTCTAGATGCATTTCTTTTTTAAAATATCTTCAGTGGCAGCTTTGTAGATTCCTTATTTGGCTGGTCATAAGGAGCCCTTCTTTCATCTGGGGAAAGGCAGTTCTCATTTCTCTAAATGTAATAAGGACAGCCCTTAACTACTGCCAGAGAGCTGATTATTCCCCTGCTGGTTGCCCCTTGCAGACCCCCCCCAGCAGGAGTAGCCTTGGTCCTGCTGCCTGGGAACCACCTGCACGGTACCTTGATCTCAGCGCTCCGTGGTGCCCGTGTCCAGGCGAGCAGACCAAACCTTCCCCCCTGCACTATAGCAGCTGAAGGCAGCTCCCCAGCCCCTTCTGCTTTGAGGTCTCCCCAGGAGCCTCCCCCTTTCTGCTCCCACCCCTGTCTCCCAGCTGCAGCTCATGATTGCCTGGGGCTGGCTCGTTCCCTCCCCCAAACACAAACCTACTTTTACTCTAACAGTTTTCTATACTGCTGGTGGGTTAAGGATGAGTTATGCTCACATATTCTTGGAAACACAGCTTTTAGTTGTTGTTTCCAAAGAAAACCATGCTCCTCCACAGCCTTGCAGTGCTCCTGACACAAGAGTCTCCTGGATCCTGATCCAAAACCATTTTCACATCCAAAACCGTTTTCAAGTCAGCACTTCCAAAACCAAACACCCAGCATGGTTTCTGTATTTATTCTCTTTCTCAGATTTACCACCTGCCACACGTAACACACTTAAAATTTAAAATTAAGTATTTCCATCAAATGTTCTATACAAAGCACAAAAGCTTTTCTCAGCTGCATTCTATGTCTGCTGCTGAGTGGAAAGACACGGTGTTATTAGAAATCTCCTCTGTCTGGCCTACAAACAGACATCAAACACAAGCTTGAAATATTATTTCTCTATTGAATGTACACGAAAAAGGAAGACCTTAAATTCAGCACGAGGAGGTCTGTGCTGACTTCATATTACAAGAGTAATATGATTACCAGAATTGACTGGCGATGATCCAGTGGCAGCTTTGGACAGCTTCAAGACTGGACCAGCTGACCTCTCCCCGTCCCTTCCAGCTTCTGTGACCATAACTCCCACTGTTCCTAAGCGTGAGGAGCAGGTCTAGTACAGAGGCACCAGGCAGGCTCCTCTCCAGCAAGGAGCTCTGCTCCTGGGGTGCCAGGGGAGCCATGAAAGGCATGTCAAGGCTGGGAAACGGGCATTTCCCTTAAGTAAAACCGATGGGATTTGAGGAAATAATAAGAAATGGATTATTACTCTATAAACACTTCATAGGTTAGCTTTTGTCTTATGACAGAGCCATCTCTATTCTCCGCTCTCTGTTCCACTGACTCTTTTCTTCTGGCCTGTGATGGTAGAAGCCTCATTTCTCATGATTTTTATTCTACTGGCAGCAAGTGCCATTTATAATTCAGACTGTTTCTGTTTTCACTTAGACCCAGCTCCGCTGGATTCTGCAGAGAAACCCCTGATCTACTTAGGCAAGAGGAAAACTGAGCATCTCCAACTCGATATATGTCAGCCTGCAGAACCTGAGGCTCTGACCCCCATTATCCTTCCCTTTTCTCCCCTGTGTTTAAGGATGTGAATCAAACGTTTGGGTTTTACTGAGGTATTTATTCACTTTTTATTATGTTCCTACTTTCTTTATGGTGTAAAATGCACATCTGAAGAAGAAGAAAAGGCAAGTGGAACGAGCCTGGTGTGAATGTAGGAGGTGATAAATGGGCATATAATCAATTTTGCAGAAGGAAGAAAACTTATCTAATGTAATGCTACATGCAGAACCATGCAATCCTTATTTAAACTACGCAAATACCATTCTATCTACCTGTCATTCTGGCTGATGTAGCTCTCCTCTTGGCACCTCAGTGTGCACAGGGGCACCCACAGCCAGTGGAAGCAGAAATGGTGTTTGGGTTGAGAGCAGTGCAAAGGGGTACATTTGGGACTGGCCTAAATGTGACTCCCACCAGCGCTCCCGCTGCAGATTGCTGAAATCACAGAGCATCTGGAGGGTGGGTAACAAGAGTTACGTCTGCATTTCATTCCCACTGAACCCTGCATGGGGACTATCATACTCCTCGACTGTCTTTTGGAGCTGTAGCCTCGTGATTTTATAAGAGAAGCAGGGAAAAACAGTCTTACTCACTTGAAAACTAATGAAGATTTTGCATTACATTCTAAAGCCTGGTTTGATCAGTGTCTTCCCAACACTTGATGTACAGCCCCTGACGCACACCCTCCAAACAAACAGGTAAATTAAAGAAAAAATAATGAGAGCATCCTCCTGAACACGGCAGAACTCTACCTTAGATGGTAACAGCACAGAAAATGGAGAGCACTAAGCCCAATCTCAGTGCACTTGCACAGTTCAATGTGTTGAAAAAAAGCTCTCTCCTTCCACCAAAATGGATAAAAAACAACTGTAGAGAAGCAGAACTGAAAGGTGGGGTGTGGGGCCAAAGCTGCTTGCTGGAAGATGCCAACGTGCGTTGGAGCAGATAGAAAAAGTTTGCCTTTAAACACCATCGCATTGAAACACTCGTGCATTTCCATGCCCTGGCAAATTGTTCGCTAGAGGAAAAATACAGCATTTTCTGTCAAACCCTGTGGATTTTCCCCAAGTGAAAGAGAAACCAACTTAGCCTTGGCAAGCTGCAGCACTTCCAGCTCCCCGGGAGAGATAATTTTAGCCCTCGGCAGGTCTGAGGACACGGCTCTGTTGACCCTGGTACCACAGGCGCTCTCTCTGTGGTGATGCTGCGCACAGATTTAATGCACGCTCTCCTTGCCGCTATAGCAGAAAACTTCTCTGTTACTGATTAGCCACAAAAATGCTTTCAAGAGGTTTATTCTTAGAAGCTGTGCTCCCAAGGCTGGTGTTAGAATATCGGCTGTCTGTGCGCTGTCGAGCAGCTGATGCTGTATCAAGGGCAGCTAAGAGAGTTCTGTACAAACCACAACAAGCCTCGTACCAACAATAACAGGCAGCAGAGCTTTGCTATTCAGCGGGACACGCGCGCTTTCACTTCTTTCTGTGACATGCACCTCAGAGAGGATTTTCCCATGGCACTGTCTTTCCATCAGTGCAACAAGATGCGTATGTTGTACTGGTGCTGTCTGTACTCCAGGGGTACAACGCATGAAAACACACAGAATTCCCTTTTCTTATTCTTTTTTTCTGATTTTGGTTAATTTTTATTATGTGATTAGGGGGTCTTCAGCCTGAATTCTCCTTTAAGATAACATTTATACGATCAGTCATATTGCATAGCATTGACTCTGTAAAGGTTTTTACCATTTTATTCACTTAGCTTTCCTTGTGCTCTCCACTTAGTGGAGAAAATAAAGAAAGCCTTTAAGATAAATTACACACAGTTACCTTCCTTGCTCAAGCCCATAATTTTCTGAGCAGCTAATGAACTAATGCTTTAGTTATGCTCCTGACATCTCTTAGGTTGGTATTACCACAGGAGTTTGTTCTGGGCACATGGTAATGACTTGCAGGGTGCGCTGCCTCTTCTGACGTCAAGTACTTAAGCAACTGCTTTCACTTCTGATCTAATTAATTGTATCCAGTTAAAAGGGAACTCGAACAGTGTATTTGTCACTTTTTAGTTATTTGCCCTTCTAGGAATGTTAAACATGGACCTGGATGTCTTTACCTGCTCTGGAGGTGCTTTAGCAGGCATTTCTGAGTCTTGGATTTTAAAACAACTAATCCACAGGGAACAATTCCAGCCTAAGGATTCATAGACATTCATTATTTTCAAATGAGATGGGACTATATCTGTATTTATTTTTTTAATTACCCCTGGTATTCAATGTTTTATGTTATTTTTTAAGAAACTGTGGTCAGTGTACATGCACGTTGCTTTTGCAAACCACGTTTGCTAAAGGGATGTTTTCATCTTTGACTGGGGAAACCCATTCCTGCAGTGACCCAAAGGAAATCAAGTATGAGACGAAGACAGGGGAGCCTTGTTCAGCTCTCCCTGGTGTGTGGTTATTGAGGCTAATGCACACTTCAGCCTCTGCAGCAGCTCCCCAGCCCCCAAAGCGCCAGACAGCACAGATATTATGGAAAGAAGTGGTGCAAAAGTAAAGTCCAGCAGTGTTTTTTACATTTGGTGTCTCCGTTTATCTGAACCGAGGGCTTGTTTTCTGATAAGGCTACTTCAGATAAGGGAGTGAGACCCAGCAGACTGTTTTGAGGGTTTAGGATAATTGGGAATGATTTCAGGGGACTGCAATTTACCCTGCAGTGGTTAAGAGTGTAATTAGAGTACACTTTCTATGTCAAAAAACATGCACGAGGCACATATTTTCATAATCTGAGAAAGAAATGGACACATTAAGGTTAACAAACATTGGAATGACTTCATTTGCTTTTAAATAGCTGAAAGGTAAGCTATGAAAATTGGAGTGTGCCTCATCTGACCAAGGGCATGGGCATCCTGGCTGAGGGCAGAGGAGCAAGATCAGCCCTGAGAAGAGCAGTGAGGCTCTTGTCACTGCCCTCTGAGTGCTCCAAGGAGCTGTGTTTGAGCGTTTTACACACGGGGCACTTCATGAAAAACAAACAGCAGAAATGTTAGGGTAGATTGCTCAACCTGGCACCCATTTAATACAGGTAACTGTCATAAATCATTGTATTTGTTGCCGTGAGGGTGGGGAGGCCCTGGCCCAGGTTGCCCAGAGCAGGGGTGGCTGCCCCATCCCTGGAGGGGTTGAAGGCCAGGTTGGATGGGGCTTGGAGCCCCTGAACACCATGGCAGGAGGTGGGACTGGATGGGCTTGGCGGTCCCTTCCAACCCAACCCAGTCTATGATTCTATGATTAATAGCTACTTTCCGTAAGTTTGAGGTACGCACAGCATTCATGGCAACAAAGCAGAACATAAACCAGAACATCTGGGAAACACGGATAACCTTGCTGGTCTGCAACATGAATAAACTTTTTTTGGTTATGACAGCTATTCTCCCCTGTTCCTGGAGCCCTAGCCAAGGATCTGTGCAGCCCATAACACTTTAAACTGCAAATCAATGTGTTTTCAGCAACCTGAAGATATTTTAAAGCCAAACCACGTAAGAGAGAGAAGTTGGCAGTGAGTATTTTCAAAGGATGTGGCATCCAAGCTGGTTATCATGGCAATTTCGCTGATCAGTAAACACAGAGTAATTTGTGTCACAGAAATGATTTGCAATTAAAAACTTATTAACAAAGTGCAATGATAACAAGAGGGATAAAATGTCAAGATGTGGAATTGCTTAATTATATGAAATAGTTCTACCAAACCCAGGGCTCCATGGAACATTTTTTCCTCTCTCTAATGAACAATCAGTTCTCTCTGAATTCTAATTAGCCTCAATAATGTTGATCCCACTCAAGTATTAGCAGCAGAAAATACAAACTGAGTGTTTCCATTAAACAACTGCCTTCAGGTACAACTGTGCTGTGCAAATCCTACAAGTTGCAGAACACTGATATCCCAGGCAGCCTTAGAGAATGACTGCGAATTATCTTCAGAGGACAGGAGGGCACCTGCAATGCACAGCGAGCTCCTGTCACGTCTAGCGTGTTGCCCAACCTCCGCCTTTCAAGCAGTCTAAGTCTGTGAGCTTATCCAGACCTGTTTCAAAGCCTATTTGATCTTGAAATTGGTCTGAAGAATCTAACAAGAAGAGACTTGTAGGAGTTTTTCTTGTTTAATCAACACTGGAAATGCAAGAATTGAAAACTCAAGAATAGACCCCCTTCAGCACCTTCCTTTTGCCAAGATTGCAAAGTACTGAAGTATATGAAAATGAGAAGATGACAACTCTTCTAATCTGCCAAGCCTGAACTGCTCCCCATCCCTGGTAACGAACAAGCAAATCAAAATATGACCCTGAGAAAGTTCTGGTAATTTTTGCATTACAGGTGCCGGATCCCTCATCCTCCTGTCTGGATCACATTTCTCTTTGCCCGAGGGAAGAGCACTGGCCTTGTTATTGCTGCCGATTCCCTTTGCTTTAGCATATGCGGTCGCAGCATCGCGCTCAGCCACCCTGTCCCCCCTACCCCTCCTTGGGCTGGGCACAGCACGGTCCTGGGGGCCAGCAAGGTGCACGTGGTGCCCGAGGATACAGGATGAACCTCCCCAGTCTCCCCTGGATTCCGCAGGCCCCCAGGGATGCTCTCGCAGCATCACTCACCAGTTACCACGACACGAGCAGCACCAGTGGATCCGGAGCTGTGAAAGAGCACGTTTCACCCTCGTGCACACGCTCATAGCTTGCAACCATCTAGGCCAGACTGAGCAAAATCAGCGGCTGCAAAGTTATTGTCTCCTTCTAAAGCCTCTGCTACATTTAAGAGTCCTCAAGTTATCTTGATGACTTTCTTAGAAAGCAAAAGCCTCTCTCCCCTCATTCTCCTGAGGTTTTCCTAATGTCTCCTCACCAGGAAAGAAAATATAATGCATTAAACAGAGGTGGAGATCTACAATGTACGCTGCAAGCATCAGAGAAGTAAGAAATGCTCCCATGCAGATCCAGCACTGATTTACTCATGAGACTAGGAGGAATTTAATTAATATTTCAGCTGACAAATTTCAACATACCTGTCTGCAAAACACAGCAGTGATTGGCTGTCAATGATGTCTATAGTAATGAGGACTGTGATTTTAGCCATTTCCTAATGCTGGATATTCTCAGTATTATAAGAAAGGTTTAATTTTGTACATACAAACTTACAACCACCTGAAATAGCGCATAAGAGAGCAGACGGAGTCCCAACACACATGAATGGTTGTGGAGAGGGTCTCTCCAAAATTATCGGGTTGGTCGTCAGAGATATTACATTCTAAACTGAAACAAAATTGGATTCCATGCCTTTAACAAAATTCTTTCAGTCTCAAATAACAGTGCGAGTCGCTCCCTCATACTTCAAGCACTTGAACTGGAACAAAGCACTCTCTCTTGATCTACTTTCTCCCACTCCTCCTTGCCAGCCTCTGCTTTTTTTTGGTGTACTAAGGCATTAACCCCATGCAGATTTGCTGCTTTACGTGTCCCAGCAGTGAAGAGAAATGAAACACTTGCTAAAGAGGAATAAAATCCAATTTAAGCAAAAGTCAGTAAGAGGATTGAGTTTCTTTGTATTTAAAGAAAAGGAGGGGGAGTAACCTCCTGTTCCTATAATAACTATGGGTCAGACCTCAGCAATGGGGCGGTGAATGCTGGAGGTCCCCACAACGTGCTGAGCCTTTACATGGAGCTGGAAAATAGCTGTTTGTGTTTAATGTCAAACAGCCAGACACGCTTGCTGCAGAATACGGGCTTTGTTCTCCCCCGCGCCGACCCAGCTCGCTCCAACTCTGAAATATTTTACCCTAGAATATTTTTAGTTATGTAACTATATCTAAATTCAATCCTTCTTCTCCAGGCTGCTTCTGGTGTTCCGACAGAGGCACAAGATGGAGTCATGCCATTTCAAAGCCATGTTAGGGTTCAGAACAGCTATTGGGAAAGTGCTCCTGGGGCGTTTTTCTTGTCTCTGAGGCTGCAGGAGACACGAAATCCTGCAGTGGTGCCATTAGCATCACGCCACGAACTCTGCACAAGGGCTGTGAGGACCTCGCTTCAGGCTCTTACCTGAACAAAACAGCAGAGCCAGAGCTCTGCTCCTCAGCTAGGACAGCAGTGCTGCTCAGAGCTGGGATTTATTCCACAGGGACTGTCACCATCTCCATTTCCTTCCACATCAAGGGTGATATATTTAGATGGGTCAGCGCTCATTTCTCTGCACATCATTCATGGAGGCTTTCAGACTTCAGACAATCTCCTTCCTGTTACTTTGGCATTTCCATCCTGTGTGCAATTTTCTTCCTCTCCGGGTTTTGTCCAAAACTCATAAATTAATGTGCGTTAGCACCTAATCTGTGCACATCTTCTACAGCCCATTCACACTCTTGATTACCTCACCGTATGCAAGGCACAGCTCATCTCCCTTTCCAAATCATCTTATCCATTTACCTTCCACAAGGCAATCACTTTCTCATTTTTTCTTCTGTTTTAAGGCTCAGGAGGCCTTGCCATTCTCAACATTACTTTTGACAGTAGCTCCTATAGGAAATAGAAGAGCTCGATATTTTTCGGAGGACCCCAGATTTCTTTCACACCTTGAACCCTGGCACTGGCTCAGTCCCCTCCCCATATACACATATATTTATAAAATATACACCTCTGTGTGCAAGTGTAAATGAAATTGTGTTTATTTCTTAAGTCTTTAGGTGTATACACTTGTGTAATAAAAGGCATTGACACAACAGCAATAAATTAAATGCTTAATTCCTATATGCATGCAGCTTTATTGCTTTGCTGCTCTGGTTCCCAGGGCACCATGTGTGCTGGCCTTGGCTTCAAACTTTCCCCCCAAACCAAAGAACACCCTGAGGACAAGGTTTCTTTGTCCAGCTCCTTTCCCAGAACACTCGGCTGAGCATCGCCCCCAGTCCAGTTTTACAGAGGCAAATGGAAAACCTGTGCTGAGGTTCACAAAGCCATGCAGCTGGGTTAGAGGAACCATCAGTTCATGGCAATATATACACCTTTTACTTCATATTTTGAAGTACGTAAGTTGAACATCTATGAATATCTATCCCTCAGCACAATAACTACATGTGCCTGACAGCTTTTTGGGATATTGAGATGAAAAAGGAAACAAAAAGCTCGATGAAATCAACCTAGAGTGAAAAAGAAGGTTAAATGATAAGGAGGAACATGGCAAGTTTGGACGCATCTCCTCCCATCATATTTACAAGCTGGTTCAACTCCCGTGAACTCACGTATCAGTAGGGAAGCAAACAGCCACACAGGCCACGTTGAGGCACTTATTCAGAAAGTCAGCAGCTTTTCATTCCTCATATCTTTCTTAAACAAACGCAAACAGTGACTTTATTCTAATTAATTATTCAGATCTATTGACTTGCAAAGTAATTACATGTTCTACAGCAGCAATTTATGACAGAGAACACCAGTGCAATTCTCTGTTGTTGATATTGGCTCTGGATGAAAACTACCCAGTACGAGGCAGTCATGAACACTGGTTTGAACTCAGGCTATAAAGTTTCTGCGCTGCTGTAGGTGACACCCTATCCTCGCTCTCCGTCAGTGCTTGTATCAGCACAGTTCAGTCTGGAAAATTAGATAGAGCTGAAACTTTTCCCAGTAGCCCCATTTATGCAAACACTGCAACTTTAGAAGCCCTTCCCAAACCCAATCACCCTGCCAGCGTGCAGACGTGATGCCATGCGATGGGCAGCACCCGTGAAGCAGCCCCCCGGGATACCTGGATTTTGCACCCTCCTCTTTTTTTTTGGACAAGCAGCTCTCCCAGAAGCATTGAGTTCTTTCAATAATTTCATTTTAGCAAAGCATAACATTCCTCAGGCTTGACAATACCTTTGTCTTTTGTTTATTGTATTTTGAGGTGTCCCTGCCAAAGCCCCCAGCAGAGACAGGGGAAAATTACAGAGGAAATTTGCTAAGAGAGCAAAGACACAGCAGCATCACCTCTTACGGTTACCTTTCCCCATCTTTGCCTTAAGTTATACATCCAACAACTCGCCTCATCGCTGGTTTTCTTTCTGTGCTACTCTTACTTCTGCTTGGTTTTAAAGGCTCGTAATGGTTCCTTCACCAATGCCAGCAAACAAAGGACTGACCAATGCTGTATTTTTCTCTTGGGCTGTTTGTTTTCATTGAACGCTTGTGAGATACAAAAATAAACCAATAATGAGACTGAAAATCAATGACAGCAACGCTATTAAAAACACAAGGTCATGAAGAGGGCAGAAGTGAAGTTTAAAAAGTATGTGGTGCTGCTGTACGGACACTCAGCAGGCTGGCGAGTCATGTCTGTCCAGGCTGAAGCCCTCAACAGTTATTGATATTCACTCTGAAAGATTTTAAGACACTAAATTTTCCCGATGAAAAACAGAGACCAAAGCTTCCCCAGGCTGGGCCTCAGGGCATTCCTGCTCGGTCCCCTCTGCCAGGTGATACCGAGCATCCCTCCAGACAGGTGCTGAGCAAGAGCAACAGATTCTCCCCAGACAACTCATATTTCCCCCCATCACCTCAAAACTGGGACACTGCATGCAACACTGGGACCTCAGCTGGGGAGGAGGCACCCTGGCTGAGGATCATTGCACCATGAGGGCCACAGGTACACAGGGAGAGCACGAAGAAGTCTGGCAGACAGCAGCTTGAAACCTGAGGGTTCATTTTAAGCCACAGAAGGATCGTTAATGGTATCACAGATGTTTGTTATTTGCTAAACTGCATTTTGTCCTGGTTTTGGCTAGGATTGAGTTGATTTTCTTCTCAGTAACTGTTGTGTTTTGGATCTAGTAAGAAAATAATACAGTTAACACATACTGGGTTTAGTTGTTGCTAGGTAAGTTTTATGTTCAGCTGTGATAGAGTTAAAATTCTTCACAGTAACTGCTATATTTTAGAATGAGAAGAATGCTGGAAAATACTGATGTTTTGGGGCTGTTCCTAGGAAATCAAGGACTTGTTCAGTTTCACAGCTTTTACAAGTAAGCAGGTATATCAAGTTCAGAGGAGTGGAGCGAGGACAGCAGATCCATCCCCCATGTCCATAAGCCACAGGTCTCCTGTCCCAGTGGCAGCACCAGGAATTTGCCTCTTCTGCAGTGCCATGGGCACCTCATCTGGGTGTCAAGATGCACATTTCAAACTCACTAAGGCACATGGTAAAAATGAGGTGAACACATTCAAGTGTGTCGTCTTTCCCCAAAGAATTGTGACATAATTGCTTACATGCATTTGCTTATCCAGTGAATGAAGTAATTAACTACCAAACAAATCATACAAGGCTATGCATGGTCAATTACTCACCAGTTTAGAAGAAAAGTAGTTATGTACTGCAGTAAGCTAATTAAAGTTTTCACTGTTTTTCTTCTTAGATACTTAGATCACAGTTAAGCAGTGCAATTAGCTAATTAGAATCAGAACCAAATGAAATCGAAGTCTGAGATACCTAAAATAAATACTACTTCTCCAATAAATTATATGAGTAACCCAACAAAGGGTAGCTTTGGAAATGATTTACATAACCTTAGACTGAAAGCACATCTTAGAGTGAGGTTTTCTGGTGCAGTCACGTGGCACCAGTCAGAACGATGGGAAGCCAGAGGAAAACTGCAGGCACAGCTCATGGTAGCCAATGGCTTTGCTTTGTGCGCTTTGGGTTACGTATCTCACAGTAAAGACAATGAAACACAGAGCAGGCAAAATCCATAGCACTCAGCAATGATGCTTGATACTTCCCAGTTGTCTCTCAGCAGCCACTTCCTAACGCTAAACCTCCCAGTGCAGACCCAGCGCTCTGAAGCCCCGAGCAGGTCTTCCCTGCAGCATGTGCAACGCCTCACACCTCCAGAACACCACGAGCTGCTTTGTTTTCATTGGGTTTTATGCAAGAAGCAAGGAGAACTTGACAGCAGGCTGTTAACACATGGCTTGCCAAAAGGTCGCATTCAGTGCGATACCACTAGTTTCACAGACGCTTGTCGTCCTTAGCATCGCCCACAGAGAGAACCCTAAATTTAAATGCTAAGGAGCACTTGCAAAGGTGTTATAAATTCAGACTCCCACTCTGACATAGTTTAAGGCAGGCTAGTGCTGAGTTTCCTATGGTTCCAAGCTAAAACTTTGCCTGGTTTCTCCTGCTTAGCTATCACTTTTCTCCCTGAGTGCATGAGATTGGCTTTGCTGCACAGAAAATGAGAGTTGGTATCTTGAAAAATATTTGCAGATTGATAGCTGTCTCTGCTCTCATACGCACATCAGATGAGTGGAAATAATTTAGGAATAAATAGATGATTAAAGCAGGTTGTACATGGGAACTGAAGAACCTCCAATAACTGGGTGAATACATGGTCTCTGCTAAGCCAGTTGAGCCCTGTGATTCCCCGGGGGTTTGCTACGCGTCCCTCTACAATGCCCCGAGACGTTAATCAGGATTTTGCACTGGGTTTTTAGCATGTTTGGTGCGATCGAGCCCGGCTCAGTGACTCCAGGCACTGCTGAAGCACCAGTAATAAGTCATCGCCCTGGTGACCGCAGGGCGAACTCTGCAGAGATGATTTAATCGGGCTCAGCTATCTGCGGCAGCCGGCTCGCTCTGGCTCCTGGAGGTTTGCTCTCAGGCTCAGAGGATTTTTTTCACTTGTTTGGACAAAGCCAACCAATTTGCAAAGTTCCCATAGAGATGCTGTGAGAGATTTGCAAAGGCGAAAATGCAAGGATTGCTCCCCACCAGCACACAGCCCGGTCTGGTCCTCGGCCACCTCGGTGTTCCGGGTGTGGAGGTCTCGCTCCTGGTGATTTCTGAGCCGGGTGCCTCCAGACTCCTTCCAGTAATGAGCTCAGCTCCTCATACTAATGACCTGCACCTTATTAGTAAACAGAGCCGTGTTGCTGGGGGCTGGAGGCTGCGCAGTCCAGCCGATGTCACCTCTGACTGACAAAGACACTGTTCACGCAGATATGCTTATTTCTATTACAGTTCCTAAAGGTATCTAAACAGCTTTCAAGTGTATTTTTTAAGGAAAAAAAAAAAGCTTGTGCTTGCAAACGCTCTTTCGGTAGGGACACGCAGCACTGAGCACTGCTATCAGTATTTTCTCACCCAGTTCTTTGATATCTCCTCTCCAACCTGCACAAACCAGCCCATTAATGGGAAAGTATAATAAAAATCAGAGCTGCCTGGGGAATTCCCAGCAAAGCGCATTCACACACTCACCAATCTCACACATCCCCTTGGCAAACAGACAGATATTTTTCAATACATCTTTCAGGCATCCATTCATTTTAACTAGTGACTACCTGTATTCCTGGCCATATCTGAAGGAGGAATTAAAATGTAACGTCTAAATAAAAAGCAAACAGTTATCCCGAGGTAGATTCTCCACCCCTCATGCCATTCCACGTTTGGGTTTATCTGATCCTGCCTGGCATACAGAGTCTTCTGTTATTGGCTTTAAATTTGAAGGAGGAAGATTTAGGTTAGACATTAGGAAGAAATTCTTCCTGCTGAGGGTGGGGAGGCCCTGGCCCAGGTTGCCCAGTGCAGGGGTGGCTGCCCCATCCCTGGAGGGGTTCAAGGCCAGGTTGGATGGGGCTTGGAGCCCCTGATCCAGTGGGAGGTGTCCCTGCCCGTGGCAGGGGTGGGACTGGATGGGCTTTGAGGTCCCTTCCAACTCAAACCATTCTACGATTCTGTGTTAGGGAAAAAGCTGAGACCAAGCCAGGTTTGTTTTGGTCCAAGTGCTGGATCCGACAGCCACTCATTGCATTTAGCCCTTACTCTACTCAACTGCTGTTCCCGGAGCCGCGCTGCATGCAGTGCCCTCTGTAAGCTCCAACATGAATTTCCAGATTTACAGGAGGTATAAAATCATTCTCTGCCTTCCCAGCCCTGAGGAAACACCTTCTCCGCAGGACAGAGCGAGCACTTTCAGGCAGGTATTGTTCAATCCTACCTTCCCTGGGTCACAGCGCTGGGCTGCTGCCCAAGTACAGGCACCTGTTGTTTCATTTCAGCATCCACTACAATAAAATCTAACCACAAACCCTTTGAAATGACCTTAGCCGATCCTCTAGAAATCTTATAATCCCTTAATCTGCCGAAGCATTTTGACCTCTGCACGTTGGCTGGATCAGTGCCCTGACTGTGTTTGCAATAATTACTCCTCAAAGCCTGACAGAAAGCACAAAAATCTCAACATGGCAAGTTCGGTCTCGGATTTTTGTGTATGTAGGAAAAGAAGCCCCTACATTTTTATCTAAGGTAACAATCAATTATCCCAGAGTTCTTTTTAATTCATTTTGCGTTACACATTGCCATCTGCACTGCCTCTTCCCAGATAGTTTGAAATACAAAATGAGGACATTGTTTTAAATTGTTCTTTAAAAACTACTGAAAAAAAAATACTGCACATACTCAGAACCTCCCTCTTCTCTCTTACAGCAGGAGGCCAACACTTTTATTTCCTGGTAAATATCACTGGACATCACCGGATTCTAAATTGTATTTTCATAATATAGGAATTCTTTATTAGCTATTTTACTGATAGGGGCACATTCAGCTGCCTCTATCAGACTTGCAGAGATCCACAAGGGATCTCTTCAAAGAAACAATTACTGCAACTCTTCAAATGCTATGGATTTTATCCCACGCTCTGTGATGGATTTGCAGAGCTACTTCAGGCACGGCATTTCACTGCACCGCGCCCCAGCTCCCCCCATCAAAACCGGGATCCCTACCATTTCAAAGTCAGTTTGCAATCTCTGAAAAAATAAATAAAACATCATATAATTCAGGCATTCTCAATTCTAAACCCCAGTGAACGACAACATTAGTGGCAGCCCTCGTGCTGCAATGCCATATGGAGGGACCAACACACAGACTCGTCTTCTCCCCCCGTTTTGCCTCTCATTATCAGCGATCAGCTAGAAGCTACAATTCCCATTCCAAATTGTGAGGGTGAACAGGGGCTCGCTAGACCATTTCTGCCCACAAGCCAGAACTGTACGAGGTCTGTAACAATCTCTGCCTCCACAGCCCAGCTACAGCAGTTAGAGAAATGCACTGAAGGAAAATAAGCAAGGTTGTTTGGCTAAGCCATATACTTTGCAAACAAACAAAGTAGCACAAATATTTTGACATAGTTCAAATTTCTATAGTTGTGCTGGTCCTACTCTAAACCACAGAACAAGCTCTGACCAATACTTTTAATTAATTCTTATATATATCATCTTATGGCATCCTTAGACTAAACCTCAGAGGAAATACTTTTAGTTTGCTGTTGTGTTCATGATGCCTGGACATGTTCTAAGACCACAATCACCTTCACGAAGTAATTAATTCCTCCTGCAACTGCAAAGCTTCCTCACAAGGAGTAGCAAGAGTGAGCTACAGAAAGAGCTGATTGATTCCAGCTTAATTTCTTTATTACAGCATTTGGAGAAGTCAGCATACAGCTCCAATGAAGGCGCACAAAGCTCTAAACAGTTAGAAAAAAGCTCACAAAGTGGACTTTATGTTATTTTTGCATCACGTTCATCTTATGCATACCTGTTATGTGTTAAAAGCACCTTTTTACTGTAGTGTGATAAAACACACACAACAGCTGGTCTTGCTCAGATGCCCGGTCATTCTCAAAGCATCGTTCACAGAAGCAGAAATATTTGTTTTGCTGCTACCGAACGAAGCCAGCAAATTTCTGTGGTCACAGAAGTAGCCTGCCAGTGGATCTGGTCATCTATACTGCACTGCAACACTGCCTGAACAGTGGAGACGTTTAAGTTAAACCAGAGCTCTTCCACATTCTCTTTGTGTGACCTTGAAGTTTCCTTGAACAACCTGAGCAAGATTTCTAAATGAATATTTACACATTTCAGAGCCAGCAAAGGAGGGAATCAGTCTGAGCTGTTTGAAATCAGTAGCAACTCTTACATATGTTACGCAGTGAGGAGACTAGGGGTGATGCAAGCACACGGAGATTTTGGAAGGTACTTTTTGCCCAGCGTGGGCTGCAGGCTCCCCAGCACAACACGGCAGCATCCGAGGGGTGACCTACCACCCAGCTGTGACACTGGAGTGTTTTCTGTTCTCAGCCATAGTTTTCAACACATAAAGTAAGACTACATCAGTCCTACCTGACATGCCTGATCACCCTGCAGGGATCATGAAAGAGGCCAATGTGCCATAAGCTTGCCCCTCCCAGGACACTTTACTGATCCTTACCCCCTCTTCCTAGCAACAGATGCTTCTCTTTCTGGCTGGGCAGCTTGTCCTCAGCTGGGCTAGGTTGGCCATCCTCTCCCCTGACAAGGTCAACAGATAAACCCCTCTGCTCTTCCTTAATCTTTCTTGAGGAAGCTCCTGGAGAAAGTATCCTGATAGCTGCCTGCCCTCCCAGCCAAACCCAGTCAGAGAGCACTTGCCCTGCTGAAGGCAGGGTGGATGTTTTCAACAGCACCAGCCTTGCTGGGTCATCTGGATTTAGGGCTTAATATCACAATCAGAACACATGTAGCTGAGAACTCAAACAGTTGTAGGACATGAAAAAGGTGAACCCAGATCATCTGGCAGAAGTCAGTGGTGCAGATGGCTTTTCAGTTGCCCCACTGGGGGAAACAAAAAGCTGGATAAAATTTTAATAGAGCAGTATCTAGAATTTGTATTGCAGCGTCCATACAAAAAGCGCTTTGACAATAACATACACAAATAAAAGGCATCTAGTGTAAACATTCCTTAAGGAATACAGAGCAGAGAAAAATTCTTGAGTCATGACCAACTCACTGGTGTTTTGCAGGTAAATCTCAGATCATAAAATGAAAGTGTGAGCTTTATTGTAAAACCTTTCCTCACATGGTAGTTATTATATTTCAGGTTTTCCATATCATTCAGTGCCAAGGAGGACAAGAAATCTTGTTGCTGGTTCTCTGAAAGCCCAGAGTCCCCAAATTCATTATTGGAGTCAACAACTCTCCTCAGAGCACTGTGTGCCAGCATTCATTTTTCCAGTCCCCACTTGGATTTAGTTCATGAAAGTCAAACTTTTAGGAAATACCTTTTAAAATCAAAGAAGCTGTTGAAGATGGTATTTAATTTTATTGCAAGCAGTGTCCTCTATTTGTTAAATTGAAAAGTATTTTCACCTGATACTTTAGAAATGAAGTCACGACCTTTAAGAACTTCATTTAGTCTAAATGAATAAATAGAACTAGAAATGAATTGAAAGTCTTTCCAAGTGCTAAACAGAGTATATCCTATATATCTTGCAGTCATTAATAGCTGATGAATTCAGCTAATAATGTCAGAGGACATTGTGAAGGTTGATGGACACAAAACTTGCCCTTGTTTAGTCAGTGCTTCCACAGTAGAGAGAGTAGAAAGCAATTACCCCAGAGTTAATAGTGGACTTCTTCAGGATGATTTGGATGGATGGGCAGGGGTAGATGGATTTAATAGGATTATTTTTTTTCCTTTTAAAAGCACAGATTGTGATTCACTCTAATTTTCACTTCTGGTTATTTGCCAGCATTCAGCGACAACCACTATTAGCAGAGGCCTTTATGACTCCCCACGGTGTCATGAACAGCAGAGGAGAGAAAACGCCTCCAGAATTTCATCATGATTTCTTGTCTGGTCTTCACTTGCAGAATTTGCTGTCACCCAGGTCTTTTTACACTCCTTTTCAAGAACTACAGATGTGTTTCCCTTCCCAGAAACATAATCCTAAATGAAAAAGAAGTTCAAAGAATTATAGAAGACTGTGTGGCGATGGAGTGCCTACTTCACTGTAGAAGAGCGTGATCTTGTTTGTGCTTCTGAAAGATGTGGGGATGGCTGAAGGGTGTGCCCTGGGGGCCCTCTGCGAAAACAGAGGCAGAAGAGAACAGGCGATGCTGCAGAGAATGTGAGGAGAAGGGAAAATCATCAAGAACCAAGCACAAACCTGTTGTGATACCAGGGATGAGTTAGTACTGTGGTGAGGAGATCAGCCTCCATCTATACAGATAGATATTGGTTCTGCAGGTTAAGGTCCAGCTAACTGCTTTGTTTCAGCTGAGATGTCATTTCAGCTAAAGCAGTTTGGCACCTGGATGCTCACCTGATACCTGGCCAAGGCGAGGAGGGGCTGCACACACAGTGCGCAGCGTGGCAGGGTGGCCGAGACGAGGATTAAAGGGTTATCCCTGCACGTGGCTGCTGGCACACTGATGCCGTAGGGCTGAAAATCAGGATTACACCAGCCCAGGCATTTGTTGTTCCTGCATGACATCCACCCCTTTGCATGCATCATCACTGGGGTTATTAGGAAAATGTTTAATACTACATAAAAATAAACAAACAGGCAGGGACCAAGGAAATCTTCAATTAAGAGCAATAAACACAGAAGAGCTACAAAGATTAAGCTAAGATGACAACTTTAAAAGGATCCACTGACAACTCAGATAAGGTGAAGTGTGAAATTCCAATGTTAGCAACATCAATTCACCTGAGGGTATTGCCCAAGGTGGTGCCTGCTAATCTGACTTCCTATATTTAGAGCAGTGACCTGACTTGAACCAGATTTGCACACCCCATTAAACCCAATGGGAGTTCAGACCTTCACTGACTGAGGGCAGCTTGCTCATATTTTTTTTGATGCAACTAGATACAAATCGATAGGAATGGTTGGACTCGATGATCCGGTGGGTCTCTTCCAACCTGGCTATTCTATGAAACTGCACTGCTAAATCAGGGGCTATGATGTGAATATGGAACATAAAATATTTCACATCAAGCAGAGAATGGTTTTGACTGGAAGGGACCTCAAGGCCCATCCAGTCCCACCCCTGCCATGGGCAGGGACACCTCCCACGGGATCAGGGGCTCCAAGCCCCATCCAACCTGGCCTTGAACCCCTCCAGGGATGGGGCAGCCACCCCTGCTCCAGGCAACCTGGGCCAGGGTCTCCCCACCCTCACAGCAAAACATTTCTCCCCAAGATCTCATCTCAATCTCCCCTCTTCCAGCTTAAAACTCCTCTCCCTTGTTACATTTTTTCTAGGGGATCTTTACATTTACAGAAAAAAAATACAATTGTTTTGCCACATTTTTAATCTAAAGCCACCTTATTTGTCAGGAAATAAGAAATGCAGATATAGGTCTCTCGGCATTGGTATGGAAAGACAAAAGGTTACAGGACATGTCAATATGTTTTTTATGTTACTCCGTACAAGACAGTGTTTTGCTTTAATTAGAAGAATCACTACCTTCATCATCTTAGTGAAACAAAAAAGCTTAGTAAAGCCAGAAGGAAAAAAAGGTATTTGTAGGATTACTGAAGAATCATAAAGGTGGAAATAAGAACTGGAGCACAAACAATACCGACTGTCAGCATAGAAACTGTTGGTGTTTGCTGCCTTCTGATTCACAGCAGAGCACAGTGAGGAAAAGTAGACATAGGAAAAACATTAAAGCGTTCAATTACATTTCAGAGCTGCAAAAGTCTATTATTTTGTGGTTATGTGGTCAGAGGAAATAAATCTCCAGAAGGGTAGTATTTTACTCCTTTTTTCCCTTCCTACCTGCAGGAATAAAAATGAAATATAATGTCCCTGGGCACAGCAATCCCATAGGAGGGCTCGGTGGGGCCGTCCAGAGCGCCAGCGTCCCCTCAGCACCTCGGGAAAGTCCTGCACCAACACGTCCATGCGGCAGCCTCGCTGCTCTCTCAAGCACCTGCAAACCCCCTTAGTGCCTCCTAAAAATGCTTACGAATTACGGAAACCTGCTTTCCTATTTCCTTACCAGAGCAGAGTTTATCTTTCAAAAGAACTGGATAAAACGTGCAAGCTGGCAGCTTTCTGGGCTTTGCTTCTGCCCAGAGCTCGTGGGCAGACAAGCAGAGACCCAGCGAGTTCTCCCCATCCCCTCCGCAGGAGAGTGAGATGTTTCAGCAGGCAAGGGGAGGCTTCCTGGGGACCCTGTGCGAGATGCAGGAGCTCAGTGAGTCGACACTTTGTTCGCTTCCCTCATCTCATTCATATTCCAGCCTTTCATCGGGTCACTGAAACCACATCTGCACGTGTGGGCTTTGAGAGGTACCGGTACCAGGAAAAAGGTGTCTGAAGGGGCCTGGATGTGTGAAGACACGACAAGGTGAACATCAGAGGACTTGCAGGAGCCAATTCTGACCTCTGTGACCTTACGTGGATTCCTCTTTCTCCAGCGTGGCCTTGAAACCTCTGCCAGGAAGAGCACACACAGCGGGCACCGTGTGCTTGTGCAGGGCAGGAGTCCACAGGTTGGGATTTCTTAATGTGATGATGTATTCGAGAGTACGACCGTGTAGGAACAAAGCTGTGAACATAGAAATACACGAGACTCTCGTCCTTATAGTGAAGACTTTCTCACGTTTTGCCTGCGAGAGGACGCTGTTCATGGAGATTTAAATTGTGGCACCTGCTGAACTGTGAATATGTTATAAAACCAATGTCTGTAAATCAGTAACTGTTAATTAGAATGTTTTGAACTGGCAACCGTTATATGTCATTATACAATGGTCACTATAATCAATTAAATCACAGAGGCCGGATTCTTATCTCAATATCAGCATCAACTCAAAGTAAATCCCTTATTATAGTGGGGGAATTACTTCAGAGCAACATGAGTGGGACAGAGATTGAAATCTGGCCCCTGCTTTTCAAGCTTTAATGAAGTTCATTTGTACAAAGTACTTGAAGAGGTTTGGTTTTTTTGAGTCTGTAGCGTACACAATCAGGAACATTGGTCATTTACAAGACAGAAAAGCTAAACACAACACCTGAACATATGTAGATGTTTAGGCCACCGGGAATAAAATTCTCCAATTAAAATACTAATAAATGCAGAGCATCCCCTGCCTTAATTAATTGGCTAAATAAACAGTGAGACTAGGTGAAATACTTCTATGATTATTTAAGACAGAGAAAAACCAAGAAGGTTGACTGAATAACAATTCCTCAATTAATGCACAATGAAGAACATTTGAGTTTTAATTAATCCTTATTGGCACTGCAGTAACTTCCACAGAGAATCTATTCAGACTCATTTCATGGGCAGGCGTTTCAAGTTTAGGTAATTTTAACATTTGGTGTCCAATATAAATCTACTTATTAAAACTGATAGAAATACATGGGATTAAAATCAGATACAAAGGGCAAGTACACTTTGGGAGTTAATTTCTCTACACAGAGTGTCGCTGCTGTTGACAGAACAGAGCACGCTTCATTTCTGGGCTCATTTCCTTGGTTTGATTTTCTATTGTTATTACTTTGGGGTTAAATCCTTTCTTGTAAACAGTCAGGAATAAACTGAGCTAGGTTCAAATGAGCTGGCAACTTGTGCTCACAGCCCGGGAAGCCAACCAGACCCTGCACCCCGCAACACCTATGGCTTTGTAGCTGCCACCCGCGGACCTTATTTGCCTCAGGAGCTGCTCCGCAGAGGACCATGAAAAGTAACTAAAGACACCAAAACTGTTTTCAGCACTCCCAAACCCACAGCAGAAAGTTCCCCATTTCCACCAGAAAATAAATTGAAAAGGAACGATCTAAACCCATAGTTTTCCACTGAGCTCTGTAAGGCTCAGGCCACTCACCAGGTACCCAAAATCTATCAACCCCCCCATCACGAGGGAGTAAGTTTGCTGTCAAACAGGCATGATTCCTGCTATCAAACAAGCACAACGTGAATAGCTTTTATTTCCATTTTTTGTTGACATGAACACAGGGAGTCTGATGGAACAAATGTTTAGACACACTCAACGACAGCACAGTTTTACAGGTAGGACTAGGTAATAAGTATTTTAAAAGACCTCTCCAATAAGATATAATAACTCAATAACTAAATGTTGGTTTTGCAATGAACACCTGCAGCGGTGTTGCTGTTGTGCTGCATTTCAATCCTCACACCAATTTCCAAGTTGTATGTTACAAAGCCAACAAAACACCTTCCTGCCTTTCAGTGAGACAGCAGACTTTCATTTTAAGTTCTGCTTTTTTATAACCTTCATTTCTTTTTCTTGCTCAACACAAGTATTTCTGTTTAGATTTATAGCTATCTCAGAATTGCTTTTATTATTCTAGGCTGAGTGAACAAAGGGAAACTCACAGAGCCTGTGGCCTATTGCCCTGCGGAACCGATCTAGAGCCAGGATCATGCCGGTGCTAGGCACAGATGGGAAAGCTTGGGGGTCTCTTCACCTACTTAAAAGATAGTGAGGTGAATGCTGTCCCTCTCGACATGTAGAAAACTTGTGTTCTTCTTGGCTCTGATCTTGCATTATGACCATATGTTCACTCAGGGCTAAGACATGCTCGAAGCAACCCAGTAACACGACATTCAACATCACACTAATTTCATAAACAAAGCGTGACGATCAGCAGGGGAGCAGAGAAATTCTCCAGAAAAGCCACAGAGAACAAATCTTCCCCAAACTAAACCATGCTTGGGACAGAGCCCATATAGAAATGAAACGCTTGCATTTTCTTGGCTATAGACGATGCCCCCCCCACCTTATGCTATTTCAATATTCATCCCACATAGAAGCTGTAGAGGTTACCCAGGGATCTGGTCCCCTTTGAGGGAGCAGAAACCTTCCCCCTGCCCCAGCTGCCAGCGCAGGAGGACACGACACCCGCGTGCGGGGCTCACGGCAGGGAGCAGAGCCACCTGCGCTGCCGTCCACGCACACTCGCATGGCTGGAGGTTCAGTGACGAGGGTTGTTCACAGGAGCTGGGCGTGAGGGGGAAGGGAAAGACTGAACATTCCTGTCCATTTTTGTCAGGGACAATGCAAAACCTCATAGGTAGCTTTGACCTGGCCTCTCTGCCACGCAAGAGAAAGGTAAGGGGAAATGCAAAGATGGAACAGGAGAAGTTGTCTCCAGCTCCCCGTGAAGTCCTCCAGACTTCACAAGCTGCGCTTTCCAAGCAATGCTTTTCATGCCCTCTCCATGAGCAGTTGGAGCAATTTTCTCTTGCAAACACACAGCAACACGTGGCTTCTCAGCTGCCTGGAAAGGCACCAGGTGCCCGTGACTAGAGGAGCGTGGGTGCAGAGCAGACAAATGACCCAGCAGCAGTCACCAAGCAGCCAGGGGTGAAGCTCCTGAGCAAAACCTTGTCTCGTGACTTGGGGACCTCTCCTCACCATTGGGATGTATTCCTTTGGGCACAAGGAAATTAACACATGTTTTCACACTGCTCAGAGGAATTACCCACCACAACGGTCCTTTCAGACCCAGCCTGACCTTCAGTCTCATAAAAGCACTGGCAGCTGTCCCTTGCCCTACCACCCTGTGCCAAGGACCATGCTGGTCCCAATCCAGGCAGAGCCTTGCTCCTGCCCCTCAGGGAGAGCCTGAGGCTGGATGTACGAAGTGGAAGAGATCAAACCAGGTGGATTTCAGTTCACTTGTTCCATGCAACACCTCCTGTTTACACAGCTGTGGCTTTTTACTAAATCTGAGCACTTTCTGAGGGGCTCAGCATTTTCACCTCACCCCCCCCCCCCTTTTTTTTTTTTAGGAAACCTAATGCCCAAATGGGAAAGCTGAAAATATATCCGTAATGGGGAATGGAAATACATGAACCAGATCACCCTTTCACAAAAGGGGGCTTTTGTACCAGAAATGCCACAGCAGATTATTTTTGGGTTTTTTTCAGGGGCATGTTGACATTCCAGATGAAAAAAGCCTGTCTCGTAATCAAATCTGAACCAGAAGAACATGGCTTCCTAGAAGGCTGCTTGTCTAGACAGCCCATCAGCAGCCTAACCACAGAGTGAGCCCAATGGCAGCTGCAAAGCTGTCAAAACAGCTCCTTGTGTAGTCTGTCACCGAGCCATACCCGAAGCCGAGCCCCAGCGCGCGGGGGTTATTGCAGAGACTGGGAACGGCAGTAATACAATGTACGAGGGAGCAGCGCTCCACCGCAGCCTGCTTGGACGGTTCCTCCAAAATTGTAATCACAGCAGTGACTGAGCTCACGCGTTTCAAATGGCTGTCGGTTATGGTTGGCAGCGGGACCACAAAAGCCTTCCTAAAAAAGCTTGAACTTAGTTATTATGCCTCATTAAGAGCCCTGCACTACTAAAGCGAGAGCTGTATGAAAGTGTTTGCAGGCAGCAAAACACTCGAAATCCATCCTTGGCTGCAATTTGGTAAAGATCAAGCATAAAGAACTTTATTGGCTTTTCTGGGAACACGAATGTTTTAGGAAGGAAGCCTTGAAAAACTACAGTGCTCTAAAAGCCCGCTGTGCCCCCACCACTGTGCAAAAGTGATTTTGCTCTTCCCAGTTTATGTTCCTGCCTGCAACGGGGAACGCTGGAGCTGCTCCCCACTCATGTGCCGCCAACAACACAAGGAAGAGGAGTTTTATGAGCATATGCTACTTAACTAGTTCTTTAAGAGGGTTCTCTCAGCCATGCTACTCTTTACCAAGCTTTTTTCCTCTTATGCATATGCAAAACACATGGAGTGATTTATTCCACACCCTTCCCTGCTTTCTCATCCTACCAAGTTCTCTGCAGGTTTTTTTAGCAAGCGATAGCAGCAGCCTGTGTTGAATTACTGAGCCTGTAACAGCCAATTGAAGTCAATTTTTTCAAGTCAGCCTAAAAAATGTACATGTTGTGAAGTGAGAGCTTTTTCCCACCTCCCCCTTGTTGCCTTAGTTCTGTTGGACGGCTTCATTTCAAAGTTTTTGTTTCTCTTTAATTCCCAGCTCCTATATCAGGACATCCCCGTCTGCATTCTTCACCTGGATAGCAAAAATTTCTTCATTATTATTTCCCTTCAGTCACATAACTCTGTAAGAGCTGAGCCCATGCAGAACTTCAATAGTTAAACCTACAACTTGGAGAGCGTTAAGTAATACCTGCCTTAACATCTTGTCTAATTCAATCTCTCATAAAATGCCTTTGTGCATCCCATAAGTATTCAATAATGGAAACACGAGGTCAGGCATGAACAGTCTGGGGGCCCTGAGAAGGGAAATAAAATCACCAAACAACCTCCAAGAAAACTCTTCTTAAACATTAGCAGGCGAGGTAGTTGTAAAGCAAATAGAGGATCTGGTTTGCAGTGAGGTCTGGCCTGAAGGAACCTGAGGTGATGGGTGGTTCTCAGGCCCACGGGCAACCAAGACCTGTCCAATAAATACAACTGGCTCCCGAGAGGCTTGGCAGAGGTCGCTCCACTGAGCCACTGAAAACACTATTTCCCTGTTCACAGCACCTGGGAGCTGGGAAGTTGCAAGATGGAATAATCCTTTTTCAACACCCATCCCCCTCCCGAGGAGAAACATCACTGGCTGTGTTCGCAGCCAGGAATTTGTGGTGTGATGTCAGAGCTACAAAGATTTTCCAGACTTCACCAGGTTTGAGTGATTTATTCTTGAGTGAATTTAGGAGCAGTTTCAGTGTGCAGAAGTGTTTCCTTTTGCAGGACTGCACGTGCAGTCTACAGAGAAAGCAGGAAAATCAGATCCTGAGACCCCAGAGCTGTGAGAGGAGGAGATTAAATTCCCTTTGCACTTAGTCATGCCCACGAGAAGGGAGGGATGCTCCAGAAGTTTCAGAAATATTAAAAGAACCTGTGTCCAGGCTCAGCAGGAATCTGTGATGGCTTGCCAACTGGGTCACACAGGTCAGAAGAGATTTATCTCCATCTATAACCCTTCATGATAACATGAAACAGCTTGTGAGGAGGATTCCTGTTTAAGTGTGTCCTCCAGCTGCTCCTTAGCAGCAGAGCCACATTCCTGCAAATCCTGCCTGTAAATGATGCAGCTCTTTGCGTGACCAGACAATACAAAGAAACCATCTAAGGGCAGACCGGCAGTATTGAATGCCCAAAATCAGCAATGCATTTCATATCCCATTTTAAGGCAGAAAAGAGCCTGTGTCTGGAAAAACTTTGTTCTCTCCTCCAAAACTCTGATTTTAGCAGAAGGTGCAGCAGTGGATCTCGAGCCCCAGGCACAGCCCACAGAGGATTTAACCCCAGGCAGCCACACAGGGTCCCTCCTCTGAGCAGGAAGGACTGCACTTGCAAGCATTGTTGTTTCCAGATGGACTTCACACACTTCTCCATTTTATGCAAAAAGAGCTATTTCCACACTAACTCCATGAAACCTGTTGCTTAGGTGACCAGTCTTGAAGCACAAATTGCACTGGCCAACAGCAGCACCCTGGTACCTGCTTGCAGCTAACCAGATCATCAGCAGCGTGCTGGTCACAGCCAAATAATTTGATCTGCTCTAACCGAGAGATGTTATCAGGTGGCAATGCTATGGTGATAGCTTAGGTGCAAGGTAACAAAATGTTTGCAGAAGAAAGGAATATGGTGCTCCATCAAGAAGCTCCACGTTAAACAAGTATCTATGCCTTTACTCAAAGGTTTGTAAGGCTCTTAAAGCAACTTCCATAGGTTTTCATGGACAGAAGCGTTTAACAGCTGCATATATCGGAGATAACTGAAGATATCACAACACTACCTGAAAAATGAGGTATTTGACCTGGGTTTGTATGCCAACCACAATTTTTAATAACTGCAGTGAGCCTGTCTGCTTCTTCAGTTTTCCCAAAATCTGTGGCAATGAGCTCTACCATCTGCATGTGGAAAACAGCAAGGTTTTTAGCAGGCTATCAAGCTGTTAGGCAGCAGATTAAATTATTGACCCCTAGCTTTGGCAATGTCTCAGAAATATGACTATTTGTTCCTTAGCCTTGTCCCCCTGTGGTTCACAATGCTGAGCTAGGGGCATGGCAAGCACAGAGCTGCCTAAGTTTGTGTAGACGTGAGCCCTCCCTGGTGAAGCACAAGGAGAAGACACTCAGAACAGGAAGACAAGAGGGGTTGCCACATCCTTTAGCTCCGTTTAATATTTCTGCACAGTCAAGCAACCATTAGGAAAGAAATTGCAGCTACGTTCTGGCAACCATCACTGCTGCTGCACCCATTTACCAGATATCATTCAATCTCAAACCTCATTTTCTTTAACCTCTTGTTCTCATTCTGCTGGTACATACGCTATCATTCTCATCAATATGTGGGCCTTCCTTCTGTGGTTTACAAACCCGAAATGAATCTGTTTTCTCAGCTTCCCTTACCAGCACCTTGCCCCTTAACACAACAGTAGCAGCACCCCACTCACAGCAGGTACCTGCTGCAAATATCCACAGAAACAAAAGCCAGGAGCAAAGCCCTTTTGGTAAATGGAACAGAGTGATTCATGCCTCTTAAAGCTAAAAAATTTAAGAGGAAAATAAATTAAACACCTACTCAGAAATTAGAAGGCTTTAGACCCTGGCAACAAAGTGCGCAACACGTGTTTTGATTTTAAAAACATGTTGGGCTCCGTCCGCTGCCAACAGCGCTGGCAGGCGCGGGGCCGGAGCGGCCGCCAGCCCCAGAGGAGTGGCAGGAGCCACCAGTGCCAGCGGGACCGGCCGCCGTGACTCACAAGGATGCAAACCCATCTGCTCTCCTCCAGGCACTTTGCAGCACTTGCCTGAAATCCCATGCCTCCCCCAAGCTGAGTTCAAAGGAGCACTGAGTTTTATAGCCAGAAGAGACTCCAGTGTTTTATGAAATACTGAGAAACATCAATGGAAGTCCTGGCTCTGCTGCAGCATCACGTTTATCTCCACCTGGGACACCTGGTGCTCCTTCAGGCTAGACGCTGGGCAGAGCGCGAAAAAGGGTTTGAGAAACCTCTGCTGCAGCTCTAAACCCCTCCAGCCACTATTTATTTAAACAATTCATATTGATCCTTCCCACAGCATAAGCATAAGGGAGAGCAGGTGACACTAACTTGGCTCTCCCTGCCCAGGGCTTTTGCAGACACCACAGGAGGGTGGCAGGACAGGGCAAAACTGTCCACACCCTCGGCTCACCTGGATGGACACAGAAACTATGGGCTGGAGTGAAGGCCTGTCTCTAATAGCTCTTGGGTTTTCCTCCAGCCAAGTTACCCAGATCAGTCTTGAATCCACATCAGCCTCCACAACTCCCTTTGGGAAGAGGATTTACAGCTGTAGAGCATGCTCTGAAAACATTCTTTGGTTTGCCCCAAACTGCTAGTTTCATTTGGTAACTCTGTTCTACAGCAAACATTGTTTTCCTGTCACTCATTTCCAAGAGACTGATGATTTCATAGAGCACTCTTTTATTCCCAATCAGTCATAGCTCTTCAAGGCTGAAAGCCTTAACCTATGCAGATGTTCCATACAAATAAATAACAATTACATAGTTGTTTTCCTCAATATCCTCTCCCACACCTTTTTTCCTTCCAGTCTCTTATTTAAGACAGAGGAATCCATGACGCATTGAGGCAAAACCATGTTTTCTATGTTCTTTGCCTTTCCCAATTTCCCTACTCCTGTGTTTTGTGAGCACAGAGATGACATTTCCATAATACTCTGCTGTAGCCCTGAGATCTGGGGTCCTTCAGCAGAACTGGTCAGCCTAAACCCCATCAATGTAATTCTGCTAGTCAGGCTGCATTTCTTTCCACTTTAACGTTGACTTTACATCAATTTACAGTGAATTTCATCTGCCCTTTCGTCACTTAGTCATTTGGCATTAGGAGGACCTTCTGTGTTTATTTGCAGTCAGATTTTATCCTCTCTGACCTGGTTAACTCAGTAATGTCAACAAGCATTGTCATCATTTCCACACCAGGCACGTCTTGCACTGCTCGCTCACCTACCTTGCTGTTCAGCCAACAGCAGCACTGTCAGAGTTAAACCCTGTTGCTCCATCGCTGCAGCATAATGACATCAGCAGCAGTAAAATGCATAGTCTGCAGATTTGTACCTCTGCACCCAGTGTCATTCCATTAATTAGACCTTACGTCACCACAGTTAAAATAATTTTGTGGCTGGGCAAGTGCATCGCTTTAAAAATGATATAAATTACATAAATGTTATCCCTTCTTACCCCTTAGTGATTTTAACGTCACAGTCAGACATACCTCTTAAACTTTACTGCGCTGTTTTAGCAATACTTGAAATCAAATATTGATCTCTTTCCTCATGTTCTGGGTCTTTATTATTGCAGGCTTTCAGGACAGCATCACCTGTGCTCTGCCATGCCGCCACTGGGCTCTCCCTGTGTCCTGGCTCAGTGCCCCGCAGCATCACAAACCCCTGCCCACACGCCGTTTGCCGTGCTCCCCCCGACAAAGCCTGACCAATAACGTTTCCTTTACAGCCACAAACAAAACACTATCAGTGGCAGCAAGGTTATGCAGTACATACACAGTACATGCAGTCCTCATGCAGTACAGCAGCTACGGAGATGTTCCCAGCCCCAACGCGTTCCTCAGCAGAGGCTGCACGTGCCGGATCTACTCAAGATGAGTGAAGTCAAGCCAGCAGCAACCAAAACGACTCCTGGCACCACTCGTGTGTCTCACAGTGCAACACACACAAGCCAAGCCTGACTGTGAGCTGGTGATGCACCCAAGAGCAGCAAGGTGTCTCCTTCACCGATACATCCACTCTGCCTGAATCCATATTTTCATGTTATTTTCACGGCTATTTTATGCAGAAAAGTTCAAATCCTCCACAGGTTTTAGACACGAGCGTGCAGAATTACTTCCCCAGAACTGAATCATTAGCTTTTATAGATCCAGTGGCGGCACTTTAAAACAATGACCAAGCCATTATTCATCCCCATGACATTTATTTTAATAACATTAATCACAACGACCACATTTAGTATTAATGTAGGTGTCATAAGCCCTTCTCTAGAATTCCTAGGGCATTAATTAGCTAGGCCATTATTTTTATTATTTTTCTAAAAGTTAATAAGTGTGCTTGGAAGGCAAGACCTGGTAGAGTTCTCCTGTTTACCCAGGGAACAAATATAAATCACTTCCTAAAACGTAGATGATGTCTGGCTGAATTTTGATGGGATATGGGGCCAAGAGACCTTTCCTTTCCAAGTAGCTCAGCCCCAGGAGTCTCACTCCATCCCCACACCTCTGCTCTCCACCCTGAGCAAGGTCTCCTGCCTCCAAGTCTGCTTTGGCCTCTGGGTTTGTGCGAGTACCTGGGGAACTGGAGCCCAGCGGAGCTAGTGGTGATCAGATGCTACTCTGACCATAACTACTCTCTAAGCAGGAATATTCATAACCATTTTTTCCCCAGCTTGGATGTGTTGCCAAGGAACTGGGAACCAGTGCCAGATCCTGTATCTCTGCAGGAAGCTGTAAAAATGAATCTCTTGTTTCTTTGGGCTACTTTTTAATCAAGGATATTCTGTGGAATCAAAGCTGTAAGATGCTATCTAAAGGGTACACCCATGCTCATAGTATTCATTCTCTTAAAAAGATAAGCAATGCAGCTGATTTGGACTCCTCATTCCCTAATCCAAACACTGCCTCGGCCATAAGTATTTGTTTTGAAGCTCCTCACTTGCCAGGAGCTAGCAGGGAGGAAAAAAACATGCTAGACTTTGAAACTGAACTCTAGAAATTGAGATAGAAACCTTTAAGTAAATAATTTTTGCTCTTAAGGGAACAGCAATCACACTTTGACTTGGTTCTCTAAAGGGAAGGGTGTAGCCAGGTAAAGATGGAACGCTCAGTTGGCATTCGCATCTCAGAAACCCAACACGAGGATCTAGGCAGAAGAGACGAATTAGGGTAAAAACCACAAAAAAGAACCGCTCACTGCTGCTGAGATGTCTTCAGCTCCATTTTAATTAGACAGCCACGTGCCCCTCAGAAGAAGGCTCCTTTGAGGTGTAACAGAGCAATGAAATAATATGGATTCTGGCTCCTTTCTGCTTTATGGCAGATTTCAAGAAAGAGTTTATAACCACTCACGCATTTGAAATTCATGGATTGTCATAATCTTGGAGAAAACACCTGAAACATCCAGCAGAAACACATTAAGAGCCTGGTTTTCAACTAGTAAAAAACCCAAATTTGAAAAGAAGGCAGACTACAGACTTTGTGATGAAAATCTCAATTTTGGCAGGTACCAAAAGCACTTACACAATAGCAGGAACAAGCTTAACACTCACTATCACTTCTGTGGAATTAATGTTGCAGAGACAAGACCTACTTTTACAACACACTGCCTGTTGTCTGAGACAGTTTACAACCAGAATATTTTCAGTTTTCTATTCCAAGCTTCTGCAGAAGGAACTTTCCAGTAATAACACAGTGAATAAAATGCCTACATAATCCTGGAATGAGTCAACCTGAGTGCAGCAGAGAATAACACAGGAACCCAGACTGCTCAGTAGTCAGACCACAATCCGTTTTCCACCTGCCTCCGAGCAGGCAAGAGAAGGGAAAGATGCTCGACAGTTAGACAGCTCTGATGTCTATCGGGACAGCGGGGATGGCTCTGCACCCAAACACCCGTGGGAGCTACGGCTCGGTGCATTTCCTACCAGATGAGATCAGCCCCGGTCCCTGTGAACCAGTGGGAAGGCCACGAGCAGTTGGGTAGTGCGGTAACTTGTGCTGCAGCAGAACCCACTGCCTTGGAACAAACTCCTCCGGCGCAGAGGTCCATGGAGAAACCACGCCGGCACAGGACTCAGCAGCAAACCCCATCTCATTTCTGGCAATGGCACAGGAAAAAGACTTAATGAAAAAGAGGAGAAGCTGGGGGGAGGCTGTGCTCTTCTTGCAGATTGTCTGTGATCTGAAGCATCCTTTTAGCTGTAACTGTGAAACTAAGGGTGACAGATTGACACGTGCTCTTTCATGCCAGTCTGCTCAATGCCCAAGGAGGAGTTACTTCAGCAAAATTCACCAGGCAGGGGACCACACTGGGTCTGCAGAAGGAAGAACAGCTATCCTTATTCTCATTACAGCTGTAATAATCACTCTGCAACCAGGCATGGGGTTTACTTGGACTAACAGTCACAGTGAGACACCAGCACAGAAACTCATCACAGGGTGGTGCAGTCCCTCTGAGTACCCCCAGCACCCCACAGGGAGAGCCTGGAAACCCTACACCACGTACAGGGGCAGAACCCTTGCTTGGTGGCCTTGATCCAAGTGCTCAGATTAGAAGCAAGACTTTGAAGCCTGTCAGAGCCAACAGAGCACAATTCCAGGGAAGGGGATGTTGGGAGCAGTCTGCCTCGCTGCCACTGAGAGCCAGCCAGCAAAGCGATGCCAATGAGCACGTTTGCGTGTGCGATTTCAGATCCGCTCCAGTCAGTGCAGTTATGAGGTCATCTCCAATCAGATCGAGCAAACGATCCCACCTAGCACCATACCAACCTACAGCTTTCCTCCCATACTTGGCCATATCACACTCAAACCACTCTAAACCTCAGCACCAGAGTTACCACAATTGCTACAGGCTAATGCTTTCCTTCTCCTCTTTGATGGATGTTCTGTTAAGCTATGACTGTTACCACAGATTCATTAGCAGACATTTCGTACACCATCTCACATTTCAGGGGTTCCAGCTCACGTTAGCGCTATCCCACACTTACCACAGTAAATTTAATCTGACAGTGATAACACCTGCACAAAGAGGACGCTCGGGTCTCTACTATGAGGCACAGTTAAATTCTATAAAGCAGGGCCCATTTAATATATTTCTGCAAAGAGATCCGCTAACCTCTGATTAAACCCGAGCCACAGATACAGCAGCACATCTTCCACTGCTGCCTCGAGCCTCCTCTTCAGGAAAAATGTTCCAGTATCTGCAAGGCAGCTCTCGAACTCTATCTACAATCTGAGCATCTCCATCCACCACGCCTGGAGAGGGGATGGGAAACCCCTTGTACCTTCCAAAAAGTATGATTTTATTATTTTCTTCTGTCTCACTCAAGTACCTGGTCTTTAATCAAGGCTTTAACAGAAAGACAAAAAGGAATAAAGAATACCTACAGCTTTTTGGTGAAAAAGAAAGAATTCAGTAGGACTTTTCTTTATACAGAAATGATTTAGGTTAAATTCGGGGTATTTCATTATTTCATTTAAGACTGATTGTTCATTCACCAGTATTGCCAACAAAAGAGAAGAGAACAGCTTCACTGGCAGGGTCAGGTGAGATGTCTTTGTCCCTTTGGTTTACAAACGATCAAGAAATACTGGGAAAAACTTAAGCATTGGAATCTAAAACCTTTTCCAAGGTATGGGAGGGGCATAATTTACAAACATGAGCTGCACAAGACTGGACTCAGCTATAGCCTGACATGTCCTTAGGAAAGACAATAAAAAGATAACTAGTCTTAAAAAAATAATCTTTCAAAAATGGAAAGATACTTTGAAAGGAAGTACAGAAACATTTCCTTCAAGAAAACACTGAAATGAGATGTTTGACATTCCTCAAATTTATTATCTCCTTAGTGCCTTCACCCCTTTAGAAATTAAGCTTTCAGCAATGACGGCATGATTACATGAAGCATTTTAATTTCAACTGATCTGCACCTTGACAGAGCTGCTCACCAGTTTTTCCAGCTAGCTCGACACACAGAACAAAGTCAGCTTTTAAAATCTATTGATACAGAATCATTTAGTTGGAATAGACGTCTGAAATCAAGTCCAACTGTACCTCCCCACTACTAAACCATATCCCTGAGCACCTCCTCTGCCCATCTTTTAAACCCCTCCAGGGATGGGGACTCCACCTCCCCGGGCAGCTGGTCCAGTGCTCGAAAACCTTTTCTGAAATTTCAATGAAAATTTTCTGATTTCCACTGATTTGTTAGCTTTTGGCCAGCACTTTCTCCTTGGTGACACTACCTATTTCTCTATTACCATCAGCCAGAGAAACCTTTAGAAGTGTTTTAGACACTTCTTCATTAACCTGGCTTAGAAGAGAAAACATTACTTCAGTGCAGTTATTCAGGCATCCTCAAAGAGTTTGATATGGCAGACGAAATTCCAAGAGCAAGAAATATTAAAATATTATCTCATTTTCACATTGGCACCTGGACTCAATATTTCCATTACCTCTCTACATGGTGATGGAATGCAGTGTAATATTTCAGCCGCTAATAACTCGTGGTCTGATCTATACCCAATATCTACTTTTTGTGGTCTGAACGCATTGATTACCCATTCGACACACAAATGAGGCTGTGGGTTCATTAAAGAAAAAGGGAAAAAGTTGCACAGCAGTTTATACTTGTCGCTCAGGAGACTGAGTTGGATTTCAGCAAACTCAGGGGTGAACAACCATCCTAGCATGTGCACACTTGTCCTTAAGCTGCATAAATCTTTCTGTAAAACTTGTTCCAGGTTTTCTCTCACCTTAATGCCTGAGCACTGAAAGAGCATCTCTTGGCTGTGGTGAGAAACAAGAGACACCCCTGCCAAACCCAACCTAACGATGCTCCAAAACAAGTTTTCCTGACTTACTCTCACCAGCTGCCTTCCAGGAGAACATGACAATGCCTGCAGCTGCTCCGAGGGGTTTAAGGAGACAGAGGAGGGGAGAACATTTTCAGCAAAGGCATAAGGCACAGATGAGCAGCCAAGCCTTGTCTTCTGCTTGCTCACAAATATTCTTCTCATACAACTGAAATGGAGCCTGAAAGGTTGAAAACTGGCCCTAAAATAGAAAAATGAATTCCAGATTCCCATCCGTAGCCTTATACAAACAGCCAGAGAGATCATACAGCAGGGAAGAACAATCGATGAGGGACTAAATTCATATTGTAATTGCCACCGAGTATGCGTCCAAAGGAAGAAAAGCTTCCTGCTGCCTACGGTGATTCAGACGGCTCGCACTCGTGGTATGTGATTGTGCTCATTAAGAGTCCTGCTTACGTAGCCCGTAACAGGAGCTGTGTGGCTGGAGTGGCCTCTGCCAGAATACATTGTCAATCCCTTTCATGAACTGTGAGGCTCCAAGAACATCATTGTCAGACAGGAATTTCACTCTTGGGCAAAGCGGTGCAGGAACCTGGTGACCTTCCCACTAGTATCACCTGATGCAACCACAAAGAAAACAAATCCTGCCACTCTAAGGTGCGTCATACAGGTTTTAATATCATAGCAGGAAACTGTTAAACTGTCACCTTTAGGCAACAAAAAGCCAATTTTTCACTATTGGTTTTAAGAGATGAAATACTGGGGGGCAGATGAGTGGGTGGACGTCTGGACAGATTTTAGGAAAGGCTGTTTGCTTTCCAGTGCATTGATCTGAAGCCAACATTTGCCAATCCTGTTAGAGGCTTAGGCCAGACTTATATCGAATGGGATTCATATCTTTTGAAAATTCCAATCCCAATATGGTCACGTAGAATCATCAAAAAGTATCAGGTAGGAAAACCTCTCCCTCCTTACAGAGCCTATTTATTAATCTGAGCAGAACACCCACAAATCATTATCAATTTTGTACTCTCCTCTGCTGTAGAAATAAGGATAGTGGTTTTTAAAGTTACAGCAACCTGGAAGAAGAGCTTGAAACCAAGGGCGAGTACATAATGAACAGAGCTGTGTCATTGCCAAGGCTCTGCATGAAAGCAAGAGAAATGCATTAGGTTCCTTTATGTCTTACAGCACTGGAGTTTCAGTATTATCTGGATAGAAGACTCCAAATACTTTTAAAAATTATGTCCTTGAAAAGGTAATGACTACGTCAGGCAATGAAGTTAAAATAAGAAACATGAAAGTAATAAAACACTATCCATGAGTCACTCCAGGTGTCCAACCTTTTCACCTGCTGACACGCCAAAATGTCTTTTTTTCCCTGAAGATAAGCTGCAAGAGATGACTACCCTGGAAATTACATTTTAGCTCCAATGAATCATATTTTCCAGCTTGAAGTCAGTCACAGCAGAAATACTGTGTGCCCAAGGACTCTTTAATGCCAGAAATAATGCTTGGAGTGGCTGGGAGTGGCTCCAGGGGTGCACAGATGCTGTTTAGATGTACCTCAATCTCCCAAAAGACCACAATCATCCTTGTATTTTCAGTTACCCAGAGGCTTTAGCGAAGGGCATTTGGGCTCCCCTTTAAAAGATTACCCCACAGACAATTACAGGCTTCTCCCAGCCATGAACTACCTTAAGTCATCTGAGAAGTAATATCATACATCCATCCTCTCCTGCTGGTTATGCCCAGTTAAAAGATAACTCCATCTCATTTACTCTTCCTGTCCACATAGCAATCACCCAACCTATGGTTAGCTCCTTCCACTGCCTCCCTTCCCACGCTGGTTTGAGTCAGGGCATCCCCAGTCACATTCTTTCCATCTCCCTTTGCACCACAGCCAGTTCACATCCAGCTCCCACTCCTTACTCACCATTACCCATCTTGTAGCTCAACTGCTGCCTCCTTTTACACCCCAAAACATCTCACTCATCCTTTAATGCTCTGCCCAGCACAGGCTCATAAACACCTGGACATGACACCAGTGCCACCGTCCCTCTGGGATGGAGATACAGGAACAGTACTGAATAACACAGACTAATTGTCTTGATACTTTCACATAATTTACCTTAACATTTTCTTTCTATACATGGTTTCCTGTTTCTTTTGTCTTCTTCATGTTCTACTGGTGGGGGTAATTATGGTTTCAAATGTGAGATGAAAGGGACTTAGTGAGTTGCAGAAAATTACACTGCTTTATGTATCCATGCGATTGAATGTTTTCCTTTCTCGGATATTTACATGAGCTATTAATTTTATTTTCTTTTAGCTATGGAAGTTGGAACTTCAAAATTAATCATTTGGCTTGTTTGTTTGCAAGAGATCCTCTGATTTAATTATTTAAAAGAATTATGAATCGAGAACAATGAATAAACACACGCGGCAATTAATAGATTCTTTGTTGAAGTCTCCTATGTAGCCAGATGGCCTAGCGATGCATGTAAATACAGCATTTATTTCATTTTGAAATCTGAATATTGAATAAGAAATTAGATATTTGCAGTTTAAGACCTTACCAAATGTTAAGGCTAATTCAGAACAGGATCAGGGAATAGATTATGCACTGACATATGGAAATAAATCCAGGGGCCTCTTCAGAGCAAACAACATAGTTTAACACATGAGCTCAACACAAATGCTCAATAGGCATGGAAGAAAAATATTTGTCTCTCTGAACCTTTCAATCATCCCTTTTTAGTTCAGAAATATTTATTTTGTCTCACTAGCTGGCGAGCTGCTGGTACAGCACACAAACCTCACGGGTGGTTACCAACCTCCCGTTCTTACTCGAGTGCTCCAAACAGAAACTGTTTACGAGTTGCTCACACTGTAAGATGTTAGAGTTGGACGGAAAAAACAAGGCAAACAGAACAGCACGGAAGGTACATTTGTGCTTTGACATGCCAGCTTCCCTGCTTTTTAAGACGTATTTTTAAGTAAAAAGAACATAACATGTATCGGAAACCTAGATGCTCAAATGCTGCTGCTGTGACATGTTTGCAAATAACCACATCAACAACAGTCACTCAGATACCGATCACTGCGGTTTAACGGCTGAAGAGTACACACATGTATTGAAGTCATTGATAAATAAACTCATGGATGCACCATAAAACTGATTTTCCCTGCCCACGTTAATAGCAGAAAAGTAAATACGACCGTGACCTTTCCGCAGATCAGTGGAGTACCAGCACTCTAATTAATTGACTCTGTACGTTATCCAGAATCCGTTACCACAGTGACCCTGGAAAGGTAATTTATGTACTTGGGTAGAAAGAGCCAATTCTCATCTTGCTATAACTGGCATAAATCAGACACTAGTGAGGGTACGTCAGGGTTAAGCCACAGAATTGAGAGGAGCAGCAGGTCCCACGACTGCAATCAGAGCTTCCGCAGCACCCTGCTGCTCCAGCCAGGACCCCGGAGATGCTCCAGAGGGCTGGGAGAGAGCTGAGCAGAGGGAATTGCTTCAACCGCAGGGTGCCCTTTCAGCAGCTGAGCAGATGGGTTGTTCTTAAACGGGAAGGAGGAAATTACTCCTGTGACAGAAGCTTTCTAAGCCTGTCTCAGGTTTTATATTTAAGAAGATCAGGTTTTGGTGTATTAACACCTCTCAGCTTTCTCATGCGATAAAGCTGATGGAGCATTTGTAGGGCAGCAGCCTGTCACCACAGGCACAGATCAAACCCTCCCCTCAACTTGCACCAGCTTTTCCCAGGGGATAAAACAGAAAAATGCCACTAATGGGTGAGCCTAAGTTGGCTCCAGAGTCCAGAGGGTCCCATCTGACTTTCCTGGGTACAGCTAACAAAGTTATCTTATTTTCTAGGCTTTGTAAGCACAAGAGATCTTGGTGCTTGGCACCTTGTAAAGAGCCAGTGACATTTCCTTAACTGCTACTTCCTAGAGCACTGCACAATTACTGTTTCCATTAATCATTCAGAAACTTGTATTTACTTTTGCTGCAAAGGCATTTATGGCTGTGCAAATTTCACATGAAATCTGAAGAATCAGACAAGTGCTGAGACAAAGCAGACAATTAAACTGCTCAATATCTCCCCTTTCCAGACAGAAATCACAGATGGCACAAGGAAGTTGAAAGATTGGGTCCCCTTGATTAAGGTCTAACCTTACAGATCCTAAACTGTTAATCTTCAGCAAAGCTGAGCTCTTCAACATGACAAGCTTCATTTGCTCTTCAGTCCCTAGTTGTCTACCTGGGACATGCAATAACATTTACCTACTTCAAAGAAAATTATGATGTTTAATTAAGGACTGTTAAGTCACTTGAGATGCTTGATGGCAAAGTTTATTTTTTTTATTATCAGAATGAAGAGCCCTTAATGAGTAAAAATGTAAATTACTGCCAATAAACTCACATATGCGAGTCTATCTAGCTTTTCTGTGAGATGATTATTTCATATTAGTGCTGAGTGAAGCCTCTTCAACTGCTGAGCTCACCTACAGCCATTGCTACCCCAGGGCTGCACACGCCTCCCTCCAAGCCCAACAACCAGCTGTTGGAACAACGTGGTATTTAGTGCGTGTTTTCACGTTTAACAACATATCACCTCATCAGACAAGCTTTAAGCATCCTCAACACTTAGTGACGCAACAAGAACAGCTCAAATTAAGACAGAACCGGCTAGAACCAAAGAGAAGTGCAATTGTGGCTTTGTGGCAGGAGTGACCGCAGCTCCCATCACCAGGGCGCCTTGGGTTCATGGTTAAAGATGATTTAACCTTCCACGACTGCAGAAATCTGTCTGAGCATGTCATGCTCTCTCTGCAATCAAGCCAAATTCAGTAGGCTGGTTTAGGAAGGGACAGCAGAGAAGAGGCTGTCCAGGACATCAATACCTACTGACAGGGTGAGATAGAGACCTGAAACATCGCAGACATTAACTGCCTGAATTCCTGCTGCCAGAGGTTCCCTCACCAGCCACACAGCCTGCCCTGAACATTGCATCACAGTGTTATCTCTACCACAAATATTGACCTGGTTAGCACAACCCAGGGCTAATTCCCTAAATTCCCAGCTAGTCTCCAGGCACACCTCGGCTGGTCCAGCCATCGCCTCAGTTGCACAGACTGCCCTGCTGAAACACCGTGAAGGAAGGCATCACACAGGAGAGGAGATTAAAGGTTAAGTTTTAATCCTAGTAAGGCTTGTAGGCTACAATAAAGACAAAACTCCATGTGTCAAGTCATGCCTAAGCACACACTGAAGGAAACAGTCTGCAAGAAATGGGCCAAGCAGGGAGCAAAGCGTAGATCACAGGGGATCGCCGGGGTCACGGGGCAGCTGTCGGGCTGGAGCAGAGAATAACATCTCCACAATACACTCTCATGGCCTACAAGCCCCACGCAGTTCCTTGTCACTTGTTTGGTGATGGGCCCAGTGCAGCTGCAGCCACAAGCCCCTTCTGGTTTGTCTCTGTTTTTGTTGTTTTCTGACATCCTAACACTTTTCCAATCATTACCACTGCCATTTAGCCATCTCCATCTTCCCCTTAGTACACAAGCATCTGGTGTACAGGCTTCTACATACATTATTTCAGTATCCACCAAGTTAAGGCATGGAGAATGAACAGAAATGCTTGACAACACTCACTAATCTGAAAGAGTAAATATGTCCAGATCCGCACGTGCTATAGTGAATTTGGACACAGCAACGTGGCAGGGGCACTTTGCAGTGTTTTAGCAGTGCTGCTAAAAGAGAAGGCACACATTTTGTTTCTATTTTGCACTGCTGTAAAGCAGTTTTGTATTGACTACAGCATGATTTTCCTTCGCATCTACTGGTATGTAGCTACTGGAAAGGCAAGGACTTAAAGAAAAAAGATAGTCTAAAAGAAAACAAAGAGATAAAGATTTTGTTACATAAACTACACAAATTTTCACAGCTCTTAACTACAGAAGGGAGATACAAAAGGGAACATAACCTTATCTCCATTGATTTTGAGGTCTGGGAGGGCCTGAAGTCCAGCTGCGATGATGGAGTCGGCAGCACCAGCAGAAATCAGCTGCTATTCAAGCACTGAACACAGGTTTACAATTCCAGCATTATGGTTTATTTTGACAGCTCCTCAGTTTTGTTTTTAAAATTACAGGGAAGTCTCAGTACATACAAAACCACCTGTTCCTGAGCCAAGAGCAAGGAAAATCTGTCATTGTAGGATGGTCTAGACAGGAAGAACCCAATATCTGATACACAAGTGATTAATGCAAATGCACGTCCTGGAAATGAATAATTCTCCCTTTCCCCCCCATACACAGCACCTCCAATTAAAACCCACACTGCTACTGCAAGAGAAAGCCAAGCTCTCATTTATCTATAGATTTCTTATGTTATGGATTATTTTTAGCTGTACAATTAAAAGCAGCAGCGAATGATGGTTGCAACCAAAACCTTAATGTTGACGATGGCTTTGCTGTGCAGCCGTGCACACCAGTTACTCGCTCAGCTACCAAGCAACAAGCCACGGCTGTACACACTGTACACAACTCCTTCCTTTCTTTTCCCTTTGTAAAGTTTAAATGTTTTCATGAAGATTTTACAGAAAAGAGTAAAAACCTTAGCTCGCACCTCTAGATGAACTATGATTCCCTGGGAACTGCACCTGTAGAACCAGCCGCATCTTGGTCTGCAGGCTGAGCCTTTGCATCACATCAGGCACAGAGTCTGAAATACTCCTCAGGCGTGGTTGTGAAGTGCCCACTGCAACCAGTCTGCATCAGGGAACCCTCAAAGGGAGGCAGCGTTTAGTCACTTCTATTTCCCCCAGCAAACATCCTGAACTCTTCTGTGTTTGATCACTGGACAGGCAGGTGTTTTTGCAGCAGAATTCCCAGGCAACATCTCATCTACTCTCATTGAACACATTAAATGTTCCCACAATTCATAACAAACGTACTATTAGTTTTCTGATTCATGAATTCACTTACTGACCACATTTTTCAATTACCAAACCCACATTCTTCATTAATGTGTCCCAGAGCCTTGTCTGGCACTGACCACGAGGAACATGTAGACACCGATGTTATTCTGGGTCAAACACGCTTTATCAAAAGGAACAGAACAGACCAGCAGGAACAAGTGGCACAATTTTATCCTCCTCTCTGTCCAAACGTAGCTTTATCCAGCACATCATTAACCTCTGGAGCACAACCTCCTGTCACCACCCCCAGGCCAGACCAGTGACCCCCCTCACCCATCGCTGGTGCTCAAGTTCTCCAGGACAGGCTGTGGCCAGGCAGGAGGGGCTCCGGCACAGGTGGCATCAGCATCACTCAGCCCAGGAAAACAGTTGAGCATCAAGCAATGACAGCAGCCATCAACATAAGCCCCCCAAACAATCAATTTGCTGTTTAATTCAAGCCCTCACCTGGGTTGCAGATCTGCCTACACTCACCACAACCCCTCTGCTCACAGGTTTGGGTAGCGAGCAGCCACTAGCCTAGTGCCATGGCTGTAGAAGCAGTATTTCCTAATTAGCTGCTTTCATAACATTGATTAACTGCAGGTAGATATGCAATCAACAAGAATTTATGGAAAGCTCTTTGACAGTCAGCACATGTGACATTGAAGTCATTCAAATGCTGGACCATCAGGTCCTTCTTCTAGAGCAACCAGCTCTGCTAAACCATCACCTGCTTCCATGCCTGCATCGGGGGGTGATGCACAGCACCTCCCACCTCAGAGCACAGCAGCTATTTCCCCACCATTCTTCAGTAAAGTCTGATTTTTTTTGTAATCTTAAAGGTAATCAATCCAGTGAAAGGGAAAGCTCACAGTGGGGTATTTTGTTGTGTCATTCTTGTTTATTTCAGCTTTTAATTAATATCTTTACTTTTCTTCTTGCTTTCTGAAGCACTTCAATTCCCTTTAAAACACAAATGCATTCCAAGCAGACCTCAGGACTTAGGTTTGTTATGGTAAAAGCCCTGTAATGACTCCTGGCTTTCTGACTGCCAGGACCTCTTGCCAAGCAGGACTGAGTCAGTGCAGAGGCTGAAGTTGGCAGCAGCAGCTTTCAGAGAAACCTCAAAACTTCACAGAGGATTAGCCAAGGTGACATTGAGATTCAGCAGCATCTTAGCCCCATCTGTTCCCTGATAGAAATCTCCCAGAGGGGAAAGTGTGCTCACCCGTTTGGTCTCAGCCTCAGCACTTCGTGGCACACGCCTGCTGCCAGGGAGTCACGTCCTCCCCCCTCAGACCACTACAGGGACCTCCGAGCACAAAATGGGATTTGGTGTCCCTGCTGGGAAAGGGGCATCTCGCCCAGGCTGCTGGATCTTCATCAGATGTGTTTTGCAGCCTCAGAAGAGCCTGGAGTCTCCTTGTTCTGTCCAGGTGGCGTTTAGCTGAGACGAGGGGGCTTCTACTGCTCAAACATCACCCCCAGAACGAGTGCCCAGGCTCTGGGATCACAACTGCAGGCTTTTGGGGTCTGTGTTACAACAAATCCCACCTCTACCTGAAGACACCCCCAGAATCATTTCCTGCTGCTCTTGAGGAAAACGCTCAGAGGTAACTGTTCTCACATGGTTTAAGAATAATGCTGGCTGGTTTTCCCCTTGCAGCCAGCGCTCCAGCCCCTCAGAACCACTCCATGTTCAGCAGTTTTGCCATCTTATCAACCCCCACACCTCACACCAACATGGAGGGTAAACAGAATCTCTTTAAACAGAGCTAAACCAACCCATGAACCTCCATCACCAGAGATGCCTGGTTTCACCCCTGAGCCACAGGATCAGGTCCCCTTCAGAGAACAGGGCAGATCAGCCCCTTTCTCCCACTGCAGCTGAGGTGCCTCCGTTTTCTTTTGTCATAGGTTTTGTTTTGCTTGTTTTGCATTTTTTTGAAGTTAGAGAATAAATAGTAAATAGCTTGCAAGTAGTGGTATTAGTGGATGGAGACAAGCAGTGTAGTTAACAGAATTTAAATGATTAGCTGAGCCCAGGAGATCCAGCCACCTCCAAAGTGACTATGAATATTCAGGTAAATATGTTTAGCTGAAATATTGAGTCATCAGCAGACACTACATGCACAAAATGTACTCCTATCTATTTCTCATTAATTTAAAACACAGCACTGGCCAACACTCCTGACAGCTTGCCATGTCACATCCATTATGTTTCTCAGGTATGTGATCTTTCAGGTAGGTTTGCTCTCTGCTGGTATGTTGCAGAATTTAACAGTTTCCATACAGCAGCTAAATCTAAACTGAAGAGACTCAAAAGCTGGGAGGGGGTGGGGCAGGGGCTGTAGAAAAGAGTTAGCCAGCATTTGTGCCTTGCAGAGAAAAGACTTAAGTTCTCCTTAAGTGACAAGCCTCAAGGACAGATGCTTTACCCAAGACATCCACTCTTTCCTAGACTGTGCGATGTACACCAGCCCCAGACTGGCACCTCCCAAGGGGATGAAGGAGCTCAGCATCACAACTGGTGCAGCAAGAGAGGCAGCAGACACTGAGCAGAATGCAACTGATAGAGAAGGAGGCAATACCTGAGGATCAGGAAATGGAGATAAAACCCTGCAGAAAAGGAACGTCTGCCAAGGAGGGGGGAGAACAACATTTTCCAAGTAATACTTTTCATGAATTGCTGAGGAACGGGGAGAGTCAAAATGGTTTGTATGAAGTTCTACACAACAGCAACAGAATAAAGACAATAAGTTTCTGGGATGCTAGAAATAGGGGGAAATAGGCAAAATTAGAGGAGGAGCCAAGCAAGGAAGAAGTAAGAAATTCCAGCCTGTAGCCATTATGGGCATGGTGGGAAGGAGCTAGAAAGGAGCACAGGAGGAAAGCAGAATCCCCTGTTCAAGAGCCAGTTGGCAGCTCAGCACTCCAAACAATACAAGGATCAGCTGAGATATGCTCCTTGAACTGGCAGGAAGAGCTGTCTCATGTTTCTCACTAAACTGCTTGAATGGGTTCTGCATTCCTTGTTCCAAGACAGCATTTTTCACACAGCCTCGTCCCAACATGTTCATGTCATACATTGTCTGATCCCTCTGACAAACCTGGCCCCGTGCACTGATCGTGCAGAGCAACACATGGGCTGGAAAGAGGGTGTCTATAGGTCAACTGCTGGTGCTCCACTGAGCTTTGGAAACCTCCAGCAGCCTGCACCAGGTGAGAGACAAGACCTGCACCGATTTTTACTTGTGTTCTGGGATAACAGAACCAGGAGCAGCTCCTGCACAAGCCCCTGCTGATGGTTCTCACTGCAGAGCTGCCAAGCAGGAGCAGAGCAGCTCAGGTCACTGCTGTGAGGACACGCTCCACCGCACACATCATCCCCACTGACCTCTCCCACCAGACAGCACAATGTCAGCTTACAGTGGCAGCAGCTTGTGGAGAAAATCATCATGCTGGTAACTCCAGTATCTGGCCACTTGGATCCCCTGCTAGTCCCTGCCTTTGTTTTGGAGCAGTTGCTCAAGCTGCAGCCCTACACCCAGCAGCTGTAAATCTTATAGTCAGAGGCCAGTACAACTCTCTGTTGCTCTAGGACAGAGCTAGGAAGTCAGACAAGTAAAGCAGGAGGTAAAGATGTGACTCAGCTCTCAAAGGGAAAGTGTTTAATCCATTTCACTTAGAAGTCACATGCTCCCCCCTGAGCCTGGCAGCAGCTTGGAGGCTGAAGCTCAGTGGGGCTCTGGCAGCCAGCGCTGACATCTCCCCCTCTTACTGCACCCAGGGCTGGCTGAGGGAAGGGCACTCTCACTTTTTACTTTCTAAAGTCTGTCTGTTCTTCTAGAAGGATCTATGGCTACCACATCACTCTTTGTTCTGTGTTCAATTTGGAAGTCATGCCTTCATAGCTGGAGAAATCCCTCTTCCTGAAGGACGCAGGGTTTGCCAACATCAACAAATGGTTTGTGTTTGTTTCTGTAAACCCTGCCATCTCATATTTTTAATGTGCTTGTGGACCAGGACCAAAGCTTTCCTTCCTTGCTGATGTAGACTTCAGGCTGCTTGAGATCTATTTCTATAGCCTGGTTGCATTAACTTTCCCTCCCAAATCTCTTGTTTCTGTTGCATGGAATTTCTGCTTTTGTTCAGCTGTTACTGTGCAGCTCTGGTTCTTTCCAAGGCTGCAAACCGCCTTTGGGCATTCAGCTCAGTTCTCTATAAGAAAACCTCATCTACTCTACAAAACTTACATTGTTTGGAAGAACATCTTGAGCGCTATGGAAGCCGAACTATCTGCTGCCACTTCTCCACATGCATGCTAAGAACACGTGCCTTGCAGCTTCAGAGAGCAACTTATCAGAAAGTTATCACCATCAGAAGCAAACCTGTTTACCTGACATCACATCCTCATCCGGACATCCTATGGTCTTGGACACAGCAGGCGTCACCGGTCTGGGGGAAGGAGTGAGACAGACTAGGAAGGGCTCTGCATTTCACCAGGGTGCCTGGACTGGAAGGTGCACCATGGCACTGCTTTAAAACCTCCTTTGGCATCATAAGATACTATCTTTAAATTTGACCTCTCAACCCAAAGCCATTTTTTAAATCTTATCAACAAAACACAACTCACACAGAAGCCCAATCTAGCATACAAGGAGCATCTCCTCAGGGAGCTGGTCTAAGGAGAAACAAGGAGCCTTATTCCTCAGGCTGAGCGTGAGACTTGAAATACAGAGAACCCAGCAAGCAGGCACCGTTCTGTGGCCGCCTGCCTGGGTTAATCTGCTCATCCTGCGACCCTCAAGGCAGAACGGTGGGCACTCAGAGCAAAGGCTGCAGCTCCAGCTGGGAAATCTGCAGCGTCACCTCCTGTGGTGGCCGATGCCTCCACGCAGATGGAGCTGCTGAAGGGAGATGCTGCTGTGCAGCCCTCTGGCTGCAGAAGTGCCTGGTCCTTTCTCCTGGGGCAGCCCTGGCTGTGAAAGGTAAGCTCTAGCAGAGATGCTCCTGTACCAGGCAAGAGTAGAGAAGAAAGGAAGCTTGCAGGGGCAAGGAGCACCATCCAGTTATGAAGTCAAACCACACCACAAGAGACAAGTCATACGTGTGCAAACAGCTGTTGCAGCATCATTGAACACTATTATGCTGTTCACCTCGGTGACCCCGAGGTACAATGTCCTGCTCACAAGGGTGGCTCTGACACTCATCTATCCCAAAGCTGCCTGACTTCAGCCTGTCCAGAAAAGCTTAAACACTTGCCAGAGAATCATCCCTTGGGGGCTATAGAGCTGGCAGATGTTTGCAGCAACATAGAAAAGCTTGTTTCAGAGCAAGCCCACTTTTTTTTTTTTTTTAATTTTCTGGACTGGAACAAGATGCTCAGAACATTAAAAAAGCAAAGTCTGTGCAAGTGAGAGTCACCTCTCTCCTGGCCAAAGCACCTCAGATCCGTGACCCTCTGCTCAGTACACGCACTTTTTTCACAGCCTCAACACCACAGGACCTCTGGGGCAACAAAGTGAAATATCCAGCCTGTGGGTTCAGATTTTGCTAAGGAGCAGCTTCATTTGCTGGTTACAGATTAACTGCATTCAGCCTGATGCATGGGCATTTCATCCCCAAGACTATGAAGTGGAGAGAAAGAATTGTTGTGCAATT